>NC_090654.1:42342275-42661084 GCF_040937935.1 Hyperolius riggenbachi
ATGGTAGCAATGTGAATATTCCCCTTGAAAATCAATAGGTACATTTTGATTGGCTGTTGTAGGCTCCACCCAGTGGCCAATTGTGTAAAGTTTGGGAACCCTGCCATGTTAAAAATGTAGTTATTGGCACTGCCCACTTTTTCTAACCTTGACATACAGTCACTCAATTATCAAGTTTATCAGCTTTGGGGTCCTTGGTATCAATACTTTGTATATTCCCATTGAAAAATAAACAAATCTGGATGTTTGTGGCTCCGCCCCCTTTCTGAATTTGGAGTCTAGTCACCCAGTGACCAACTATACCAGGTTTGAGGCATCTGCTTTTAACAGCATAAGAGAATGGTAGCAGATAAAATATTACCTTTGAAAATGAAAAGGTGCATTTTTATTGGCTGTTGTAGGCTCCACCCACCTTCCAAAATCTTAATCTCAGTCACCTAATGACCAACTGTGCAAAGTTTGAGAACCCTGCCATTAACGGTGTAAAAATGGCTGCAGTTTATATTTTCCCAGTAAAAGTTGTTTTAGCCCCGCCCACTTTTTGTAACCTGGACACACAGTCACTCAATGACCAAGTTTGTGAGCTTTCAGGTTCCTGGCACAAAAAATGTGTAAATGGAAGCAGTTTATCCACCAAGGAAATCTGATTGGCTGTATGTGGCCCCGCCCCTTTAGTGAATTTAGACCCCAGTCACCCAATGACCGACTGTAGCAAGTTTGAAGCCTCTGCTATTAAAAGTGTAAGAATAACAGCAGTTTAAATATTCCCCTTGAAAATCAATAGGTGAATTTTGATTGGCTGTTGTAGGCTCCACCCATTTTCTTGAATCTTAATCGCATTCACTCAGTGACCAAGTGTGCCATGTTTGAGAACCCTGCAATTAACAGTCTAAGAATGGCTGCAGTTTCCCATTTAAAATGAATGACTGAAATTTGATTGGCTGTTTTATGCTCCGCCCACTTTTTATGGATTTGTAACCCCGGTCAGCAAGTGACCAACTGTGCCAAGTGTGGGGGCTCTGGCTTGATTACTGTGAAAATGGCAGCCTTTTAAATTTTTTCCATTGACTTGAATGGGTGAAATCTGATTTGCTGTTTGTAGCTCCGCCCACGTGTGCAGGGGGGACATATCATCCCAGGTAGTAAGGGATCTGTATACCAAGTTTCGTTCAAATCGGTCAAGCCGTTTTTGCGTGATCGTGGCACACACATACACACACACACACATACATCCGATTTTATATATATGGATTATATATTCATATTTTGACTAAGAAGAACCAGTAGTTTGGAAGCAGTCCATTGGGCAGCGCGGTGGCATAGCGGATAGCATTCTCCTTGCAGCACTGGGTTTTTGGTTCAAATAGGGACTAGATTGTGAGCTCCTCTGAGGGACAGCTAGTGACATGACTATACTGGATCTTCTCAAAAAATTAGCATATTGTGATAAAGTTAATTATTTTCTGTAATGTACTTATAAACATTAGACTTTCATATATTTTAGATTCAAATACACACAACTGAAGTAGTTCAAGCCTTTTATTGTATTAATATTGATGATTTTGGCATACAGCTCATGAAAACCCAAATTTCCTATCTCAAAAAATTAGCATATTTCATCCGACCAATCAAAGAAAAGTGTTTTTAAAACAAAAAAAGTCAACCTTCAAATTATTATGTTCAGTTATGCACTCAATACTTGGTCGGGAATCCTTTTGCAGAAAGGACTGCTTCAATGCGGCATGGCATGGAGGCAATCAGCCTGTGGCACTGCTCAGGTGTTATGGAGGCCCAGGATGCTTCGATAGCGGCCGTTAGGTCATCCAGAGTGTTGGGTCTCGCGCCTCTCAACTTTCTCTTGACAATATCCCACAGATTCTCTATGGGGTTCAGGTCAGGAGAGTTGGCAGGCCAATTGAGCACAGTAATACCATGGTCAGTAAACCATTTACCAGTGGTTTTGGCACTGTGAGCAGGTGCCAGGTCGTGCTGAAAAATGAAATCTTCATCTCCATAAAGCTTTTCAGCAGATGGAAGCATGAACCCACTTTTGAACCAGAAACAGCAGCAGAAGCGCCTGACCTGGGCTACAGAGAAGCAGCACTGGACTGTTGCTCAGTGGTCCAAAGTACTTTTTTTCGGATGAAAGCAACTTTTACATGTCATTCGGAAATGAAGGTGCCAGAGTCTGGAAGAAGACTGGGGAGAGCGAAATGCCAAAATGCCTGAAGTCCAGTGTCAAGTACCCACAGTCAGTGATGGTCTGGGGTGCCATGCCAGCTGCTGGTGTTGGTCCACTGTGTTTTATCAAGGGCAGGGTCAATGCAGCTAGCTATCAGGAGATTTTGGAGCACTTCATGCTTCCATCTGCTGAAAAGCTTTATGGAGATGAAGATTTCATTTTTCAGCACCACCTGGCACCTGCTCACAGTGCCAAAACCACTGGTAAATGGTTTACTGACCATGGTATTACTGTGCTCAATTGGCCTGCCAACTCCCCTGACCTGAACCCCATAGAGAATCTGTGGGATATTGTGAAGAGAAAGTTGAGAGACACAAGACCCAACACTCTGGATGAGCTTAAGGCCGCTATCGAAGCATCCTGGGCCTCCATAACACCTGAGCAGTGCCACAGGCTGATTGCCTCCATGCCATGCCGCATTGAAGCAGTCATTTCTGCAAAAGGATTCCCAACCAAGCATTGAGTGCATAACTGAGCATAATTATTTGAAGGTTGACTTTTTTTGTTTTAACCTCTTGCCGACCGCGTCACGCCGGCAGGCGTGGCCGCGGCGGCAGCCCCAGGACCGCCTAACGCCAATTGGCGTAAAGTCCTGGGGCTCTGTTTTGAATGAGATCGCGCGCACGCTGCGCGCGCATCTCATTCTCGGAGGGCGGAGCTCCGCCCCCTCTTCAGTCTCCGAGCGGCTATTGCCGCTCGGGAGACTGATAGACGGCGTGATCGCCGTCTATTTACCCGTACAGCGCTGCGATCGGCAGCAGCGCTGTACTGGGGACAGCCATGTGACACGGCTGTCCCCCTGGGACACTGGAGAGCGATCGGCTCTCATAGGCAGAAGCCTATGACAGCCGATCGCCACAATTGGCTGGCTGTGGGGAAGGAGGGAGGGAGGGAGGGAATAGATTTAAAAGAACACGCTTTTTTTTAATAAAAAAAGAAACAAAAATATTTGTAAACAAAAAAAAAACAATCTGGGGGCGATCAGACCCCACCAACAGAGAGCTCTGTTGGTTGGGAGAAAAGGGGGGGGAAATCACGTGTGTGCTGTGTTGTGCAGATCTGCAGCTTAGCCTTAAAGCTGCAGTGGCACATTTTGCTTAAAATGGCCTGGTCACTAGGGGGGTTTAGCACTGCAGTCCTCAAGAGGTTAAAAACACTTTTCTTTTATTGGTCGGATGAAATATGCTAATTTTTTGTGATAGGAAATTTGGGTTTACATGAGCTGTATGCCAAAATCATCAATATTAAAACAATAAAAGGCTTGAACTACTTCAGTTGTGTGTAATGAATCTAAAATATATGAAAGTCTAATGTTTATCAGTACATTACAGAAAATAATGAACTTTATCACAATATGCTAATTTTTTTAGAAGATCCTGTATATACTCTAAAGCACTGAGTAAGATATTTGGTACTAAATAAATGATAAATAATAATAATCTATATATATAATAGAGGAAGTGCCCCAACCTTCGCGCCCTGTCCCCAGGGCGTGCCTCAACCTTCAAGCAAGAAGAAGTATTTTGCATGAGAAAATTTATGCATGCTCAAACACCAAGTTTAACCCTAGCAAGTCTGGCTTTGCAAATCTGGCCTAATTGGCTATTCATGAGGCAATGCTCATGCAAATTTGCTTTCGCATGCCAAACTATGCAGGGTTAAAAAACCAATACCGCAGAGCGGTCGCCCTGCTACATTAGCACTATCCAGGAGCGCCACGGGGAGGATTCCCAAAGCCCCCTTTTTATACACCCGGGGGGGACCATGGGGTCCCAGGCTCTCTCACTGCCTGGGAGCCACAGTGGCACCTGGGAGGGGAAGGCTGGGTGGCGCAGGCGACCCCCCCAAGCATGGCCAGCGCTGGGATGAGCCGTCCGCACCCACCTCCCAATATTAAAAACAGGCACTTACCTTAAGTCCATTGCGTTGTAGCATGAACTTATTCCCGCAGGGCGACCGCTTTGCGGTATTGGTTTTTTGACCCTGCATAGTTTGGCATGCGAAAGCAAATGCATACTTTGGCATGCAAAAGCAAATGCATATTTGCATGAGCATTACCTCATGAATAGCCAATTAGGCCAGATTTGCAAAGCCAGACTTGCTAGGGTTAAACTTGGTGTTTGAGCACGCATAATTTTTTTCATGGAAAGCATTTTTTGCAGTTGTATCCTTTGGAGGCAGGTGGAAGATGGCTTGCTCTGGTGGTGCGAGCCCCGGAGTTAGTTGTCTGCGCCTGTACTCCCCCCCCCCCCCCCCTGGAATGTTGTATGTGAGCCAGCCCTGAGCTCTAAAGCTCGGGGTGACCCATGCTTCACTCCTTTCTCATGTGGTGCCCCCAAGTTAATGTGCATGTAGCAGGACGCAATGGACGTTAAGGTAAGTGCCTGTTTTTAATATTAGGAGTTGGGTGCGGACGGCTCTCCCCGGCGCTGGCCACGCTTGGGGGGGTTGCCTGCGCCACCTAGCCCCCCCCTCCGGGGTTCCGCTGTAGTTCCCAGGCAGTGAGAGAGTCTGGGACCCCGCGGTCCCCCCGTTGTATAAAAAGGGGGCATTGGGAATCCTCCCTGTGGCGCTCCTTGATAGTGATAATGTAGCATGAACTAATTCCTGCAGGGCGACTGCTTTGCGGTATTGTTATTTTGACCCTGCATAGTTTGGCATCCGAAAGCAAATGCATATTTGCATGAGCATTGCCTCATGAATAGCCAATTAGGCCAGATTTGGAAAGCCAGACTTGCTAGGGTTAAAGCGGAACTGTAAATACATTTTAAGCACACTGTTTCACTTACCTGGGGCTTCTGCAAGCCCCCAGCAGCCGCCCTGTCCCGCGCCGGTCCTGCCCGAGTCTCCGTTCTCCCGCCGCCAGCTCCGTTCTGTTCCTAGACTTCAAAGTCGAACGTCAGCGCAGCCCTGCCAAGCATATCTTTTCTTTGCGTTCTCCTCTGCAATAGCAGGGGACACGAAGAAAGGATACGCGTGGCCAGAGCCGCGCAGGCGCAGTGGCCCGGCGGCGAAACCGAAAGTAGCTGGCAGCAGGAGAACGGAGACTCAGGCAGGACCGGTGCGGGACAGGGCGGCTGCTGGGGGCTTGCAGCAGTCCCAGGTAAGTGAAACAGTGTGCTTAATGGTAATAGCAGTGTGTGATGAGGGTTGGAAGATCTGGGGCGGTATGAGTGACAGGAATGACATATTGGGGTACAGCTGTTCCTGGTATTGTGGGGTAACGATGATGTGTGAGGGTTACAGGGAAATTCTGCACTGATATTTGGGGGTGTTGCTATGGCATAATCATGGTGTACAGAGTATATGAGGCAGCTATCAGTGTTATTTAGGGGACATTGAGGGTAAATATTGGCATATGAGGGGCGAGAAAGCTATTTAGGGGTGCTTTTTTAAGCAGTCGTGTTTAGGGTGCACTGATACAAAGTCACTATACAGCAGTAAAATTGTTGCACCCAGAGATGGCATAGAAATGTTACCAGTGCTGACGACAGCTTCATAGCATGCATTGCGCAATTAGAGTGCCCCACGTTACCTAGGTGACATGTACCGTGCAAGGGTAACGCATGCTACACTAATTGCTAATAAAGCTGTCAGAATAGAACTATGAGGTAACATTGCTACATGGGGAGCAGGGGAAGTATATAATTGAGCTCCATGGGGTAAAATTGGTATATTGGGGAACTAGTGGTATTTAGGGGGACAGTCTGTGGTGTATGGGGCCGAGCAGTGGTATTTAATAGGGCAGCCAAGGGAAATAGATTGATGTATAAGACATATGAGATATATGAAGGGTGATTACACTATCTAGCAGGACAGTATGAGTTTGTTGTACTTTTTTTATTGGTTGTAGCAAAGATCTCAGCTTATGTATAATGATGGCCCAAACAGTTTGCCAGCAGACAGTTCCTGGCGAAGAACAGGCCCACTCTCTTTAACCACTTCAGCCTACAGCTTCGAAAATCTTATGCATCCGAGCAATGTTCACCTCCCATTCATTCGCTAATAACTTTATCGCTACTTATCAAAATTAATTGATCTATATCTCGTTTTTTCCGCCACTAATTAGGCTTTCTTTAGGTAGTACATTTTGCTAAGAGCCACTTTACTGTAAATACATTTTAACAGGAAGATTAAGATAGAAATGGAAAAAAATCATTATTTCTCAGTTTTTGGCCATTATAGTTTAAAATTAATACATGCTACAGTAATTAAAACCCATGCATTTTATGTGCCCATTTGTCCCGCTTATTACACCATTTAAATTACATCCCTATCACAATTTATGGCGCCGATATTTTATTTAGAAATAAAGGTGCATTTTTTCAATTTGCGTCCATCACTATTTACAAGCTTATAATTTTAAAAAATTTAATAAGATACTCTCTTGACATGTATATTTAAAAAGTTCAAACCCTTAGGTAACTATTTATGTAGTTTTTTTTTTTTAATTGTAATTTTTTTTAATTTTTTTTTTAATAGAAAAATGTATTTGGGTAATTTTAGTTTGGGAGGTAAATAGCCAATTTTAGATGTAATATAATGTTTTTTTTTATTCAATACAGGTATGTGGGTGCAGTTTACTATTTGGCCACAAGATGGCCACATTCAAAAAATTCCTAGATGCGAACGATGTCGCATCTAGGAACTAAAATGAAGAGAAGAAGTTTCCTGGGGGCAGAAATACCACGCTCTCTGATGAGAAAGCGTCGGTATTTCTGCCGGGGACTTAGATCGGTGAATGGGAATTATATTCCCATTCACTGATCGGGGGGCAGCGGGAGGCAGCGGGAGCGCGCACGGGCGTGCGCCCGATCGCGCGCACCACACGGCTGCAGCACCACTGCCTATCTGGACGGATATATGCGTCCAGATATGGCGAAGTGGTTAATGCAAACATTTTGGCAAAAATGTACGTTGGCGTTAACATTAAAGTCAATGGCCTTTTTAGTGGTTTATAGCAAAGCCCTCGTACGTGTTAGAATTAGGAAAATTGAAATACATACCTACAGTAATTTTCCTTTCCTGATAATCTCCATGGCAGCATACAGATGGGCAGTTCTCCGCCTACAACTGCCAGATAGGACCTTGTTGAGTATAAAAAGAGCTCCACCCACTTATCAGTATTCCTTAGCTTTTAGGACGAGCCGCCTGCCAAGGGTGGGGCTGTATGCTGCCATGGAGATTATCAGGAAAGGAAAATTACTGTAGGTATGTATTTCAATTTTCCTAATTCCCTGATAACTCCATGGCAGCATACAGATGGGTATATCACTAACTAGAAAAAATACAATTTGGGCGGGAAGCAGGTGCCGAAAACTCACACAATTTATTTACAATTATGCAACAGAGCCGGAGGCTAAAGAAAGAACATTTTGACCAAAGGCAGCAGATGACAAAGTCGCTGGTTCAATTCTGTAGAACTTTATAAAGGTGTGACTGGAAGCCCAGTTTGCTGCCTTGCATATGGTTTCCAAAGAAACCTTTCCCAAAAAGGCCCAGGAAGATGACATTCCTCTTGTAGAGTGGGCTACAATCTCTTTCGGAGGAACCAGGCCCTTGGATTTGTATGCTCCCTGAATGGTTTTTACAATCCAGTTTGCCACCACTCTAGTGGAGGCACACTTTCCTTTATTAGCCCCTGTGGAAATAAGAAGGAGTCTTTCCGATTTCCTAAAGGTCTCGGTTGCCAAGACATAGGCTTTGATTATTGAAACCGGATCTAACGGATGTGGTAAATCCGGATTCTCGACGTTTTTGAAAGTAGGAAGAGTCCACTCCTGGTTGTAGTGGAACGCAGAAGCAACCTTTGGGATAAATGAGTTTACTGGGTTTAACACCACTCGATCTTCATAGAAGTATAGGAACGGCTCCTTATGACACAAAGCCTGGATCTCAGAGACACGTCTACCAGATGTTATGGCGATTATAAAAGCGGTTTTTAGTGTCAGGTTGTAAACGGAACAGTGTTCCAGTGGAACAAAAGGAGGAGAGGATAAGTATTCAAGAACTGTTGGTAGATCCCATTGAGGAAATTTCGGTTTTATTGGAGGACGCAGTTTGAGGGTTGCTCTAAAAAACTGCCTTATAAGAGGATGAAGTGCCCAGCTTACTCCCAGTACAGCTGATATCGCAGAAATTTGAGACTTAAGGGTATTATATGCAAGGCCCATTTGTAAGCCTTCTTGCAGAAACATCAGTATATTGCTAACTGAAGGATTTTGCGGATCAAAGGATGAAATATCTGCAAACGACGTGAATTTGTCCCACGTCCTGTTATAAACTGCTGAAGTGGATGGTTTTCTTGCAGACAGCAATGTTTCAACTACATCATTTGGACACCCCTGGCTTAGAAGTCTTTTCCCCTCAATCTCCAAGCCGCTAATTTTAGTGTCTGTATGTTTGGATGTGTGTAGTCCCCTTGTAACAACAGATCCTGTACCTGAGGAAGATGAATCGGATGACCTACTGTAAGCGAGAGGAGGAGTGTAAACCAAGGCCTCTTCGGCCAGTACGGAATCACCGCAATGACTTCTGCATTCGATGTCGATACTTTTTGCAGGAATTTGAATATTAGGGGAATTGGCGGAAAGGCATAGCCTCTCCTGAATGTCCAATGTTGGATTAGAGCATCCGCTGCGAGGGCTTTCTGAGAGGGATACCTCGAATAGAAAACTGGAAGCTGAGTGTTCGACTGGGATGCGAATAGATCTATTTGAGGTGTGCCCCAGGTTCTTACTAGGAGTTGGAATATTTGAGGGTTTAGAGCCCATTCGTGTCGATCTAGAAACGTTCTTGACAGTCTGTCTGCCTGGATATTTTCTGAGCCTGGGAGGTAAACAGCTGTGAGGTCTTTCAGATGAGCTTGAGCTAGAGTCATGATTGGTTGAACTTCCTTGAGCAGTGATCTGCTGTGTGTACCCCCCTGTCTTTTCACATACGCCACTGCAGCTTTGTTGTCCATTTGTAGCATAATTGACTGACCTCGAATCCTGGGTAGGAAAGAACACAGCGCTTGGTGGGCAGCTCTCACTTCTAGAATGTTGGAAACAATATTGTGTACCGGAAGGAGCCATTCGCCTTGCACAGCTATGTCTTCGCATATCGCTCCCCAGCCCCTTGCACTTGCATCTGTTGTAATCAGAGTCCAATTTGGAGTGATTAGGGAACAGCAATTGCGTAGATTCTCTGGGTTCAGCCACCAGCTTAAGGCTTTCCACACACTGGACGGGATCAGTATTGGTTGCTTTAGATCGAGTCCTTCCCACTGAGTAAGGAAATTCATTTGGAAAGGTCTTATATTCCAATGCGCCCACTTCACCATCGGGATAGTGGAGGACATTTGACCTAGAATTCTCATACAATGTCTTGCCGTGAGAAATGGGTTTGAACGAATTTGTCTTATTCTGGAAATCAGTACCCGTAACTTTTCTTCCGGTAAGGATAGTGTTGCTGGGACTGTAGAAAAAAGTGCCCCTAGAAAGACCATTCGTTGTGTGGGATCCATTTGACTTTTCTTGGCATTTATTAACCATCCGAAATTCTTCAGGGTTTGAATTGTTATGTTCCGATGATGTTCCAGACGATCTCTTGAGTCTGCTAGGATCAATATGTCGTCCAAGTAGTGTAGTATTCTTATCTCTTGCGTCCTTAGCAGCGAGACTACTGCTAGCAAGACTTTGGAAAAAGTCCTTGGGGATGTGGAAAGACCGAAGGGAAGGCAGCAGAATTGAAGATGGACGTGTCCTACGACGAAACGTAAAATTTTTTGATAGGACGGAAAAATGGGGACGTGGAAATAGGCGTCCTTTAGGTCGAGAGAACACATCCAGTCTCCCTTTCTGACTGCCTTCGCCACTGTCTGCAAGGACTCCATCTTGAACTTTGGCAACTTCACATATCTGTTTAGAGCTTTTAGATCTATTACCGGTCTCCAGTCTCCGGTTTTCTTTTGGACCATGAACATGGGAGAATAAAACCCCGTTAACTTCTGAGGGCAAGGTACTGGAACAGCCGCTCCTTGACATATTAGGGTCTTTACATAGTCTTGTAGAATTTGTCGTTTTTGTGGGTTTCCTGGAATCTTTGTTTTTTGAATATGAGGCATTCGTGGAAATTTTTTGAAGGACCATCTGTGTCCCTGATTGATTATGCTCAAGACCCATGGGTCTGTGACGTTTTCCGTCCAAACAGATGCAAAACGGGAAAGCCTGGCACCAACTCGTTCTGTTTGGACGGACTTTATATCAAAAAGACTTCGTACTGTTGTCTGCTGGAGTCAAAGATTTTGTCTTGGTAGCTCTGAAAAAGGTAGGTTGACTTTTTCTCCAGTTTTTGTTGAAAGATCTCCCTGGTCTGTAAGTTTTCGCTTCTCTATATCTTTGGAAGGACTGTCTGTTCTGCTGTGAAAAGCGTTGTCTTTGGAACTTTCGATCTTGTGGGAGGAGTCCTGACTTGCCTCCTGTAACACGAGATATGGCAGAATCCAGAGTGGGGCCAAAGAGATGTTTCCCATCAAATGGAATTCTGGTCCATGTAGTCTTGGAAGAAGGATCCGCCGCCCAAGCTCTCAGCCATAGGGCTCTCCTGGCCATGATTGAAAATACCATTGACCTGCTTGATGACTTTATGACGTCCAATGCCACTTCTCCAGTGAACTCGGCTGCCATTTTCAGTTGATTAATAGATGACAATATTGAATCTTTGCTAGCGTCTCTAAATATAGCGTTTTCAACTTCCACCGCCCAGACTTTTAAGGCTTTTGCCACAGAGGACAGGGCCACTGCCGGTCTGGTAGCATCCCCCGATGAAAGATAGGCCCTTTTTAGGTCTACATCTATTTGTCTGTCTAGAACATCACGAAAAGAACTGGAATCTTCTAGTGGTAATGTCGAGTTCTTTGCTAGCCTCATTACAGAGGCGTCAACTGTTGGAGAGGAGTCTAATAATGAACCATCTTTTTCCGACAAAGGGTATAACTTGCGAAGACGATTTTTAACCGAGGATTTTTTAACTGTCTTGTACCACTCATCTATTATGATTTCCCTTATTTCCTCCATAAAGGGGAAAGAGGAATGATCCTTACTTAATTGTTTATAGTATCTTTTCTTTTTGGCATTGTCCTGATCCTCTGGATCAATCCAATCAATTGCCTCCTTTACTTGAGCAATAAAGGACGGTATTAAAGAAAAATCAAATGTATAATCAGAATCATCAGAGCCTTCAGAAGAAATATCTTCTGTATCTTGAGAAGAAGTATATGATTTCTTCTTTGGATTATCGGACTGTTTTATAGTCATTTCCGACATAGTATCTTTTACCACTTGTTTTATCACAGAAGTAAAGTCTTGGCTTTCTCCAGATATATCATCGAAGCAGTTCCTGCAAACCATTTTGTCTGGAAGCTTTATATCTCCACAAAGCCAACACTGATCCTCTGACGGCCTGTTTGATTTTGAGGTATACTTTCTGGGAGAGTTAGATGTTCCTTGTTCAGGTGTTCTATCAGAAACCTCTTTAGACTGAACATTTTTGGTATGTGTGTTGCTTGAAGAAGCTGCTAACTGTTTTGTAGATGAGGAATGATGTCTAGTATGACTTTGCTCTGATCTGTGCCCCGTGGACTCATGATGAGCACGTTCATCTGTTTTCCCTTTGGGAAGGGAATGTTTGTGGCTGCAAAAGAGATCAAAAGATGAAATCAGTAAATGATCTCTTTTCTTTGATCACAGAAAAAACACCTCATTTTACTCACCACCCTTACCTAGAAGATTTGTTACGTTCTCTTTTAGCAGATTTCCCCATATGTGACAGTATACAGGCAGCTGAAAAAACCAACATGCTGCTATCACTGAATAGGTAAACAATAGTGGTATACACATATTTCCACACAAACAGTATAAGGTTTAAACCAAGACACAGGCTTTGAGCACAATGGGTACCTCTCTGGGCGAAGAAACCGCTTGTCACACCTTTGTCCGATCAAAGACGAAGAGGAGACCCTCCAGTGTCCGCAGCTTGATGCAGCCTGATGCAGGAAGACGCCAGCGTTGTATGGCATGGCGCTCTTAAATGACGTGCATGTCTCGCCCTCATCAAAGATGGCCGCCGCTATACAGTTAAGGGCAAGCCCACTGCCAAAAACGGGCTCCGGCAAAATGGCCGCGCCTGCAGACATAGTAATCAGTCGCAGGGAGCATGCGCGGAATACGAGAGCTATGACGGAACTCCATGCAAACTAGCCAGGAGACCGACACAAGCTCAGCTGTGCAGATTACCACGGAACACGGGTAATATATGCAGAAGGTAGGCACTTAAAGCTTAATACAACCAGGCTGTATAGGTACAGTATGGAACAAAATACCATACGAAAAACAAGACTTGCAGCCAAACAAGCAGATGGAGTCACAGGAAGATAACAGGCTTCTCATTAGAAGCTGCTGATTTCTGCCTGGAGAACGTAAAAGAGCAGGCTTCTGTTCTCTTTGGAACTGTTAGTTGCCTGAGATACAGAACTACAACCAGGGGAGGTTAGAACCTGGTTGGTGCCACAAAAAATGGTGTGGAGGTAAGGGAAAAATATCCTGAAGCACTATGATCCTATCTGGCGGCGAGGACAAAAAAAGGAATACTGATAAGTGGGTGGAGCTCTTTTTATACTCAACAAGGTCCTATCTGGCAGTTGTAGGCGGAGAACTGCCCATCTGTATGCTCCCATGGAGTTATCAGGGAAACACCAAATTTGCAGGGTATGTTAAGGAGGTTTTCAAAAAGACCTTGTAGTTTTTGAGAAAATCAATGTTAAAGTTAGAGAAAAAAAGTGGCTATTTAAATGTGGTAAAATGACAGATAATGGTCTCGATAAGGGTGTTAAGTGCTAGCACGCCAGCGCAAAGCCCCTTAGCACATGCAAACTGCCTCTTCACGTGCTAATATGCGCGTAAGAGTTTGCGCATGTAAAGTTTAGCGCTGCATGCGTAAGGTTTTGCGTGCAATGCTTTGCGTGCAAAATCAGCCGCTTTGCGTGCTAAGTAGCGTGATAAGCAGATTTTGCACGCGAAGCGGCTGATTTTGCACGTAAACAGAGTGTAGCACGCAGCGCCGTACGCGTGCACCACGTAACAACGTAAGCGCGCTAAAATAGCACGCAAACAGCATCAGCTTTGCAGTGCAAACTACTTAGCACCCTAGTTTGCGCGTGCAAAGCTTTTAGGCATGCTGAATATGTTAGCACCCTTTTGTGAATCAAGCCCAATGTATCAACATGTATGTAAATGTATTTATTTTAATGTATATATTTTCAGAGTGTGGGAAATTTTAAAAAAGGGACGTGGGATCCGCCACCCAAGCAGTGGCGTAGCTAAGAAGATATGGGCTCCAGTGCAAGTTTTACATGCAAACCCCCCCCCCCCCCCCCCCAAGCACTCTATATATAACAATTAATACGGTGCACCAAAACCTGCCAAGGACAACCACAGTGTCAGAGTTGCAAGAAGGGGATGGGAAACAGTGTATTAATGATAACTACTATTCAAAGCATCTATAGAAGTGATTATTACACTCACAGGACCAATAGAGAGACGGATTTGTACTCTTTACCGCCCTAGGCCACTGTCAACAGCCACCCCCCTTCAGTATAGGTAGAGAGATAAAAACACTCCCCCTTCCCTCTAGTATAGGTAGCCTGATGCCCCCCCCCCCCCCAGGATAGGTAGTCATATGACTCCTCCCCCCTTTCCCTCCAGTATAGGTAGCCAGATGTCTTCTCCCCCTTACCTCTAGTATAGGTAGCCAGATGACTCCTCCCCCCTTTCCCTCCATTATAGGTAGCCAGATGACTTCCTTAATCCCTCCTTTTCCCACCTCCCTTTAAGTATAGGTAGCCAGCTCGCCTTCACATTGCAGCAGCCATCAGTGTCACTCATTTCTCTGCTCGTCTCCAGTGCAGAAGCTTCCTCTTCCTTTCCGTCTCCAATGCTGACCAAGTCCATAGCAGCAAGCCACAATGCAAACATGCACAGAGAGCAAGATGGCTGCTGCTTAGTCAGCTAGCAGCAGAGTACCATGGTCGGGCACTCTCCTGATCTCCCTGCATTGCAGCATTTGCAAACTTGCAAATGCTGCACTAGTTTAGCCTGCTGCTTTGGTGCCCCTGCTCCTGTGGTGCCCTAGGCCATGGCCTAGGTGGCCTTGGCCGAAACCCGGCCCTGGCTAATACTGTGAGAGGGTGGGCCCTTTGGGGCCCCTCTAGCCCAAGGGCCCCGATGCGGTCACTACCTCTGCACCCCCTATTGCTACACCACTGCTCCCAAGCCTCTTTAACCCCTTGTCCCCCATGCAGGCTGGGATAGCCAAAATGCAGAGCCCCGGCCGCATGGGGCTTCGCACCCTGAGCTATACTAGCCCATAGGGTCCATGCTATGGGTGGGCTCCGAAGGAGAGGGGCAGCCAAGCCCCCCCCCCCCCACTCTCCCGCCAAAGTGGTCGGTTTGCAAACGCAACATTTGATGTCCGCTCCATCACTACTTGTGTACAATGTATTAGAAAAACCTCCAAGAAAGTAAAGAATATGCAAACAGCAATTGCATGTGGAGTATTATGGTTATCTTAGAACTGAACATTGGTTCAGTGGTAGCATTTAAAGGGAAGTCGACATGAAAGGGATATGGAGGCTGACATTTTTATTTCCTTTTAAACAATGCACATTACCTACCTGGCTGTTCTGATAATCCTCCGCCTCTAATACTTTTAGCCGTAGACCCTGTCCTGAAGTATGCAGATCAGAGGTCTATGACAAATCAGACAAGAATAGCTGCATGCTTGCTTCAGGTGTATGATTTATACCCTACTTACCAGGAAACTCAACAGCACTGCCAGATCAGCGTCTTCCAGAGGTCTCAAACCTCAGGTTCCTTTTAATCAGTTTGCAGCAAAGGTGTTGCTAACGTACCAGAAGATTAGGAATAGAGCTGCTCAAATCCGGAACCAGGAGATACCCGGATAGTTGCTATCCGGATATCTCCCAGTAAACCTGTGCGGGGTGGGCGGGGGGGTCAAGCTTCTTCGTCGTCCCTCGGTGCCTCCCACGATGCGCTCCACGTGCATCACGTGATTACAAACACTTCCTCCATCAACCCGGAAGGAGGAAGTGTTTGTAATCGCGTGACCACCGCTTGGACCGCATCGTGGGAGGCACCGAGGGACGGACTGAAGAAGACGTCAGACAGGTAAGATTGAACCCCTCGCCCACCCCGCACAGGTAACTGGGAGATATCCGGATAGAACTATTTTCGGATGTCTCCCGGTTCTGGATTTGAGCAGTCCTAATTAGGAATTGATATGGATATAAAGAAAATGTCCCAGCTTGTCTTACAATACACAAGACAAGGAGAAAAAACACTCCACATCTGATGCTGGTACAGTCTAGGAAGCTAGGGTTTCAGATATGCTCAGGTGATGTGGCAATTTATGTACACATTTTAAGAACCATGTGGTAAAACTGTGTTTATAATGAAACCAAAGCTTTTCACAAGTATATATCAAAGCCAGGGGCATAACTAGACTTAATAGGGGCCCTCTGCAAAAACTATAGCATGGGTCCCCTTGGTCCTTGAACCCCATGAAGGTCACGCGAACAGGAGCCAGCAAATGTCAGCAGGGAGTAGCGTCTGGCAGCAGGAAAAAATTACAGATGTAATGCTACTCTGCATGGCGGGAGGAAGTGGCAGGGACTTTTTTTGAGCGAACAGGAGTTTTTGTTTTGCTAATTGGCTGCACTTGCGGTTGGGGAGAGGGAGGTGGAGAGGCTATCAAAGCCTCCAGGCCCCCCTGCAATGGCAGAGGTCGCAGGGGTGATTGCTATGCCCATGATCAAAGCAATAAGCATGTAGCCACTATGTGTTTCAGTGCAAAGCACAGAATAAAAAGTTGAGTTTGGCTATTTCAAGATCAGTATGGTTTTAGGTGGATCATTATTATGCCAAATAAATACCTAGTTGTGGGTATGGTCGCACACAGTTGTGAGCAGATCCAAATATTGGATACAATACAAAAGTACTTAAAGGACACCTGAACTGAGAGGGATATGGAGGCTGCCATATTTATTTCCTTTTAGATGATACCAGTTGCCTGACGTGCTGCTGATCTTTCATGCATCAGTAGTGTTTGAAGCACCCACCTGAAACAAGCATGCAACAAATAGTCAAGCTTCAGTCTGATTTATGACCAAAATGATTAAAGGCAAAGGATCAGCAGGACAGCCAGCCCCACTGTGCCGTTCCCTCCACTGGCTGTCTATTACCCAGAGGATCCAGTTTAAACCCCTGACGTCCTTCACATCATAAATCGCAATCGCTGATGCTAAGCGCCTCCTGGCACTTACTTGCGTGTTTTCTAAGTGCATTTGCAGAGCGATTCTGTTTTTTCACTTCCTGAAGTCAGTCACGAAGTGAACTCTTTGACCTGGAAAAGAATAAATACAGAAGCCTTGATTCACAAAGCCGTGCTAACTGTTTAGCACGGGCGTGCAAAACAGTTAGCACGTGAAGTGCCGTGCACGGACTTTTGCGCACGCTAAGTGCCGCGATCGTGCTAAACAGTTAGCACGGCTTTGTGAATCAAGGCCAATGTATTTTTTCTTGAAAAGCGCTGTTGAAACCGCTATTCCAATTGCTTTTTCAAGCGTTTTGCGATTTCCATATACCTGCCATTCTAGGCAAATCGCCCCAAAAAGTGTACAGGCAGCGCTTTGGTGAGCGGATTGTAATTGAACTGCTCAGATGTGAACTCTCTTATAGGCAATCATTGCACAAGAGCTTTTAGGGCAATTTTCAAAATTGCCGGCCCTTAAAAAATCCCGAAAGTGCCCTTAGTGTGAACAAGCCCTTAAAACACACCTATTCAGACAAGCTTATAACATTTTATAGCACCTACTTATATATCTGTTCACAATGTAATCAGAGGCAAAGGCTCACTGCCTCATCCATCACCTCCCCCCCCCCCCCGCCACGTCTCCTTATCTAGTTTGCCCTCCCACTACCTTTTAGATTGTAAGCTCGCAAGGGCAAGGTCATCCTCCTAATATTTACTGCTGTACATTTTTTGGTTGTATCTATGTTCCCCTTGTCGTCTTATTGTGCTTTGTAAAACACTGCGGAATATGCTGGCGCCATATAAATAAAAATTACTAATAATATTAATAATAATAAAATAAATGTGCCAGCCTTTATTTCAAATATAAAACCAGCCTTAAAGAAACCTGAGGTAAGAGACAACTGTAGCAAGAGGTACAGTGGCTTGCAAAAGTATTCGGCCACCTTGAAGTTTTCCACATTTTGTCACATTACTGCCACAAACATGAATCAATTTTATTGGAATTCCACGTGAAAGACCAACACAAAGTGGTGTACACGTGAGAAGTGGAACGAAAATCATACATGATTCCAAATTTTTTTACAAATAAATAACTGCAAAGTGGAGTGTGCATAATTATTCAGCCCCCTTTGGGTCAGCAGTCAGCTGCCCATAGACATTGCCTGATGAGTGCTAATGACTAAATAGAGTGCACCTGTGTGTAATCTAATGTCAGTACAAATACAGCTGCTCTGTGACTGCCTCAGAGGTTGTCTAAGAGAATATTGGGAGCAACAACACCATGAAGTCCAAAGAACACACCAGACAGGTCAGGGATCAAGTTTTTGAGAAATTTAAAGTAGGCTTAGGTTACAAAAAGATTTCCAAAGCCTTGAACATCCCACGGAGCACTGTTTATGTGATCATTCAGAAATGAAAGGAGTATGGCACAACCAGGGGCGTACCTAGCAATCCCCGGGCCCCCCTGCAAAAAAACAAATTCGGGCCCCCCCCTTCCCACCTCCCTAGGGCCCGCTCAGGGACTTTTGTGGGGCAGGAGGGGTCGCAGCATAAGAGGAGAGCGTGGCCACAGATCGGTGGGGAGGGGGGACATTCCCCCCCCCCCCCCTCCCTCACCTCGGGCTCTCCTCTCAGCACTCCCCTCCTGCAATCATTGGTGGCAGCGGGCGGCGGGAGGCAGGCTGAGCACATACCTCCTTCTCGCCGAAGGTCTTCTGATCACTAAGTGCTTCATGTAACTTCCTGTGTAAACAACTGTAAACCTACCAAGACAAGGCCATCCACCTAAACTCACAGGCCGAACAAGGAGAGCGCTGATCAGAAATGCAGTCAAGAGGCCCATGGTGACTCTGGATGAGCTGCAGAGATCTACAGCTCATTTGGGGGAATCTGTCCTTAGGACAACTATTAGTCGTGCACTGCACAAAGTTGGCCTTTATGGAAGAGTGGCAAGAAGAAAGCCATTGTTAACAGAAAAGCATAAGAAGTCCCGTTTGCAGTTTGCCACAAGCCAAGTAGGGGACACAGCAAACATGTGGAAGAAGGTGCTATGGTCAGATGTGACCAAAATGGAATTTTCTGACCAAAATGCAAAACGCTATGTGTGGCGGAAAACTGATACAGCACATCACTCTGAACACACCATCCCCACTGTCAAATATGGTGGTGGCAGCATCATGCTCTGGGGGTGCTTCTCTTCAGCAGGGACAGAGAAGCTGGTCAGAGTTGATGGGAAGATGGATGGAGCCAAATACAGGGCAATCTTGGAAGAAAATCTCTTGGAGTCTGCAAAAGACTTGAGACTGTGGCGGAGGTTCACCTTCCAGCAACCCTAAACATAAAGCCAGGACAACAATGGAATGGTTTAAAACAAAACATATCTGTCATGATATAGCAGCTAGTTATGATGTTGGGATAATACAGGAACATATTCTATCATTTTTCTATCTGCTGTTTATTATGTCAGCCAGTCTGGCTTTGAAGGTATTGGCAGCTAGCTTCATGGACTGTGAATGTGATTGTGTGTGTGGGTCAATAGACCGACATTAGCATACAATTCCTCTGGACAGCCAGGTAATAAGGTTCCATTTTGTCTGGCATCCTGCAAATGTGGGGCATTGCTTTGATCTTTTGTATTAATGTAGACGGCTGCCTTTTGGTCAAAACAGTATCCGACTAAGTGAGTCTGCCAAGTTCAAAGTGGACAGGAATGTTTGTGTAACGATTGGTGTCAGCAAAGGCAGAATCTGATTATTAGGTGATCTGCAGTATCACCTATAATACAGATATATACCTGATTATAAGGTGATCTGCAGAATCACCTATAATGCTGGTATATCAGAAGGCTGTCGTGACAACAAACACAGAAGGTGTAACAGGAGTAGCCACACACAAGAGATGTATAATGAATGATGCTTGGTGCAACAGTAATGCAGATAGCTCACCAGAGGAGCTGGTGAGTACTATCAGTAACGTAAGCCTCACCAGAGGAGCTGGTGAGCACTTATCAGTGCAGGAGGTATTACCAGAGGAGCTATGATAACAAATACAATAGTTCTCACCAGAGGAGCTGGTGGAGACTATCTAAGCAGAAGTCCTCACCAGCGGAGCTGGTGGGCACTAATAGTAATAACCTCACTAGTGACAAGGGCTCACTGGTGAGTAGAGTAGTCAGACAGATCGGTTCGTCAACAGACAGACAGATTACAGTACAGAATCAACAGGCAAAGACAGAACGTTTTTCAGGCAGAGTTTGGCTTTAAGGTCAGATGGGCAAAGGTACAAAATCAGGAGACAGAGACAGAGTGTTAAACAAGCTGAGTTGGCAACAGGATCAGATAGGCTGATGTACAGAATCACTAAAAGTAAGATAGGTCAGAACTAGCCAGAGTCATACACAAATAATACACAGTAATAGTACAATTTAAGCTATCAAGCAGATCCTAAGCTTAGTGTCAGAATCAGAATCAGAATCAGAATCTTTATTTCGCCAAGCACGACTGGTCGTGCCCGGAATAAAATCTTCTATGAACTCACCATACTCCTAACAGAATACCTTGGGGTGTCTTCTTTCTAAAATGGGTTCACTTGTGGGGTTCCAATACTGCCCTGGCATTTTAGGAGCCCTAAACCGTGAGGAGTAGTCTTGAAACCAAATGTCTCAAAATGACCCTTGAAACCCTAAAGGTACTCATTGGACTTTGGGTACCTTAGCGCAGTTAGGGTGCAAAAAAGTGCCACACAAGTGGTACCACCATACTCAGGAGGAGCAGTAGTATTATGTGTTTTGTGGTGTATTTTTACATATACCCATGCTGGGTGGGAGAAATATCTCTGTAAATGACAAATTTTTGATTTTTTTTACACACAATTGTCCATTTACAAAGAGATTTCTCCCACCCAGCATGGGTATGTGTAAAAATACACCCCAAAACACATTATACTACTTCTCCTGAGTACGGCGATACCACATGTGTGACACTTTTTTGCAGCCTAGGTGCGCTAAGGGGCCCAACGTCCTATTCACAGGTCATTTTGAGGCATTTGGTTTCTAGACTATTCCTCCCGGTTTAGGGCCCCTAAAATGCCAGGGCAGTATAGGAACCCCACAAGTGACCCCATTTTAGAAAGAAGACACTTCAAGGTATTCCGTTAGGTGTATGGTGAGTTCATAGAAGATTTTATTTTTTGTCACAAGTTAGTGGAAAATGACACTTTGTGAAAAAAACAATAAAAATCAATTTCCGCTAACTTTTGACAAAAAATAAAATTTTCTATGGCCTCAACTCACGGAGCATTATCAAATGTTTATCAAACACTTTATCAAACGTTTAATAATTTACCTCATGGGTAAAATCTCATTTTAAATTCACTAAGGTGTTATATATTTATCGAATGTTTTACCGATAAAACGTTCAACAAATATATAACACCTTAGTGAATTCAAAATGAGATTTTACCCATGAGGTAAATTATCAAACGTTTGATAAAGTGTTTGATAATGCTCCGTGAATTGAGGCCTATGAACTCGTCTTACACCTAACGGAATACCTTGGGGTGTCTTCTTTCTAAAATGGGGTCACTTGTGGGGTTCCTATACTGCCCTGGCATTTTAGGGGCCCTAAACTGTGAGGAGTAGTCTTGAACCCAAATGTCTCAAAATGACCTGTGAAATCCTAAAGGTACTTATTGGACTTTGGGCACCTTAGCACAGTTAGGCTGCAAAAAAGTGCCACACATGTGGTACTGCCGTACTCAGGAGAAGTAGTATAATGTGTTTTGGGTTGTATTTTTACACATACCCATGCTGGGTGGGAGAAATATCTCTGTAAATGACAATGTTTTGATTTTTTTTTTTACACAGAATTGTCCATTTACAGAGAGATTTCTCCCACCCAGCATGGGTATGTGTAAAAATACACCCCAAAACACATTATACTACTTCTCCTGAGTACGGCGAGACCACATGTGTGACATTTTTTTGCTAAGGGGCCCAACGTCCTATTCACAGGTCATTTTGAGGCATTTGGTTTCTAGACTACTCCTCACGGTTTAGGGCCCCTAAAATGCCAGGGCAGTATTGGAACCCCACAAGTGACCCCATTTTAGAAAGAAGACCCCCCAAGGTATTCCGTTAGGTGTATGGTGAGTTCATAGAAGATTTTATTTTTTGTCACAACAAGTTAGTGGAAAATGACACTTTGTGAAAAAAAACAATAAAAATCAATTTCCGCTAACTTTTGACAAAAAATAAAATCTTTGAACTCGTCATACACCTAACGGAATACCTTGGGGTGTCTTTTTTTCTAAAATGGGGTCACTTGTGGGGTTCCTATGCTTCCCTGGCATTTTAGGGGCCCAAAATAGTGAGTAGTCTGGAAACCAAATGTCTCAAAATGACTGTTCAGGGGTATAAGCATCTGCAAATTTTGATGACAGGTGGTCTATGAGGGAACGAATTTTGTGGAACATAAGCAGGGTGGCCTCTTAGATGACAGGTTGTATTGGGCCTAATCTGATGGATAGGAGTGCTAGGGGGGTGACAGAAGATGATTGATGGGTGTCTCAAGGGGTGGTTAGAGGGGAAAATAGATGCAATCAATGCACTGGGGAGGTGATCAGAAGGGGGTCTGAGGGGAATCTGAGGGTTTGGCCGAGTGATCAGGAGCCCACACGGGGCAAATTAGGGCCTGATCTGATGGGTAGGTGTGCTAGGGGGTGACAGGTGGTGGCAGGAGGTGATTGATGGTTGTCTCAAGGTGTGATTAGAGGGGGGAATAGATGCAAGCAATGCACTGGTGAGTTGATCAGGGCTGGGGTCTGAGGGTGTTCTGAGGGTGTGGGCGGGTGATTGGGTGCCCAAGGGGCAGATTAGGGTCTGATCTGATGGGTAGCAGTAACAGGTGGTGACAGGGGGTGATTGATGGGTGATCAGTGGGTGATTAGATGGTAGAACAGATGTAAACAATGCACTTTGGAGGTGATCTGAGGGTAGGTCTGCGGGCGATCTGATGGTGTGGGAGGGTGATCAGATGCCCGTAAGAGGCAGGTTAGGGTCTGATCTGATAAGTGGCAGTGACAGGTGGTGATTGATGGGTGATTGACGGGTGAATGATGGGTAAATGAAAGGTGATTGACAGGTGATTACAGGGGAGAATAGATGTATACAGTACACGGGGGGAGGTCTGGGGGGGTCTGGAGAGTACGTCTGCATCCAGCTTTGTGCAGATGTCCTCTTTCATGTTGTCCAGCCTGTTGAGGGACCCCTGTATCAAAAAACTCAAATCGAATGACCTGTACTGGGTGGCCACGTTACTAGACCCTCGGTACAGGCACAAAGTGGCGGACCTGTTACCAACTCAACACAAGGCGGAAAGGATGCAGCACTTGTAGAACAAGCTGTCGATGATGCTTTACAATGCGTTTAAGGGTGATGTGGCTCCACAACGCAATCAAGGTACCACTGGCAGTAACCCTCCTCCTCCCAAGTCCACGCAGGCAAGGACAGGATGCTCCAGCGATCTCAGGGTGATGTCGGACATGCGGACGTTCTTTAGTCCAACTCCTTGCCATAGTCCTTCCGGATCCACCCTCCACCAACGCCTGGACCGGCAGGTAGCCGACTACCTGGCCTTGAGTGTGGATTTAGACACTGTGGAAAAGCAATGATGAACCCTTGGACTACTGGTTGCGCAGGCTTGACCTGTGGCCAGAGCTGTCCCAATTTGCCATACAACATCTCTCTTGCCCTGCCACAAGGGTCCTGTCAGAAAGGACCTTTAGTGCAGCTGGAGGCATAGTTACTGAGAAGAGAAGTCGCCTAAGTCACGACAGTGTTCAGTACCTGACCTTTATCAAAATGAATAAGGAATGGATCCCGGAGGGCTACTGCACGACTGAAGACTAAGTCAGTCCCCACACACAGCATCTCTGCCTGCAGGCCGCTTGCCTTCTCCGCCACCACCAACAGGGTCCAGGACTCTAGGCGGATTCCTGAATTTTTAAGGCCGCTGCTAGCAGCGGCCGCTACACTAATTTTTCTGGTGCGTGTACATGCCTGCCTAATTTTTCTGGCTGCACTGCGGGCGGCTGCAACAAAAAAACAAAAGGCATGTACATGTGCCCATCCCCCTTTGAGATCATTACCTTGCCACGGTGAAGGGGCTTGCGTATCACAATGAAGCAATGACCGCCGGCTATTTGAGTGTCTCGGGTGGGGGTGGCATACAAAAGATAATAAGGTTGTTGCTTCATTGTGGTCAGACCAAATTTGATCAGCTGGACAGTCACTGTTGTTCTATTATTGAGCTACCACAGCCCGGCGACCATATGGGCTTGAAAAACGCCACGGCCTACACTCTGGCCACGGTGCGCACCAGTCCAGCACGGCCGTCACTACACAAACATCTGTTTGCGGTGCGTTACACAGTGAGTTTGGTGTGTCAGTGTGAAGCAGAACTCTAATTACACTCCCTGATTGATGTATACCCATGCAAGATGTTTGAAAGCACGTTAGGCCTGCAATTTAGCATTCAATGTGATTTCTGCCCTTAAAACGCTGCTTTGCGTCAAATCCAGTTTTTTCCCCGGGACTTTGGGCATGTATCCCACTCCGCCATGCCCCCCTCCAGGTGTTAGACCCCTTGAAACATCTTTTCCATCACTTATGTAGCCAGCATAATTTTTTCTATTTTTCCCCATTGAAGTCTATTGCGGTTCGCGAACTTTTACGCGAACCGAACCTTTCCACGAACCGAAAATCGGAGGTTCGCGACATCTCTATTGATGGCTGATCAGTGGGTGATTAGATGGCAGAACAGATGTAAACAATGCACTTTGGAGGTGATCTGAGGGTGGGTCTGCAGGCGATCTGATGGTGTGGGTGGGTGATCAGATGCCCGTAAGAGGCAGGTTAGGGTCTGATCTGATGGGAGGCAGTGACAGGTGGTGATTGACGGGTGATTGACGGGTGATTTACAGGTGATTACAGAGGAGAATAGATGTATATAGTACACGGGGGGGAGGTCTGGGGGGTCTGAGGTCGTTCTGAGGGTGTGGGCGGGTGATTGGGTGCCCTGGGGCAGATAGGGGTCTGATCTGATGGGTAGCAGTGACAGGTGGTGACAGGGGGTGATTGATGGGTGATCAGTGGGTGATTGGATAGCAGAACAGATGTAAACAATGCACTTTGAAGGTGATCTGAGGGTGGGTCTGCGGGCGATCTGATGGTGTGGGTGGGTGATCAGATGCCCATAAGAGGCAGGTTAGGGTCTGATGTAATAGGTGGCAGTGACAGGTGGTGATTGACGGGTGATTGACAGGTGTTTACAGGGGAGGATAGATGTATACAGTACACGGGGGGGGGGGTCTGGGGAGGATCTGAGAGTGTGTGGGGGGTGATCAGGAGCCCCCAGGGGGCAGTTTAGGACCTAATTATAAAAATAGTGTTGACAGATAGTGACAGGGAGTGATTGATGGGTGATTAGGGGGGTGATTGGGTGCAAACAGGGGTCTGAGGGGTGGGCAAATCAGTGTGCTTGGGTGCTTACCTGGGTGGCTGCAGCCTGCCCTGGTGGTCCCTCGATCACTGAGACCACCAGGGCAGGAGGCAGCCTGTATAATATGCTTTGTATACATTACAAAGTGTATTATACACTTTGTAGTGGCGATCGAGCAGCTAATAACCCGCCGGCGCTTCCGAACGGCCGGCGGGTTACTGCGCCAGGTGGGCGGAGCCAGTTGCCAGCAGCTGATAACCACGCCCGCCGCCGCCGCCGATGGTCGTATTGTGGTCGTTTGGGCCCAGCCCTTGCTGCTGCCCATTGGCTGTGGGCGGTCGGCAAGTGGTTAAGGGGAATATTGAAATTGCTGCCATGCTTGCCCTGTTAATGGCAGAAGCCTCAAACCTGCTACAGTTGGTCATTGGGTCACTGGGGTTCAAATCAGAAAAGGGGGCAGAGCAACAGCCAAGCACATTTGTTTCATTTCACTGGGAAAATAAAAATTATTGGTGTCAAGGACCCCAAAGCTCGCAAAATTGGTCATTGAGTGACTGTGTGTCCAGGTTACAAAAAAGTGGGTGGAGCCAAAAACACATTTTACTCGGAAAATATAAACTGCAGCCTTCTTACACTGTTAATGGCAGGGTTCTCAAACTTTGCCCAGATGATCACTGAGTGACTGATTAATATTCAGGGAAGAGGGTGGATTCTATAATAGCCAATAAAAATTCATTTCTTGATTTTCAAGGGGGATATTTACATTTCTGCCATTTTTACACTGTTAATAGCAGATGTCGCAAACCTGCTACAGTTGGTCATTGGTTGACTGGGGTTCAAATGCTGGAGAGGGGCAGAGCCACAAACAGCCTATCTGATTTGTTTGCTTTCTATATACAAATTATTGATGTCAAAGACCCCAAAGCTCACAAACTTGGTCATTGAGTGTTTGTGTGGTAGGGTTTGGAAAAGTGAGCGGAGCCAACACCAGCCAAATATATACCCGGGCAATGCCGGGTCATCAGCTAGTAAACTATATATCTGAATATTTGACAGTTTCTAATGTCTGCTTATAGGAGATAAGTCCACCACTGCCTCCCAAGCAGTTTTAACAATTTTAAGTATTGTTTTTATCCTTTTGGCGCCTCTGTTCAATACGTAGCTTTGCATCCACCCTTAGTGGAAGGGGATCCCCCTTTTTTCCTATCTACAGAGAGCGACTTCTTAATACTGAGTGGGGACAGGACAAACTCCTCACCTGCCTACACAGTGGTTGCCTTGGAGGTAACCCTGTCTTGTGAGTACATTACTTTTGTACTCTTCCATATTTCCATTACCAGTACGTACTACACTATATTGGGCTCTCAGTATCTCTCTGTTTATAGCAATAAAAACAAAGAATTACTTCTGGGGTCCTTTTGACAGGGACCCTTAGCAGATAAAAGCATATAGTGTATCCAAATACACATAAAATCCGAAAGCAATGTCAATCAATTGCCCAGTCTCCAGTTCTGACCAGTTTCAGCCTTCTGCCGTCATCAGGGAACACTGGAGACTGAGCTTTAGGGCAATTATATAAGCTATTAACTTATAATTGAGGGATTGAGGCCACCGCAGGCTCAGTCTACTGAATCGCCCAGCTGTTGGTATTGCGGAAAGCTAATAGGCGCATTCTGGTCAGGTGGATTCTGCGCTAGTGTCTCTGGGAGCAGTGTACGTCACCCAGAGATTGTTGCTAATGCCCAATTGTTTGTGCCCGTCACATGCGGTGGTGCTGGACTGCGCTATTGGTCAGAGCATCATCACATGGGAAAACTTTGGAATGCTGGGAGGTGTAGTTCTAAGCGCCTTCAGCATACATAATAGTAGAGAATGCATAACGTCGCATAGTACAATAAAAGATATTAAATATTAAAGTAAACCTAAAGCCAGGCAAAAAAAATGAGATGAACTCACCTGGGGCTTTCCTCAGCCCCCTGCAGCCGATCGGTGCCCTTGCAGCCCCGCTCCAATGGTCCAGGAGGCCGCAATATCAGCATAGGGGGCGATATACAGGCTGGGAACGCGAACAATCACTCGCGTTCCCATGCCTGTCGGCCAAACCGGAAGTGTTCGCTGGTGGGTCCTGGACCATCAGAGCGGGGCTGCGAGGGCACCGATCGGCTGCAGGGAGCTGAGGGAAGCCCCAGGTGAGTTCATCTCATTTTTTTTGCCTGGCTTTAGGTTCACTTTAAGTCCAGCTCTGATGATAAACAATAGTACAGATAATGAATATTAAATGGGATAAATAGTGAACAATATTAAATTAAATATTTACAGATTATTGCACTCCCCAGAAGTATAATTTTTTTTTTATTTGCAATACAGGCAGTCCTAAGTTAACGAACAAGATAGGGACTGTAGGTTAATTCTTAACCCGGATCCATTCTTAAGTTGGAACGCTGTGCTATCTCTGTCCGCTTTGCCTCCAGTGCCCCCTCTGTGCCTCTCTGTCTCCCTCTATGCCTGTTTGTCTCCTTCAGTGCCTCTGTACTCTCTTTGTGCACTCTCTCTGTCCGCTCTCTGCTTCCTGCTCCATATAGACGTGTACAGCCACTGCTAGACGCAGCATCGCACCGCTTCCGGTATGTCATGAAGCTGTATGTCACATGACATACAGACAGTAAGCAAAGAGATGCTTGGTTCGGTTCGGAGCTGAGTCCAACACTGCTGCTGGGACATTCGCCAGCACTCGGGGGAAGTTTGAAGCCACTTCTTCAAACCTCCCTGGCACGGAAATGACGTCATCGCGACAGGATCAGGCCGTTCGTATCAGCGAGTCGTTCGTATGTCGGGCGTTTGTAAACTGGACTACCTGTATAATATTCCATGTTAGACTTAATTGCACCTTGGAGTTGACTATAAAGCAATTTATATTACAGTCAATGTTCAGACCTCTTGGTTGCATAGTTTTAAGTGTAAAAATCCATTTGGTCTCTAGTTTGTACAGATCTCTCTCCTTCACTCAACCAGGGGCATGCATACACATATTTTTGTATTTGCTCGCAGTGCACGCGGCCCGAGTGCTGATCGTTGAATGGGAACATGTGTTCTCAGAGCAGATCAAAGTGCTCATAGTAATGATTGTTAGTCATTCACAAAATGAAAGTAACAACACATTGCTTCCTGTGTACTGTTCAACGTTTGGGGACATCTAGTGGCCAAAAAGTAAAAATACACCATATTACATTAAATAATAAAAAATCACCATTTACCCATTATCCCCCCTTCCCCCATAAGGCATACACATACCTTATGGAGCAGAAGCAGCTCACCCTATGCACTGCAAAAGCAGGGAGCGGCAGGGCCGGATTTACAACTCGGGAGCCTTTAGGCACAGGCGTTCTGGTGCCCTAAGCGCTGCCTCTCAACACAGGCCACACCCCTAACTCTCTGTACCTCTCTGTCAGATGGTCAGTGGGATAGCCACAATTACGGCCTGCATGCAGGCCATCAAATTGCATGCCTAAGGACAGTACAGCCATGATCAGTCATCAAATCTGGGGACACTACACTACCCTACCTGTAAATCTATCTGGGACACGCTATCTGACAGAATGACAGCGAGTGAGTGCGTGTGAGTGTGACTTACTTTCCTGCAAAGCTGGCTCTTTCAATAACTGGCACACCGCACACCAAAGCACTGTGTTGCTCTCATCTGCTTAAAGGACACCCGAGGCGAAAATAAATGAATGAAATAAATGATTGTATCTATCTTCCTTCTCCTAAAAACTACTTTTTAAGATATTACACCATTTTATTTTATGTTTAAATCTACTTTTTTAAGTTTTAACTGATTTATTGTTGTTGCTCAATGACACATTCATTGCATGGCACAGCTATGCCAAAGCTAAAATCTATGAACTATTTAGCCTTTTTATCTCTTTCCTGCTCTCAGAAGCCATTTTCTGCTAGGGAAGAGTTTTATAGTTGGAATTTCTTATCAGTGAGGGTCACACAGTAGTCACTTCCTGTCTGAGTCAGGACTGAGTCAGCCACTTACATACCTGATATTTAACTCTTTCAGGCAGAGAAAGAAAAAAAGGAACACAGCATAGTTATTTGTGTGCTAGGCACTGTACATAACCATGTCTATCTCATCATGTCACATCGGGTATCAACACTTAACGACCGCCTAACGCCGATAGGCGGCGGCAGGTCGTAAGTGGTTTTACATGGAAACGTTCCATGTCAGTTCACAGAGGGTGTCTCCGTGAACAGCCTGCAAGCCTCCGATCGCGGCTCGCAGGCTAAATGTGAACACATGGGGAAGAAATCCCCGGTGTTTACGTCGCAGCAGCGCTGTAAAGGAGTTTGGCGATCCCCTGAAGCCTATCAGAGGCAGTACAGGATGGTTTGCCGTCCTGTGCCCCCCATGGGAAGGAGGGGAGGGAGGGAAAGAGAGGGAGGTGGAAAATCGCTGCGGTGGGGGGCTTTGAGGCCCCCCCCCCAGCTAAACACAGACAGTCGGCGGCAATCAGACCCCCCAGCAGGACATCCCCCTAGTGGGGAAAAAAAAGGGGGGGGGGGAGTCTGGTCGCCCTGGCTGCAAGGTGATCTGTGCTGTGGGCTGGAGAGGAAAACAAGCCTGGTCCTTATGTGGTTAAGGCTGGCTCAGGCAGGCCGAACCAATGCATGCATATGGATAGGTGGGGGTGGAGCTGTACCCTACAGGCTGTGCTTATTGCATCAGTAACCTACCTCTGCTCTCTTTGTTCCACCCACCCACCTTCAATAATTCTGATTGCGATCGCATCTCCTTCCGCAACTGCACACAGGCTAGTGTCCACACCATCGTATTCACTCTTGCACACAAGCGCCGCTCGCTGGCTCTGTCTCTGGCTGCCGCTGGGAATTACGTGGGAGGAATCGTGTTGGATTGCACTTGTGCCTCCTTCCAGTAAGCCCCGCCTCCCTGAGAGTGATTCAGGGACGTTTTGTAACATGTGCTGAAGGGAGGGGGGGGGGGGAGGGCCACCACAGAGCTACTCTTAACACACTGTGCTTTATGTAAGTGCTTTATGGAATTCCTACACACAACTGCTAGTACCATTGGTGAAGGCGTGCATGGTAATTTTAACATCTAAATAACAAAGGGGCCTGAATAGCATAACAATGATATGACAAAATAATATTAACCACTTCAGCCCGCATGAGTTTTCACCTTCAGGACGGAAGCAATTTTCTGATGTAATCACTCCTCCCATTCATTCGCCAATAACTTTATCACTACTCATCACATGTAAATGATCTATATCCTTTTTTTTTCGCCACAAATTAAGGTTTGTGATACTTGTTTTCAGTAATTCATTTTATTTTATAAGCAAATACAAAAAAAGGAAAAAATACAGTATTTCTCCAATTCCATTTCCTATAGTTTTAAAATAAGCGATGTAATAAATAAAACCCACCTATTTTATTTTCCTATTAGTACTGGCTATCACAGCATTTAAATTATTTTCCTAGTACAATATATGGTGTCAATATATTATGTGGAAATAAGGGGGAATTTTTTCTTGGGTTTTTTTGTGTCCCATCAGGCAACTATTTATGGATTTTTTTTTCCTTTTTTTTTTCAATTTGTTTGCTTGGTAACTGGCGTGGGAAGGGGGAGGGGGCTTTGGAAGTGATTTAATTATATTAAGTTTTTAAATAAGAAAAAAATTATGGTGTGTAATTTAACTTTTGGCCACTTTTTTTTACCCTCATTCACGTTCATTCTTATGAATAGATACGGCCATTAATCTGGGTCATGTCCATTCATTACAGGCACAGCGATGGGGCTTTGGACGTGATCTAATTACATTTAACTTTTTAACAATAACAAAAAAAACTGTGGTGTATAATTCAACTTTTTGAAATCCACTAGATTTTTTTTAACTTTCATTCACGTTTATTCATATGAATAGATATGGCCCCTAATCAGGGTCATATCCATTCATTACAGGCACTTTTATTGATTCAGGGAATCCTTGCTTCTCTTCCCCAAATGTTGAAACAGAAAACTGCTGGGGTCCCCAGGGCTTTGGCCCCGTGCATGCGCGCACCGCCGATTAAACACTGGACGAGAATACTCCTCCAGTTTGCCTTTAGCGGTGCCTAACTGGACGAGAATACTCAACATGACGGGCTTAAGTGGTTAATGTACTAATTAACCCATTCGCGTTCCGTCGTTTTCACTTGAGAAATGTTCACCTCCCATTCATTAGCCTATAACTTTATCACTACTTATCACAATGAACTGATCTATATCTTGTTTTTTCCGCTACCAATTAGACTTTCTTTGTGGGGTACATTTTGCTAAGAGACACTTTACTGTAAATGTATTTTAACAGGAAGAATAAGAAAAAAACTGGTCATTTCAGTGTTTAATCAATCATCGCAAATAGAGCAAGTACATCTTTTAGAAACTCAAAAACAGAATATTCGTTTTTCATGTATACACGAAGTTGAGCATGATTAGTGAACGGTCCCCTAATCATAAAATTCATGTTTGCAATTCAGCGGAAATTACACAAATATTTAGAAACTGTATGTCAATGCTGAAAAGCTGTATGTCAATGCTGAGTGTAAACAGTACTAAATCCCCCTCTTGGAGCTACTGTAAAAACATTGTGTTTTGCATAAAGTAAAGGATTAAACAAAAGTTGTTTTGCATAAGTGTTCCTTTTGAGGTTGTGTCCCTGTATAGACAGTGGTGGCAACTAAGCTATTTGATTGTATTGTATGAGTGTGAGCAACAAACAGTCTGTGATCCTCATTATGGCCTCTTGAAAAGCATGCGGGTCAGATTCAGAAAAATATCCTTGGGCAGCCCATTGGCATGCTGGGAGATGAGCGTCTGCAGCCTCTGGTAACTCTCTTCCTCGTAGTTTTTGTACACAGTTGGAAGATCCAGCTCCTTGTACAACTGCTTCACCCGCTGCACCTTCTCCATGTCATTCTTCCCATAGTTCTCCTGTGTGTCATAGAACAGCAAGGGTTAATTCTACACTCAGCTCAACCTAAAACTGCACACCTCACTCCAACACTCACAATGAAATGACCAAGACTACAAGCACAAGTATCTCTCTTGCATGCAGGAAGGCCATCTTGTATGCAGGGCCGGATTTGTACTTTCCAGTGCCCTAGGCCTGCTGTCACCTTCCGCCCCCCCCCCCTCCCCCCCACCACCACCAAAAAACATTCTGTCCAACACTCTGACTAGCGATCATTGGTTTGAATAGGCTTATTTCAGTTGTGCTGCTCTGCCTCCCATTCAGCCAAGAATCAGACAGAGGATGCTCTGTCTGCTCAATAATTCCTGCAATTTGCGCGCCCGAATGTGCAGAGCAGCCAATAGTGTTCTGGGCATGCATACTTGAATGCATAACACTATACTGGCCTTGGTTGCTGTGCACATCTGGGCAGGAGCAGAAAACTTGCGCAAGTCTCAAGTGGCCAGAGCATGCGCTGCTTCTTTGTCCTCTCCTCTACGCGACTCGCTGGAGTCGGAGCCACAAACAGGTGGCAGGGCAGTGCAATGGAGAGCAGCCCATTCAAAACAGAGAACAGGTATGTAGCAAACATCCTCTCAATACCCACTTTGGATGTTTGGTTGTAATTAGAGTGGACCTGAACTCAGAACTTCCTCTCTGCTTCAAAAGATACACAACAACATAATAACCTTACAGCTAATACAAATCTATATATATAAAATCATGTGTGTGTGTGTGTGTGTGTGTGTGTCTGTGTGTGTGGTGTGGTGTGTGTGTGTGTGTGGTGTGTGTGTGTGTGGTGTGTGGTGTGTGTGTGTGTGTGTGTGGTGTGTATGTGTCTGTTTGTGTGGTGTGTCTGTGTGTCTGTCTGTGTGTGTGTGTGTGTGTGTGTGTGTGTGTGTGTGTGTGTGTGTGTGTGTGTGTGTGTGTGTGTCTGTGTGTGTGTCTGTGTGTGTGTCTGTGTGTGTCTGTGTGTGTCTGTGTGTGTGTGGTGTGTGTGTGTGTGTGTGTGTGTGTGTCTGTGGTGTGTGTGTGTGTGTGTGTGTGTGTGTGTGTGCGGTGTGTGTGTGTGTGTGTGTGTGTGTGTGTGTGTCTGTGTGTGTGTGTCTGTGTGTGTGTCTGTGTGTCTGTGTGTGTGTGTGTGTGTGTGTGTGTGTGTGTGTGTGTGTGTGTGTGTGTGTGTGCGTGTGTGTGTGTGTGTGTGTGTGTCGCGATCACGTGAAAACGCCTTTACCGATTTGAATGAAACTTGGTACACAGATCCCTTACTACCTGGGATGATACGTTCTGGGGGTCTCGCGTCCCCCCTGCACACCTGGGCGGAGCTACAAACAGCCAATCAGATTCCACCCATTAAAGTGAATGTAAAAAATGGAAAAGGCTGCTATTCTCACAGTAACCAAGCCAGAGTCCCCACACTTGGCACAGTTGGTCACTTGGTGACCGAGGTTACAAATCCAGGAAAAGTGGGCGGAGCATAAAACAGCCAATGAAATTTTAGACATTCATTTTAAATGGAAAATTGTAAACTGCAGCCATTCTTAGACTGTTAATCGCAGGGTTCTCAAACTTGGCATGCTTGGCCACTGGGTGAATGAGATTAATATTCAGGAAAGAGGGTGGAGCCTACAACAGCCAATCAAAAGTCAAATTGATTTTCAAGGGGAATATTAAAACTGCTGCCATTCTTGCACTGTTATTGGCAGAGGCTTCAAACCTGCTACAGTCGGTCATTGGGTGACTGGGGTCCAAATCCACTAAAGGGGTGAAGCCACAAACAGCCAATCAGATTACTTTACTGGATAAACTGCTTCCATTCACACAATTTTGATGGCAGAAACCCAAAAGCTTAAAACTTGGTCACTGGGTGACTGGGATAATTAATCAGAAAAGTGGTTGGCGCCTAAAAAGAAAATCAAAATTCACCTGTTTGTTTTCAAGGGGAAAATTTAAATTGCTGCCATTCTTGCACTGTTAATGGCACAAGCCTCAAACATGATACAGTTGGTCATTGGGTCACTGGGGTTCAAATTCAGAAAAGGGGTGGAGCTACAAACAGCCAATCAGATTTGTTTCATCTCACTGGTAAATTACAAATGATTGATGCCAAGGACCCCAGAGCTCACACACTTGGCCATTGAGTGACTGTGTGTCCAGGTTACAAAAATTGGGCAGAGCCAAAAACAAATTTCACTAGGAAAATATAAACTGCAGCCCTTCTTACACTGTTAATGCAAGGGTTCTCAAACTTTGCCCAGATGGTCACTGGGTGACTGAGATTAATATTATGGGAAGTGGGTGGAGCCTATAATAGCCAATCAAAATTCACCTGTTGATTTTCAAGGGGAATATTTAAATTGCTTCCAATTTTGCTCTGTTAATAACAGATGCCTCAAACCTGGTACAGTTGGTCATTGGGTGACTGGGGTTCAAATGCTGGAGAGGAGGTGAAGCCAAAAACAGCCAATCTGATTTGTTTAATTTCTATGGGAATATACAAATTATTGATGACAAAGACCCCAAAGCTCACAAACTTGGTCATTGAGTATTTGTGTGTTAGGTTTAGAAAAAGTGGCCGGAGCTAACACCAGCCAAATACATACCCGGGCAACAGCTATTATTCATAAAAGTGGATGGAGCCTACAAAAGCCAATCAAAATTAATCTATTGATTTTCAAGGGGAATATTTCATTACTGCCATTCTTGCACTGGTAATGGCACAAGCCCCAAACTGGGTACAGTTATTTATTGGATGACTGGGGTTCAAATTCAGAAAAGGGGTGGAGACATAAACAGCCCATCAGATTTGTTTCATTTCAATGCAAATTATTGATGCTAAAGACTGCAAATCTCACAAATTTGGTCATTGAGTAATTAAGTAATTGTTACTGTCAGAAAAAGTGGGCATAGCCAACGTTAGCCAAATACATACCCAGGCAATGCTGGGTCATCAGTGGGTGGAGACAAATACACATTTCACTGGGAAAATGTAAACTGCAGCCATTCTTACACTGTTAACGGTAGGGTTCTCAAACTTTGCACGGTTGGTCACTGGGTGACTGGGATTAATATTCATAAAACAAGGTGGAGCCTACAAAATCCAATCAAAATTCATTTATTGCTTTTCAAGGGGAATATTCAATTGCTGCCATTCTTGCACTGTTAATGGCACAAGCTTAAAACCTGGTACAGTTGGTCATTGGGTGACTGGGGTTCAAATTCAGAAAATAGGGTGGAGCCACAGCCAATCAGATGTGTTTCATTTCAATGCAAATTATTGATGCCAAACAATGAAAAGCTCACAAACTAGGTCATTGAGTGTTTATAAGTTAAGGTTAGAAAAGTGGACGGAGCCAACACCAGCCAAATACATACCCGGGCAACGCCGAGCAATCAGCTAGTCCTGCAATAAATCGGCAGTGTCTACTTCCTGCTTTCATGGAAGCAGACATATTGTTAACATCCTGTGCTTTCAAATGAGCTTAGATGTTGTGGCAGTCAGGGGACACAGGGGAGAGATCAAATTACAACTTCAGATTAGACACAGATGAGGGGGAATTACACAGGCTCTCTAAAAAACATACAAGGTGGATTTTTCTATGTTTTCCTTCTGTTCTGTGCAAGAGTTCAAACAAACAAACAAACACAGAACACTTATATCACGCTTTTCTCCTGGCGGACTCAAAGCACCAGAGCTGCAGCCACTAGGACGCGCTCTATAGGCAGTAGCAGTGTTAGGGAGACTGGCCCAAGGTCTCCTACTGAATAGGTGCTGGTTTACTGAACAGGCAGAGCCGAGATTCGAACCCTAGTCTCCTGTGTCAGAGGCAGAGCCCTTAACCATTACACCTTCCAGCCACTGCTTACTCCATTCAGCCACTGTTCAGTGGCTGAATGGAGTTCAGCTCTACTTTAAAGCACCTTCTCTGGCTTTCTCTTCTTTTGAGGCTCATGCTGTCCGCATCTACTCCCCTCACTACTTCCAGGTTGCTGTCATCTACCGGCCTCCTGGACCAGCCTCCACCTTCATTGACCACTTTTCAACATGGCTTCTCCACTTTCTATCCACTGACATTCCTTCCATCATCATTGGGGACTTTAGCATCCCCATAGACACTAACTGTTTCACTACCACAAAATTCCTCTCACTCACCTCATCCTATGACCTCTCCCAGTGGTCCTCAACCTCCACCCACAATGATGGCCACACTTTCCCGGCTCTGCCCAGTTTCCACATTTAATAACTCTTTATTCCCCCTTTCAGATCACAATCTCATAACTTTTACAATCAGCCCCTCCCTGCCTCCTCCAGCTACCATAGTGCAGCCATCACGCTTATGCAGGAATTATCGCAACCTCGACCTCTGCTCCCTAGCTGACTCTCTAAAACCCCTGGGCTCCCTGTCATCCTACACTGACCCCAAGTCAGCATCCATCTACTACTCCACCACAGTCACCGCTGTCATGAACACAGCCGCCCCTCTCACCAACTTCCGCCCCCGCCGCATCAACAGACAGCCCTGGCTAACTGAACCCATCAAACAACGGAAAAGACAGTCCAGGGCAGTAGAATGGCAGTGGAGGAAAAGCTCCAATGCAGATGACTTCGCCCACTATAAAAACACGCTGCTCCAGCTCAGGGACGCTTTTCTCACTTGCAAAGCAGTCATACTTCTCTACACTTATTTCTTCACAATCCCATAACCCTAAACAACTTTTCAACACCTTCAGCTCTCTTCTCCACCCCCCGCCTCCCCCTACAACCACAAGCTTGTCTGCAAAGGACTTTGCAGCATATTTTGTGAGCAAAATTGAAACACTACAGAACAGCTTTCAAAAGCAACCCTCTTCACCGGTCCAATCACCTCTTCCTTTTTCCTCTCTGCCCGGCAGCTCCCTTACTATCAACTATCCCTCTCCACATAACCACTCACCCACTCAAACCTCCTCCCCGCTAACAATCTTCTCCGCCTTAACTGAACAGTGTCTTTCTTCACTAATCTCTAAAGCTCATCTTACTACATGCGCCTCAGACCCTATTCCCTCTCATCTTATCCCCCAGCTCTCCTCCCCCCTCATTCCTGCTTTAACAACACTGTTTAACATTTCCATCTCAACTGGCACTTTCCCTTCCTTATTTAAACAAGCTATCATAACACCACTAATCAAAAAACCCTCTTTAGACTCTACTGCCCTTTCTAATTACCGCTAGGGATGCTCATTCGGATTACGCGGAAATGCAATTTCCGAAAATTCCGATCGGAAATTGCATTTCCGCATCAGAATGCAGAAATCGGTAATGCAAGTGCGGTAGGCGGATTTCCGCCGGAAATCGCAGAAATTTCCGCCGGAAATTGCGGAAATTCCACCCGACTTTAAAGAGAATCTGTATTGTTAAAATCGCTCAAAAGTAAACATACCAGTGCGTTAGGGGACATCTCCTATTACCCTCTGTCACAATTTCGCCGCTCCTCGCCGCATTAAAAGTGGTTAAAAACAGTTTTTAAAAGTTTGTTTGTAAACAAACAAAATGGCCACCAAAACAGGAAGTAGGTTGATGTACAGTATGTCCACACATAGAAAATACATCCATACACAAGCAGGCTGTATACAGCCTTCCTTTTGAATCTCAAGAGATCATTTGTGTGTTTCTTTCCCCCATGCACTGAAGTTTCAGGCTGCTCTTTTCTTCCTGCAAACAGCTTTGCCCTTGTTTGTAATTCCTCAGTATGTGAAAGCCCAGCCAGCTCAGAGGACGATTTATCCAGCTTGTAAAAGATAAGAGAGAGAAGAGAGAAGCTGCTCTAATCCTAAATAACACACAGGCAGTGTGCATAAAGGGGAGTTCATAGCAGAACCACAACACTGAAGAACTTGGCAGCCTTCCAGACACAGGCCGACAAGTCTGACAGGGGAAAGATACATTGATTTATTACAGAGACTGTCATAGTAGAAAGTGCTGCAGTAAGCCAGAACACATTTGAATAGCTTTTGGAACTTGTAGGATGATAAAAAACAGGATGCAATTTTTGTTACGGAGTCTCTTTAACATAGATTTTCTCAAAAACTATAAGGTCTTTTTGAAAAAAAATTTTTGCATCTTGTTCACAAGATTTAGTTTAATAAACCCTGAAAATTTGATGATTTTAGGTCTTACAGGGGCTTTGCTATTAACCACTAAAGTCTGCGGATTTTTACTGTAATGTAAAATGCAGAAAACCTGCATCTGCCTATTTTCTGCATTTTACATTACAGTAAAAATCCGCCGACTTTAGTGGTTAATAGCAAAGCCCCCGTAAGGCCTAGAAACACTAAATTCTCAGGGTTTATTAAACAGAATCTTCTGAACAAGATGCAAAAAAAGTTTTCAAAAAGACCTTATAGTTTTTGAGAAAATCGATGTTAAAGTCGGGCGGAGTTTCCGCGATTTCGGGCGGAAATTCCGCATTGAAATGCGGAAATTAATAGCGGAATCGGTAATTGGCAATGGCGGAATACGGATTTTCCGCGGAATCGGAAATTGGCATTTCCGACCATCCCTAATTACCGCCCAGTCTCTCTCCTTCCCTTTGCCTCCAAACTGCTGGAACGCATCATTTACTCAGAGTTATCTAACTTTCTCTCTGCTAATTCCCTGTTGGACTCCTTCCAGTCTGGCTTCCGCCCTCAACACTCTACGGAAACTGTTCTCACTAAGGTTGCCAATGACCTCCTAGCTGCTAAAGCCAAAGGCAGATTATCGGTACTAATACTCCTAGATCTGTCCTCTGCCTTCGACACTGTTGATCATACCCTACTTCTCCAGACCCTCTCAACACTGGGAATCAAGGGCCTAGCACACTCCTGGCTCAACTCTTACCTGTCTGGACGTTCTTTCATGGTCTCCTATGCCAGTACCAGCTCCTCTCCACGCCCACTGTCTGTGGGAATACCACAAGGGTCCGTCCTTGGACCCCTCCTCTTTTCCATTTACACCCATGGCCTGGGACAGATAATAAGCTCTTTTGGGTTTAAATATCTCCTCTATGCCGATGACACCCAAATTTATTGTTTTGCCCCAGACCTCTTCACACTACTATCAAAAGTCCCCGAATTTCTATCCACTGTATCTACATTTATGTCATCCCGCTTCCTTAAACTCAATATGTGCAAAACAGAGATTGTGATATTTCCACCTTCGCTCTCTGTTCCACCTCCCATTGTCACAATCAATGTAGATAACACCCCAATAGCATCAACCCCCAAAGCTCGTTGCCTAGGGGTAACTCTGGACTCTGAGCTCTCCTTTAAACCACATATTAACACTTTAACTACCTCCTGCTACTTCCATCTCAAAAACATTTCCAGAATCCGTCCCTTCCTTTCACAAGAAGCAACTGAAATGCTTGTACATGCCCTAATCATCTCCCGTCTTGACTACTGCAACACCCTACTCTGTGGTCTACCAAAAAGCAGACTGGCACCTCTCCAATCCCTACTAAACTCTGCGGCCCGTCTCATCCACCTCTCTTCTAGATCCTCTGAGGCAACCCCTCTCTGCCAATCCCTCCATTGGCTACCAGTTGCCCAAAGGATCCAGTTTAAACTTCTCACACTTGCATACAAAGCTCTACACAAGCTATCGCCTCCATACATTTCCTCTTTAATCTCTAGATACCTCCCCGCCCGGACCCTCCGTTCCTCACAGGAGACCCTTTTGTCCTCCAGCCTAGTCACCTCCTCTCGCTCTCGCATCCAAGACTTCTCACGGGCTGTCCCTTTCCTTTGGAACTCTCTCCCTCAGCCGGTTCGTCATGCCACGAGTCTGGAAACCTTCAAATGTACTCTGAAAACACACCTGTTCAGACAAGCCTATAATTTGCTATAGGCAGCACTGAAGGCACACTGGCTCACCCACTAATCCTTGTGTTGCCTTCCCTTTTGTTTCCTCCCCACTACCCTCTAGATTGTAAGCCCGCAAGGGCAGGGACCTCCTCCTAGTGTTTCTCATACTGCTGTAATTTTAACATATGTACATGTACCAACTATACATCAACTATGTATGTATTTGTATTTATTCTATTCAATGTCATGACTGTACAGTGTCTTGTATTTCTTATGTATATTTGTTCCCCATTATTTGTTTGTACTATGTACAGCGCTACGGAAGATGTTGGCGCTATATAAATAAAAAATAATAATAAAAAAATAATAATAATAATAATAATATTTATTTATATTTGCTGAAAATCTATGTATCTCTTTTGAATGTTGATATGTATCTCTTTTGAAAGTACATATGGTGGTTTACTCTAACATATTGACAGTATACAGGAACAAAGTCTGAAGAAGGCTTATTCGCAGAAAGTTTACTTTTTTTCTTTTAAGCCAATAAATGGTATCATCCTGATTCAAAACTCTCTGCTTTCACTGATGGCCAAGATGGTACAATGCTCTACTGCTACAGGAAAGGAGAAGGATGCCAAACCATACACACTAGCATAGAGGTAGTAACAGCTCAGATGACAGTGACAGTTTAGCAATGAAAGGGAAGCAAACAGCATTTTTATTCCTGCAGTTCTCATAGATGGTAGGAACTGAAGGACAGAAAATGAGTCAGGAAAGAGTTAACTGAGACCATTGCTGGCTAAGAAGAAAAAAAAACCCTAAAGCCATAAATTTACGTCATAACACACCAGGAAACGTGAGAGAGCGACTTGCTGGAATAGGAGAACTCTGGAATTCAGCTATTAGTGCAGAGCAGGGCGCTGACTGGCTGCTCTGCGGGACAAAAAGAGGTGATTAAATTTGACATATGACCTCTTCTCTCTCCAAGTCATGCCGCCCTTATCTTATCTGATTTTATTGCCCTAGGCCATTGCCTTTGTGGCCTTCCCAGAAATCCGTCCCTGCTTGTATGCAGCAATGTGAGCTGCACGGGCTTCAGGCACAGCAATTACAGAGCAATTAGAGGGTGGCATCTGGCAAATGTACACAGCACGATGCAGAGCAGAGGCAGGGTCCATAGAAATAAATGTCTTTTTTCTCACCATTGTTCTAATGACTGCATGTCTACGGCCAGATAAGGTATTAGACACAGGTTGAAAAGTTTTTGACTGTCCCTAGACTCTCCTCAGATCTCAGGAGACACACTCCTTTTCCGATTACCTGATTATCTGAAGAGAGGGTTAAGGCAGCCATACATCAGACGACTTGGCAGCCAATCGACCATCCAATTCAATTACTATAATTGGATGAAAAATTGGTGCCAAGTGCATGCCCGATCGACATTGCAACCAATTTCAAGCCGAAATTAGTCACATATATCGGTTGGACATGCTGCAAGATATTTGGTCGTCGTGGTTGATCGGGTGCCCAGCGGTAACGGCGAGCGATATCGGGACAAGCAACTAAACCCCCGGCACTGTTCCCCTAATGTATAAATAAGTGATGCTCATCTAGATCCCGGATATCCGAGTAACCCGGATATCCGAGCATTTTTTACGCTATCCGGGTCAGACTCCGGATCCCGGATAGCTATAGATATCCGGATAGCTATCTGCGAATAGTTTGACGCATGAACCGGATATCTGCGGCTATCCGCGGATATCCGGATCCGAAATGCTGTAACTAAGGTGATGACGTCCTGGAGCCAATCAGAGGGCTCCCAGCAGACGCCCTAGCAACCAATCACAGAGGGGAACACTGGCCAGCCCCACCTGACCTCATTGAGCCAATCAGAGGCCTCCTAGCCTAAGCCCTGGCACCCAATCACAGAAAGGAACACTGGCCAGCCCCCTTTGTATAATAAGGAGGGCTGCCATGATGAGACAGATCGTTATGGCTTGCTCAATGCTTCCTGAGAGACATGCTGCAGTGCTGGTGGCCTAGCAAGGGCTGCCTGTACACAGTTATAAACCTAAAGCTGTTCATTGATTAACCCCTTCACTACTCTATAGTAATCGTTAATTAGCTTGACTGATGTCTCATAGTGTGACAGTTAGAGTGTGTGCTGTACAGCTGCAGTGTTGTTGCTAGGCCAAGGGCTGTACACAGTGATAAGCTCAGTGATTAACCCCTTCACTATCACTCCACTATTGTTAATTCATTAATGTGTTAGTGTGCACCAGTTAGTGTCTTCTCCTCTGCTGTCTGTCACTCTGCACTTGTCACGTGACACTTGGCAAGTGCCACGTACCACGTCCGTCATGCTCCTGGCTGGCACACGTTACACCTGCTGCTGCTGCTGAATTGCCCTGCTCCTGCTGCCTGTGCAGCTCCCACCGCCAGGACAGGGTGCCACAGGCCACTGATACCACCTATATTGAACCCAAAACAAAATTGCAGCATCAATTTTTGGAGGTGTCTTGACTGAAAACTGTCATGTCCCAGTTGTGTGGTTGGACTTTGGACACAATGTGGGCTGCACGACCGCTGTCTGGAACCTAGGCCTAATGTTAAATGACAGTCATTTTTCTTTGGGGGGGGGGGGGGGATTCGAAGTCCCCACATCATCAATTAGTGTTTCCCTTTGCAAAATAATGATAAAACATGCCTCGTTTACCCTCAAAACCCCTTTTAAAGCTATTTAAAGGGCACTTCCGGTCTTTCTATCCAGATATCCGAACAGGCCAGATATCCGCGGATAATGCGACCGGATATCTAAAAGAACAAAATAAAGACAGTGGGCAAAAGTTGCCCGTGGCAGTAGTTCTTGAACACTTGATCATCTTACCCACATAAAGATAGTGGGTGGGGCAAACCCCAACATTATAATATTGCCACAAAGTATCTGAACATCTACGGGTTACCAGCCACCTTAATGTATCAAGTATCAAAATTTATTAATCAATCAAGAGCATACATAATTTCTAATAATACACGTATGAAAGGAGCGATCAAGATTCAAAAATTTAAAATTGCGTATGCAAAAGCTAATATAGCCATCAAGACAGCACTAATAATTAAAGTCCCGGTTCAATGATGTATATGGACAATCCCACTCTTACACACTTCAAGCATCCCGCGCATTCATACTGGTGCCATGCAGATAATAAATACTTGCGGTGGGGGCCCCCTTTAAGACTTTTTTGTAATCCAGCAGGATCCAGATAGCAACCACTATCTATGGAGTTGGATAATCCCCTTACTTGGAATCAACGATTTTGGGGCTAATGCACTGGATATCCCTAAGGCTGTTATTAATCATTTGTCCATAATAAGAAAAAGGCTGGATCTCACCGCAGGCAGAAAGTTACTGATGTCCATTTAGTTTGGCGTGCATCACGATTCCATTCAGCGTTGAAAGGCGGCAGCAATGGATATAGAGCCGTTCAATTCATCCGCTCAGCTTAATGATTGAGTCACCTCTGCTCGGATACAGTCCGGTTGCACTCCGGTTAACTGCCTTCTCCAGCGAGGCCGACAGCGGGAAGCAGGACGCCAAACGCGCATCAGTGCGGAAGCGTGGCCGGGAACTCAGGCTGCGTGGCTCCGCCTACCGACGTTTCGCGTCATGTGTGACGCTTCATCAGGGTGTGGCCTTGGCATACAGCAAGGCGATTAAAAACAGTCTGAAGGCCCGCCCCATCTCTATGCCGATAGCGTCACTTATACTACAGCAGAGTTTTTTTATATACACAGGCGACCGGCCTTACATGTATGTGTCAGTCTCCGATTAATATCTATATATAGCAGGCATAATTGCCAAGTCTCTCCATATTACTCGCAATACAGCGGGCCATCACATAGGCTAACAGCCACACATACACGTATCAACATTTAGTCGGCATTTACATAGAACAGGCAGACTCAAATAGGTCCCATATGAATCCACAAAGGCATCATAGGTCCACAGTCCAGTACGAGGAAGTACAATTCGACAGCATCAACACACAACGCATCCGGATGGACCATACTCCATATTGTCAGGTATAATCATTGATGACTTCACTCAATCCATGAGTTTTTACTTAATTGGTCACAAAACCCTTGTTTAGTCATCCCAAGAAAGGGTTAGACGAATGTATGCACACAGTTTACTGTTCTTTTTTATATATTTTTCGGCACTTGGCAATGCATGGCACCCCACATTCATTGCGGGTTCACACATATCCCAATCTGTCAATCATATCGTCGAATCCGCAGAAATGGAGTTAAATCCAACTCTGCATTCAAGCCGAAAGGTGCCACTGTATTTAATTTGAAGATCCAAGACGCCTCCTTGCAATACAGCAGTTCATCAAAATCCCCCCTTCTTATAGATACCTTCAATCTATATATACCTTTAACTAGAGTGCCTGTTGGATCATTATTGTGATGTTCTCTATAATGTTCATATATGCCCCCCATTGCCTTACCTCCTCTAATTTTGCCCAGATGTTCTAACACCCGCTCCTTCATGGCCCTCTTCGTCTTGCCAACGTATTTGAGCTTGCATGGGCACTGTATCATATAAACGACACGTGTCGTATTACAGTTAATAAATAATCGTATATCATATTCTACATCACCCAAGCTATTTTCAAATACACTTGTTCGTTCAATGAAAGGGCAAAGCTTACACCCACTACATCTATATGACCCATTAGGTATGCCTCTCTGTAGCCACGTGTCATTATTGACACTGTACTCACTATGGACTAGTTTGTCTTTTAAATTGGGTGCCCTTTTAGCAGTAAGCAGTGGGCGTGGGCCCACCACTTTAGCTATTTCATCCGAGGCTGTTAAAATTGGCCAAAATGTAGATAGCAATGTTCGCAAATCATTAAGCTGAGCGGATGAATTGAACGGCTCTATATCCATTGCTGCCGCCTTTCAACGCTGAATGGAATCGTGATGCACGCCAAACTAAATGGACATCAGTAACTTTCTGCCTGCGGTGAGATCCAGCCTTTTTCTTATTAAGGACAAATGATTAATAACAGCCTTAGGGATATCCCGTGCATTAGCCCCAAAATCGTTGATTCCAAGTAAGGGGATTATCCAACTCCATAGATAGTGGTTGCTATCTGGATCCTGCTGGATTACAAAAAAGTCTTAAAGGGGGCCCCCGCCGCAAGTATTTATTATCTGCATGGCACCAGTATGAATGTGCGGGATGCTTGAAGTGTGTAAGAGTGGGATTGTCCATATACATCATTGAACCGGGACTTTAATTATTAGTGCTGTCTTGATGGCTATATTAGCTTTTGCATACGCAATTTTAAATTTTTGAATCATAATCGCTCCTTTCATACGTGTATTATTAGAAATTATGTATGTTCTTGATTGATTAATAAATTTTGATACTTGATACATTAAGGTGGCTGGTAACCCGTAGATGTTCGGATACTTTGTGGTGGATATCTAAAAGGCCGGATTCGGATATCCGAGCCGGATCCGGATATCTAGGTATCCGGATTGGGGTCAATTCGGATTTTAAAAAGTACTATCCGAGCATCACTAGTATAAATGTGTGCATTTATACATCCTCCAGTGGTAGACAGGTCATGTGTATGCTAGGTGTGTATTATATCCCACAAGTGGGGCTTGCACTCTTTTGCAGGTAGGCACTGGTCTGTTTTTAAGTAGCGCTGCTCATTTCCTTGCTATGTACTAATTTAATTCATTTTTGGTCAGCTGCTCCCACTTAGCAGCCTTGCTTTTGGTGTATATGCAGAGCTTGTGTTTGGGTTCAAGGTGCGTTTGCAGTTTCTGGGGGGGGGGGGGGGGCTCAGCGCACCTCTGATTGGAGGCAATTCGGAGGCAGCCTGCTGATGCGCTGATCCACCTTTGTGCAATTTTCAATTTTACTTGGTGGCGCACCCAGGCTATGCATATGCATAGGGTCCCTGCTGTCACTCAGTATATAATAGGGGGTCCCTGCTGTCACTCACTATCTAACTGGGGGTCCCTGCTGTCACTCACTATCTAACTCAACCGAAACTGCTCTCACCAAAGTGTTCAATGACCTTGCCTTAGCTAAAGCTGAAGGTAAATACTCCATTCTCCTCCTCCTTGACCTTTCTGCAGCTTTTGACACAGTAGATCATCCCCTACTCCTCCAGTCCATGGGCATTCACAATCTCGCCCTGTCCTGTCTTTCATCCTACCTCTCCAACCGCTCCTTCACGACCGCCTTCAATGAGTCCTCTTCCACCCCCAACCACCTCTCGGTGGGAGTCCCCCAAGGTTCGGTCCTTGGCCCCTACTGTTCACTCTATACACATCCTCCATTGGCAAGGTTATCTCCTCCATGGGTTTTAACTATCATCTGTATGCAGATGACACCCAGCTCTACCTCCACACCCCTGACATATCCACCACTACCATGGACAAGGTCTCCTCCTGTCTATCAGCCATCTCCTCCTGGATGTCCGCTAGGTTCCTGAAACTAAATCTAGACAAAACGGAATTTATGATACTTCCCACCCCGGACATCCATAAACCTCCCAGACGTGCATGTCACTGTTAACCACACTACCATTCACAGCCAAAACCTCACAAAGTCCTGCAACTTCCACCTTCGTAACATCTGTAAGATTCACCCTTTCCTGACATCTGCCACCACCAAACTTCTCTCCATGCCCTCATAATTTCCCGCCTTGACTACTGCAATGCCCTGCTGTCTGGTCTCCCTATGACCCGAATAGCCCCACTGCAGTCCATCATGAATGCGGCAGCCAGAATTATCCACTGCTCCCATCGCTCCACCACAGTGGATCCCCTCCTTGAATCCCTCCACTGGCTTCCTATCCAGTCCAGAATCAGATTCAAGATACTGTGTCTGATCTACAAATCTGTCCACAAAACCTGTCCAACCTACATTTCTGATCTTACTCAGAGGTACACACCTAGCCGCTCACTCCGCTCTTCCAATGAACTTCACCTAACCGCCCCTCCCCCCGCATCACCCAGTCCCATGCACGCCTCCAGGACTTCTCAAGAGCTGCTCCAACACTATGGAACTCCCTACCTACACCCATTAGGGCAGCCCCCTCCTTCAACATCTTCAAGAAAGCCCTCAAAACTCACCTTTTCACTCTGGCCTACTACCCCTCACAAATGCTCTAAACCCACAGCTGAACTCTGGTCCCCTACCTTCCGTGTCCTTACCTCTCCTTCTAGATTGTAAGCCTTTGGGCAGGGTCCTCCTCCTTTTGTGTCCTACCTGATCATGCACCTCCATTACTGTGAACCCATGCTATGCATCTGAGTGAACCTAACTTGCCTAATCTCCATGCTCCCCTCCAGTGACTAAGCATTACCTTGTACTCATACTGTGCTGCATGATCTGGTCTTTCTTGTATTCAGGTATTGTCATTTTGCTGTATGTCACCCCTAAATACTGTATGTATCCCTATTTATTGTCCAGCGCTGCGTAATATGTTGGCACTTTATAAATACAATACATACATAAATAATAATAGATTTAGTTAGTACTTAAAGAGACACTGAAGCGAAAAAAAATATATGATATAGTGAATTGGTTGTGTACTATGAATAATTACTAGAAGATTAGCAGCAAAGAAAATATTCTCATACTTTTATTTTCAGGTATATAGTGTTTTTTCTAACATTGCATTATTCTATAATATGTGCAGATTACACAACACTCAGCATTCAAAATGAGTCTTTCAGAGCAGTCTGTGAAGTAATGACCTCTCCTCTAGCAGAGGAAAAGTAAACAGTTCACTTACAGTTGAGATAATAAAAGTCAGATAACAGCCCTCTCCAGGACTAACTTAGTCGGAGAGCTTAATGGCTTGTTTGCATAGAGATAACAACTGGAGTTTCTCAACTCTTCCTGTACTGGAAACAATTAGACTGATGTATCTGATCTTAATGTTTTATACATACAAATCATAATATCATCATTTTTTTTTTCGCTTCTGTGTCTCTTTAACAAGTTGCATGCAAGCTGTTACAGGAAACCAACATCCTCCAGTGGTAGACAGGTCATGTGTATGCTGGGGGTGTATTATACCCCAGAAGTGGGGCTTGCACTCTCTTGCAGGTAGGCACTTGTTTTTAAGTAGCACATCTCATTTCCTTGCCATGCTTTATACATTACCTGTCCTGTGTCGCGGTTCCCGTCCATCTACCAAATCTGCCGCTTTTCTGTTAGCGCCTTAAGCATGTGTAACATCACACATGCGCCACACCAGCAGCGTGTATAGGGCTAATTGAAGAGTGGCGGATTCGGAAGATGGACGGGCACCGCGACACAGGACAGGTAATGTATAAATGCACATTAATACATTAGAGGAACATCGGGGAGGTGGTGAATGCGGAGGACGTGGTGGGCTTGGCCAATTCCAAAGAGATTTCATGCTGAAATTGATCGGGAATCAGCCTGCAGTGTATGGGTAGCCGACAGATCTCTCTCTAATCAGATTCGATTAGAGAGAGATTTTTCTCTTGGTCGAGTCCGCCCATCATCGCTAGCAGTGGTGTAGCAATAGGGGTTTGCAGAGGTTGTTACCGCATCAGGGGGCTTGGGCCAGAGGAACCCCATGGGGCCCTCCCTCAAACACAGTATTAGCTCTCTATTGGTCCTGTGCTGGTAATAATTACTTCTATAGATGCTCTAAATACTTTTAATCACACTGTTCCCCATCCCCATCTTGCTCCTCTTACACTGTAGTTGCCATTGGCAGGTTTTGGTGCGCCATACACTGCACTGGGGCCCACAGCTCCTTAGCTACGCCACTGATCGTTAGATTTATGGCCACCTTAAGAACTTCAGTAAAAGGCAATCTGTACTGTCTGTACGGGAATTAGTGAAATCATCTTCTTGCAAGGCAGGGAGCACAATTATAACAAAAACAAAACATTTGTAAAGCGCTTGTCCCCCATAAGACCCAAAGCTCCTAAGCTTGTTTCAGATCAGTACATAGTTGTGTACAGGGGGGATAAGTTATGTGATCAGAATTTAAATGCCAAATTAGTATCCAGAGCAGAAAATGCATGCAAAGTTGTAAAATGTACTGTTAGGATCACTGTGGTTGCTGCGTTCCCCATAATAGCAGACAACAGAATGGAAAGGGTGTCACCACACGTTATCTATTCGTTAAGTTGCATTCACTGAAGTATACATTCAATGAAAAGTATACTTCACAGTGATGGTTAACACACTGCATGCACTGTGAAAGTCACATACATTGCATTGTGACGTTCCGCATGAGAATGCATCCAAAACGCTGCACTGCCCCACTCCCACTGTGAACTAGCACAAGGCTCAGTTTCCCATTTGCAGCAAATCCATTCTGCACAGAGCGTAATGAGGACAGTTATTATATGTTATTGACAGTTATATATTATGGACAGTTATTATATGGCACAGACATAAAATTATATTATAATATATGCATTGCTTCTCCTGGGGGGGGGGGGGGGGTGCATTTTCACAAGTTTGCTTCAGGTAGCAAAAGTCTAGAACATTCCCTGCATGCAGAAGTCACCAGCACTCTAAAGCAGAGCAGGATCATCCACCAGGCAACCTAGGCGCCACCTTGTCCAACCTCTCTCCACTTCAGCTTACCAAAAGACCTCAAGGTGGGTGGGGGGCAAATCTACTACATTACGTAGCACCCCATTACAACTTAATCCATCTTAAGGGATTCTGATCGGGTGACCAGTGGCAGATTAGGTCTAAGGCCTCGTTCAAATCATTTAGCGCAGATGGCTATTTGATCGGACGGCAACGCGTGCGATCGCACGCCATCTGCGCTACTATGCGCTGCAGATCCCATTCATTACAGTGAATGGGATCTGCGCTGCGATTCCCCAAAATGCATGCAGCACGCGATAGCGCAATCGTGCTGCCACGCAGTGCATATGATGGGAACGGTAGAAGGGCTGACTAGGCCCTTCTACCGTTCTTGCGTGTCGCACACTATGCGCGCTGCCAAAATGTGCACGGCAGCGCCTATAGTCTGAAGGAGGCCTTATTATGCAAGACAGATGTCTATGCAAACAAAGGGTTTTCGTCCAGAATGAATTGATCTCATCATGTTTCAGGGATAAATGAAATTTGAATTGCATACCATTTTTACATTTTCTATATGATCTGTATGATTTGACTCCCACTGTCAAAAGATCCAGCTTCATCATATAGCAGTCTTGATATGTGTTCTCCATGAACATAGATGATAATTTAGTGGGGGATTGGAGGGGGGGGGGGAAATCAGTTGATTTCTTCACTTCTGTATTTCAGATTTTTTTTCAATATGACTATCCTGTCAATGTCACTTCAATGTCACTTCCCCCAGCGAAGGCAATGAGCATAGTCATCATGACGTGACAAACTCTCAATTTTGTCAAGGCTAATTATGGTGGCACTGGGGAAAAGGTCTCCCACCATTCCACTTGTGGTTTAAGCACATTGGAGGGAGGCTTTGATTATTTTCTCACTCAGTGGAATGGATAGTGGAGGTCTATGATACAACACAATATCCTGCTTCCTTAAATCAAGTACAGCGTGGCTTGCTGGAGAAAGTGAAAAAATGTCCCTCAGCCATGATTTCTCTTGCCAACCTCATGGACCATAGCAACTTCAGATGCCCATTCCAAGGGTGGGGATGCACATTGGAAGCTCTACAAATTAAGAGTCATTAATTCACAGTTAGAACTTGTGTCAAATGTGTTGGAATTAAGAAGGGTCTATGTAGCCCTAAAGGCGTTTGAGGGCAAAGTGGAATCCGTTAATGGGAGAAGTTTCCAACATTTTCCTGAGCAAGGTTGCACCTTGTGACTAGAGATGGGCCGAACGGTTCGGCGGCAAACGGTTCCAGGCGAACTTTGGTGGTTCGCGTTCGAGCCCCCCCCTTATATAAGGCGGGCTCGCTGGCCATTACACTCACTTGTGTGCCTGCTGCAAATAGACAGACTAGGGAGAGCTGCTGCATATTTTTTTCTCCTAGGGAAAGATTAGTTAGGGTCTTGGCTTGCTCCTGGCTGATTGTTATTGCTAAAATAGAACCCCTCAACAGCTCTTTTGAGAGCTAATGGTTTCCTGATGTGTTTTTTTTTTTGTGTGTGTTGCTCACTGACACTGACATTATACAGCCCTATCTGTTGCAGCTGGACCTTGGTAATTGTTATTACTGTGCCAGCCAGACCCTGCCTAACTATCTATACTGGGACACCTACCTATGCCTACCTAACTACTGGGGCACCTACTTACCTATACGGGGACACCTACCTATACTAGGGGACCTACCTATGCCTACCTACCTATACTGGGACTCCTACCTATGCCTAGCCAACTACTGGGACACCTACCTATGCCTACCTACCTATACTGGGACACCTACCTATGCCTACCTACCTATACTGGGACTCCTACCTATGCCTAGCTAACTACTGGGACACCTACCTATGCCTACCTACCTATACTGGGACACCTACCTATGCCTACCTACCTATACTGGGACACCTACCTATGCCTACCTACCTATACTGGGACACCTACCTATGCCTACCTACCTATACTGGGACACCTACCTATGCCTACCTACCTATACTGGGACTCCTACCTATGCCTAGCTAACTACTGGGACACCTACCTATGCCTACCTACCTATACTGGGACACCTACCTATGCCTGCCTACCTATACTGGGACTCCTACCTATGCCTAGCTAACTACTGGGACACAGCAAGCGAGAAGATAGTCGGCACATGCAAGCAAGATGGCATATAAAAAAGCTTTATTCCTGAGGCTTCATGCAGTTTGCATAATAACAGAGTCCATGATAAAAGTAGTCCTACCCGTTACTAAGATGGCTGTGGGGTGAGGTGGAAGCAGTGGGGGCCGCCTAACGACCGTTTTGCTCTCCTGAGCGTCTTCTGAGGCAATGCGCATCTTTTCCATCACTTTTGTGGCCAGCATAATTTTTTCTATTTTTCAAAGTTCGCCTCCCCATTGAAGTCTATTGCGGTTCGCAAACTTTTCTGCGAACTGAACCTTCCACGAACGGGGTTCGCGAACCTAAAATCGGAGGTTCGGCCCATCTCTACTTGTGACAAGCAGGTAAGACATACTAACTGAATTTCAAGCATATTATTGATTGCAGTCTTTAAGTTTTTGAATTTTGTTAATTTACATCTACAAAATTGGTGCCAGTTGCGCACTGTGAAAGTCAAAGGACAAAGTGTCATGGAGAGAGAAGGTGTAGAGACGTTGGCACTGCAGTCACTGTAGGGATGGGAGGAGGGGGGAGGAGGCGGCACTGTCACACACAGACGGGCATGGATAGTGTGAATCCTCAGCGTGCTCAGCCAGGGTAATGTCTGCATGTAGGAAGGAGGAGAGAAGCGCTGGCACTGCTGTCATTCACTTTTATTCATAATTCCAACGTTAAAAACGCTAAAAACGTGCATGTAAATATTGAAAAGAGCACATACCCAAGGTGGACGTGGATAAGGTACGGTGGGTGCAGAGGAAGAGGAGCCTTACGGCCATTTTGCGCTAGGTGGTTCTACGGAGGCTGCAAAGGAAGAGACTGGCGAGGGCAGACTTAAGTACATTTGCTTAGACGGCGTCCTGCCACTCAAAAATCCGCCTCCCTACCATCACAGCTCGCCCCATCATTGGCTGCTAAATTGCGAAAGCAGCCTGGGGCAGATGACGTCAGGCACTTCCTGACTACAGTGGCCTGAATGGGAAACACTATATTAGGTTTCCCAGGCAACCTATGCTACAATAGGCCAAACCACAGCTCAGGAATATCTGCTGCCATCTTGTGGCGAAAATGGATATAGCAGCCGCAGGTGCCAAAGTGCATAATAAGTGTATGGAACCTTATTGGGTAAAACATTTTTAGAGACATCATTGTGCATAAAAAGTAATAGGATGTGCACAAAATAATTATGCATATTTACGTGTGTTTATGTCTATTGACCCTGTGTTGCACATATATAGGTGCATATTTTGTGCATGTTGGTTTAAGCAACCCTAAATACACATTCTGGGGCGTGTGTGCTGACTTACGGTGATGATGAAAGGTTAAAAACAATTACTGGAAAGGCTATCATGAGTAAAGGAGAAAGTTTACATTTCATATTGGGCAATTACCTAAGGGATGGCTTGTAATCTAATTGAGGGGGAGTATGTATATATATTGGTACCTAGAATGCATGTAATTAACAAACCACAATTGGGCATAGTACAAAAGCAGCACATAGAGAAATTGCATAATACAAATTAAAAAAACAACACACATCAACAGCACACAAGTCCTTGTGCTATGGGTCCAGGAAGCATGAAAGATCAGTGTGATCGTTCATGCCAAGTGGGCCCATCGCATCAGTTTTGAGAATCATCCAGGCTTCTTCTCTTTTTAAGATTTTTTCTCTGTTGCCTCCACGTCTGCAAAGATTAATTTTGTAGGCTCTCCTTGGTGGGCTTCCCTCATATGGGTAATAACTCGAGTTGCCTGATTCGATTGAATGAAAATGCTCATGAAACCTCCTGTTAAGTGATCTTGTGGTCTCCCCCATGTAAAATCTGCCACAGGGGCACCACAATGCATAGACAACGAACGACGTTTGGCATGTAATAAACTCCCGTGTAAAACAACAGATAGGGCACACTTGGTGGCGAGAGGCGGTGGTCATGAATTTGCACGATACGCAACGGCCACATCGGTGGTTACCCTGTGGCAGATGGTCACTCAACCAGTTGCCACTTCTTTGTGAGACAAACTCGCTCCTGCTGACCTTGGAGCCAATGGTTGGAGCCCTTTCATAGAAGAACAAAGGTTCCTCTTTGACTAGAGGTTTTAAGATGGGGTCCCCCAGGAGAGTGTCCCAATTTTTCTTGGTAATTTCCTTTATTTTGTTAGCCATGTGAGAGTACTCAAACGTAAATGGAACCTGCCCTTTTGCCAGAGGTCTCTTTTTCCGGTCATGTCTCTTTAAGAATTTCTTTCTGTCCATTCTGTTTGCTTTTTTGAAAGCCCTTTGGATATTCCCCCGTTCATACCCCCTACTAACTAATCTCTTCCCCAACTTCTCAGACTGCGATACAAAGCTGTCATCATCTGCATTGTTCCTTCACAGCCTGAGGAACTGGCTGTAGGGTATTGATTGAATTACATGATCTGAATGGAAACTTGAGTTGTGTAGGAGGGCATTAGAAGCCGTAGGTTTCCAGAAGCCCCTGGGGGTCAAGACATCTCCTTGTATTACCAACTCCAGGTCTAGGAGGCCTGGCAAGGCAATCTTATTATGGTTAATTGTGGCGGTAAAAGCCATGCTCATTGGATTATTACTAATGTATGCCACAAAGTCGTCAAAGGTTGCACAAGTCCCAGACCAAAAAATAAGGATGTCGTCCACATACCTGGACCACATCCTGAGTTTGCCTTGGAATGGATTTGCATCAGTGTGAGTATACAGTTCTTCAAACCATGCAAGGAAAATATTGGCATAGGTGCAGGAAACCTCCATTCCCATGGTGGTTCCTGACACCTGCCAATACCAACTACCATCAAAAAGGAATGCATTATGAGTCAACACAAATGTAAGGCATTCACATATAAAATCTTTAAACTCATTGCTTTTGTCAGTCCTGTTGAGAAAGACTCTAACAGCTCGCAAGCCCAAATCATGGGGCATGCGGCTGCAGAGGCTTTCTACATCGATTGTAGCAAGAAGATCGCCCTGGACCCATGTTAGGTTGTCAATGCCCATGAGGACATCCAGTGTGTCCCCTAAGTGGGATGGAATTTCGTCTAAAAGAGGTCTCAGGACATGGTCCAGATATCTGGACAACCTTTCAGCAACCGACCCAATGTCAGAGACAATGGGTCGGCCTGGGGGATTGGTCCGGGGCTTGTGCACCTTAGTCATGTGATACCATACCGGTTTGATGGAAACTCAGGCAACAGGTCATTGGCCAACTTGGGGTTTATTAGCCTCTTCTCTGCACCCTGCCTCAAAAGGGATCTCAAACGACCCTGATAAGCTACTGTGGGATCGTGGCATAGAGGTCTATAGGTGTTAATATCCTGTAGTTGTCTCAGGGCCTCTGTTTTATATTATTGTTCCGTCATAATGACAATTGCTCCACCTTTGTTCGCACACTTAACTTGAAGATCAGGCCTTTTTGTAACCATTTTAGAGCTCTTTCCTCCTGCGTTGTTAGCTTTTTTTTGACTTTGCGGATAAATTTCCACCTTCACGTCTTTTTCCATAATTTTTTGAAAAATATCCAAACTCAATCACGGCTGCACGGGAAATGGTGCCACTGATTTACAGGCTTTAAAATTGGTTTGTGGGCCCAGAAGTGATTTTGCTCCACATTCGCCTTTTTCTAATTCCTGGAGTATCTCCAAATTAAGAAGATCCTGCTGGTCCCACTCTATTTTAGGGCTGAACCCCAGTGTACTTATTGTCACAGTATGCCGCTCCCATATTCTCTTGTTTGTTGGTGATGAAGTCTTTTTTTGCAAAATGCAATTGTATGTTTAAGCGCCTGATGTTTTTATATAGATTTATTTTAAACTGACTATAGTCAAAATCCGTAGTGATGCTATAATTGAGTCCCTTTTGTAATAAAGTAGTGGTACCCTCTGGTAATTGATATTCCGTCAGGTTCAGTATTTCCAACTGCTCATAGGTCAAATCCTGTAGGTTCAATTCCTTCTCCATTTCGGGTATGTAGGATTCCTCCTTTCCTCCCAGAAAATCCTCCTCCCTTTCCTTTTTTGTTGTTTTCTTCTTGCCTCTCCCCCTCCTTGTCCTCCGCCTAAAGAGCGGCTCTCTGAGTCTGGGTCACTGAATTGTCCCTTTGATTTCTCCTTCTCGTCGTCACTAGAATCAGAGTCAGTTGTCTAATGCCCTCTACCTCTCTTTGGAGTTTTTGGTGACCTCGTCTTTTGCCAGGAAAAGAAACGTTTCAGTGCATAATCTTCTTTATCTCTTTTAAATTTGCGCAATTTGCATTCTTTAATAGCGTCCTGCACCACTGTCAACTTACGATCAATACGTTTCAACGTTTTCATGTATTGTTCTCGGTTAACCAAGCATTGGTACTGTGTCTTGGTCATTTCAATTTCCTTGAGCACTTTTGAATGCTCCTGCTTGGTGCGTTCAAGTACTATTTCCTGTAAATGGATAGCTTGTTCAATGAAAGCCCCCTTCCATTTTTTTTTACAAAGTCCTCTTCATCCTGGTACTCTGAGGGCTCAACATATCTCCTGAAGCCCCTTTCTGTTAAGCCATCATCTTTGCACTGTTGTAAGGTTGTTTTCGTCCAAAATAATGTCACCTCCTTTTCACATACCCTTTCCAGATTGATTTCTGCCACTCTAGCACCCACCGTTTTATTAGCTGCTGTTGATGCGGCAGGGTTCTTGAAAAACGTTTTTACATCGTTCCTGCCTTTTTCCACTGCCACTCCTTCCTGTTCATCTCCACTAAGCGAATCCTCATTGTCTGATTCAATGTATTCTGATTCGTTATTAGTGGTCGTAGAAGTCAGTTTGCGTGCTCAAACGTATAAAGCCAAAGTTGTCAAAGTGTCATGGGGAGAGAAGGTGTAGAGACGTTGGCACTGCAGTCACTGTCCTCTTAAAGGGATGGGAGGAGGGGGGAGGAGGCGGCACTGTCACACACAGACGGGCATGGATAGTGTGAATCCTCAGTGTGCTCAGGCAGGGTAATGTCTGCATGTAGGAAGGAGGAGAGAAGCGCCAACACTGCTGTCATTCACTTTTATTCGTAATTCCAACGTTTAACATACATGCTAAAAACGTGCATATAAATATTGAAAAGAGCACATACCCAAGGTGGACATGGATGAGGTGTGGTGGGTGCAGAGGAAGAGGAGCCTTAAGACCGTTTCGCGCTATGTGCTTCTACGGAGGCTGCAAGGGAGAGACTGGCATGGGCAGACCTAAAGGGAACCTAAACTGAGAAGGATATGGATTTTTCCTTTTAAAATAATACCATTTGCCGGACTCTCCTGCTTATCCTGTGTCTCTAATGCTTTTAGCCACAGCCCCTCAACAAGCAAGCAGGTCAGATGCTCTGACTGACCTCAGACTGGATTAGCTGCATGCTTGTTTCAGGTGTGTGATTCAGCCACTACTTCATCCAAAGAGATCAGCTGGGATGCCAGGCAACTGATATTGTTTAAAAGGAAACATCCATACACCTCTCAGTTAAGGTTCCCTTTAAGTACATTTCCTAAGACGGCGTCCTGCCACTCAAAAATCCGCCTCCCTACCATCACAGCTCGCCCTATCATTGGCTGCTAAATTGCGAGAGCAGCCTGGGGCAGATGACGTCAGGCACTTCCTGACTACGGTGGCCTGAATGGGAAACACTATATTAGGTTTCCCAGGCAACCTATGCAACAATAGGCCAAACCACAGCTCAGGAATATCTGCTGCCATCTTGTGGCGAAAATGGATATAGCAGCCGCAGGTGCCAAAGTGCATAATAAGTGTATGGAACCTTATTAGGTAAAACATTTTTAGGGACATTATTGTGCATAAAAAGTAATAGGATGTGCACAAAATAATTATGCATATTTTTACGTGTGTTTATGTGCTAAGACAAGTGTCTATTGACCCTGTGTTGCACATATATAGGTGCATATTTTGTGCATGTTGGTTTAGGCAACCCTAAATACACATTCTGGGGCGTGTGTGCTGGTTTACGGTGATGGTGAAAGGTTAAAAACAATGTGTAACGATTGTGGAATTATCTCCGTGATCAGCGCACGAGGCGTGCGCTGACACGGCGGGAAACCTCCACAAGCGTATGAAAGGAGAGAATCCAGCTTTGGTGCAAAGCACCAGTAGAGGGAAATTCCCACCGGCAGGTGGAGCTGTGGAGTGCAGAGGAGCAAAGCCTCTGTACCGCCACAGATGCCAGATGGGAATTGTCTGAATTGCTACCGAGCAGGGCAAGATAACCCCTAAAGAGAAAGAGCACAGCGACAGGATGTATGTGTATCCACCAATCTATGTACCGTGTTATCAAAGCGCTATAGCTTATACAATTAAAAACTAAATAAAATGTCCCAGCGGAGTGCACTACCACAAGGTCCGGCAAGACCTAAATACTTATACACAATCGTTTAAGCGCACATCCTATTCAATATAAAAGTCCACAAGACACTATTCAGGAGTTTCTCAGAGCTGTTCTCATATGCAGTTTCTTGCTCTCTTCTACCACCATCACCATGGACACCCAACAGTAAACAGACTCACCAGATGTATTGGCCACTGCTAGACTGGCCAACCATGCACAAATCCAGGAGCCTCAGTACTTCAGGATCCTGGTACCGCTGTGATGCTGTCCGTTTAGACCACCATCATCCTCCCCATAATCCATGCATTGTACCTCAAAGAAACAGCCTCCATAGCGTAACTCCGTAAAAAACTTAAAACTTTAATAATAAAATTGCACTCACATGCTCCAGATTGTATTGCACATTTAGAGTTTCACGGGCTCTCCCCCGTTGCCTGGCAAGGCACAGCTTGTGTTGGGTCCTCCTATTCCCCCTCCACTCAGCCTGCAGACACCACCGCCTTCACCGGCCGTTCGCTTCCTGGTATGTCCAACCTCCCGCCCTCGGGATTGCAATACAATCTGGAGCATGTGAGTGCAATTTTATTATTAAAGTTTTAAGTTTTTTACGGAGTTACGCTATGGAGGCTGTTTCTTTGAGGTACAATGCATGGATTATGGGGAGGATGATGGTGGTCTAAACGGACAGCATCACAGCGGTACCAGGATCCTGAAGTACTGAGGCTCCTGGATTTGTGCATGGTTGGCCAGTCTAGCAGTGGCCAATACATCTGGTGAGTCTGTTTACTGTTGGGTGTCCATGGTGATGGTGGTAGAAGAGAGCAAGAAACTGCATATGAGAACAGCTCTGAGAAACTCCTGAATAGTGTCTTGTGGACTTTTATATTGAATAGGATGTGCGCTTAAACGATTGTGTATATCCACCAATCTAGTCGCCAACCCGCGACGATGAACACACAACCGTGAAGATCAGGTAGGAAAACAATCACAAGAGACGGCGATTGCTAATAGCAACACAAGACTGAATAAGCACAGAAAAGAGATGTATGTATGTCCACCAATCTGGTCGCCAATCTGCGATGGTGAACACACAACATAGGAAACCAAGTGAGAACGCAATTGCAAGAGAAGCGACTGCGAATGAGAATGAGCACAGGGACAGAATGTATATGTGTGCATCAATCTAGTCGCCAACCCGCGACGGTGCACACACAACAGTAGAAACAAAGTAGGAACGCAATCGCGAGAGAGGCGATTGCCAGAGGCGACACAAGACTTCAGCAAGACAGGGCATGAAAGTAGCAAAGGCACAGCAAATCATACAATGAGAAGATAAGGAAAATAACAAACGCTAACTAAACACGAACACCGCACTCATTTGCAACAGCGAACGCGTTTACAGCGCGATCTCCGCACGTTAAGCGCAACAGAGACAAGCACGCCTTACTAACCACCACCACACAAACACGAAACAGAGAACGCGAGCGCTTGCTTAACGGTTACCTCACCGAGCCTACAGCAAGCGTTCGTATCAGACAAGACAGACAGACGGACGGGAAACAGGATAGGAAAGATCCACTGCTCTTTCCGCCAGAGCGAGTGCGATCCAAGTAAAGCAACAGAGCTTAGCAGGATCCACGGCTCTTTCCGCCAGAGCGAGTGCGATCCAGGTTCAGGGACAGGATCACAGATCAGAAGGATCCACAGCCGCTACCGCTAGGGGCTAGTGCGATCCAAGCAAGACAGATGAAACAGAAGGGGCTACCAGTAGCAACCACTGCTCTGGTTAGAACCCACAGACAGACAGGACGATTTCCTATCGACCACCGTTGGCGACAGGACAATCACAGCAGAGAGGCAACATAGACAAAACAGATAAGCAAGCTAACTGCACTAGAGGAGCTGCCTAGTGCAGTTCCCAGAATTACTCTAAGATAACTATAACAATCCAACAGGGAAGGCTGACACTCCAGGAGTGTATTTAACAAACCATTATGACCAGCGAAGCCTTCTGGGAGCAGAAGGCTTTTATACTGTCAGCCCTCAAAGGAGACAGCTGGGCAATTTGCATGTATGCAAATCCCTCAGCAAAGCAACTCTGAAAGTTGCAAGATGAAGTCAGGTCTCTTTTCCAGAGACCTGCATCCCTCAGACATAAGGAATGGTCAAACAGCTGTCTGCCTGTGCAGGATCATTACACAATGACTGCAAAGGCTATCATGAGTAAAGGAGGAAGTTTACAAATGGCCGTAAGGCTCCTCTTCCTCTGCACCCACCGCACATCATTCACATCCACCTTGGGTATGTGCTCTTTTCAATATTTACTTGCACGTTTTTAGCATGTATGTTAAACGTTGGAATTATGAATGACAGCAATTGTGAATGACTGCAGTGCCGGCGCTTCTCTCCTCCTTCCTACAGAAAGTGAAAGGACGCAACAATGCATGTATAAGCCTTCTACATATGGGTGTATGTAGAGTGTGTGACAAAGTGTGTGATGAAGTTTATTCCATATGGGAATCCCAAGAAATTCAGAAATTTCACATGAAATGCTGAATTTCATGGATTCAGAGTTTGCATTGTGAAATCGTAAAATTATAATTTATTATCAATATACAGTGGGATGTGAAAGTTTGGGCAACCTTGTTAACCCTCCTGGCGGTCAATTAAAACCACCAGGGGGCAGCGCAGCACTATTTTTTTTTTAAATCATGTAGCTAGCCGAGCGCTAGCTACATGACAGCCGCTGTGCAGCGGCATCCCCCCACCCTCTTCGATCGCCTCCGGCGATCAAGTCCGTCCGGAAATCCCGTTCTGAACGGGAGTTCCGTCCGTCGCCAACGTCATTGATGTCATGACGTCAAAGGGAGTCCCGATCCACCCCTCAGTGCTGCCTGGCACTGATTGGCCAGTCAGCGCATGGGGTCTGGGGGGGGGGGGCGGCGCGGCGCGGCGGGTAGCGGCGAATCAGCGCAGAGCGGCGGTGATCGGGCAGTACATGCAGCTAGCAAAGTGCTAGCTGTGTGTACCAAAAAAGAATTATGCAAATCGGCCAAGCGGGGCCTGAGAAATCCTCCTGCGCGGCATAGCCCGAGCTCAGCTCGGGCTTACCGCCAGGAAGGTTAATTGCCATGATTTTCCTGTATAAGTCATTGGTTGTTACGATAAAAAATTTAATTTAAATATATCATATAGTAGACACACACAGTGATATGAGAAGTGATTTGAAGTTTATTGGATTTACAAAAAGTGCACAATAATTGTTTAAATAAAATTAGGCCGGTGCATAAATCTGGGCACTGTTGCCATTTTATTGATTCCAAATCCTTCAGAACTAATTATTGGAACTCAAATTGACTTGGTAAGCTCAGTGACCCCTGACTTACATACACAGGTCAATCCAATTATTAGAAAGAGTATTTAAAGAGACTCTGAAGTCTCTTAAAAATCCTTTTTTTAATCACAAAATATTGTTTAACATGTTAGCGCTAACTAAACCACTGCATTCCTACCGCTGTACACTACTTAAAACCCCCCTATTTCACCAGGGGGCAATCCGGGCAGCGCTTCCGTGAGAGGCAGAGCTATGAGCCGCAGCTCTGCCTCTCAGCGCGTCTGTCAGCCCGGATTGCCGCCTCTCCTCCGCCCCTCTCAATCTCCCTTCACTGAGAGGGATGAGGGAGAGGCGGAGATACGCGCTGACAGACGTGTGTAGAGGCAGAGCTGCAGCTCATAGCTCTGCCTCACACGGAAGCGCACAGGGCAGCAAAATCCACGACCAAGAAAGTCATGGAGTTTGCAGGGGAGAGGGAGGGCAAGTTTGGGGGGATTTAGATAGTGTACAGCGGCGGGGATGCGGCGGTTTAGTTTGGGCTAATATGTTAAACAATATTTTGTGATAAAAAAAGGATTTTTAAGAGACTTCTGTGTCTCTTTAAAGGAATACGTAAGGCAAAAAAAAAAATGATATTTACTCACCCGGGGCATCCCTCAGCCCCCTGAAGCAGGATGGTGCCCTCGCAGCCTCGCTCCGATCGTCCTGTCCCCGCCGGTGGCTACTTCCGGGTTCGGCGACAGCCGCCGACAGGCTGGGAACGCGGCTGATTCTACTTTGCTGTACGCATGCATTTTGTCGCCAGGCCTGGGTTGTGTCACAAAGTGTGGCCTTGCTCTCCTGTAGTACCTCCTCTTCCATCCTGTGTGCTGGCTTAGCCAGCACACAGGATGGCAGAGCGGGCACAGGAGAGCAAGGCCACGCTTTGAGACACAAACCAGGCCTGGCGTGAGGACAAATTGCACGCTTAAAGCAATGCACTTTGTCGCCATGCTTTGAAAAATATAATAACACTAGCCGTCCCGCGTCGTAGCATACGCCGCATCTTCTATCTATCTAATAGAGTACGTGCCTCAACCTTGAAGCAAGAATAATAAAGGTGGGTACACACATCAGATAAAAGTCTTTGGAAAAATGAAAGATCACAGACCAATTTTACCCCCTTCCATGTAGTATCAGAGCCACACCTACACAGTCTATTCTATTGAGCTGCACTCCCCATTAGATAGACATATTTGCAAGATGCTGCACACAAAGTTGCTGTACACATTCAAAAGATCATTATCTGCAAAAGATCCGTTCCTGCAAAAGATCAGTACCTACAAAATACATTCATAGTCTATATTTCCATGCGGATTATTGTGGACATTTTTCCGCATAAGGGCATAAGCATCCGCATACAATGAATTTTCGATGCTGGTCGAAAACACAAATATTTCTGAAGATTTTCGTGAAAATTCGCCAAAAAACGAAAACAGGATTTTCGATGCGAAAATGACAGGCGAAAATTCGCAAGCAACACTGCTACATGCTACATTAGCACTATCCAGGAGCGCCACAGGGAGGATTCCCAATGCCCCCTTTTTATACAACCGGAGGGACCGCGGGAACCACAGCGGCACCCCGGAGGGGGAGGCTAGGTGCCGCAGGCGACCCCCCCCAAGCGTGGCCAGCGCCAGGGAGAGCCGTCTGCACCCACCTCCCAATATTAAAAACAGGCACTTACCTTAACGTCCATTGCGTTCTGCTACATGCACATTAATTTTCTCATGGAAAGCATTTTTTGCAGTTTGTATCCTTTGGAGGCAGGTGGTGGGTGGCTTGCTCCGATGGTGTGAGCCCTGGAGTGAGTTGTCTGCACCTGTCCTCCCCCCCCCCCCCCCTCTGGAGTGCTGTATGTGAGCCAGCCCTGAGCTCTAAAGCTCGGGGTGACCCATGCTTCACTCCTTTCTCATGTGGTGCCCCCAAGTTAATGCGCATGTAGCAGAACGCAATGGACGTTAAGGTAAGTGCCTGTTTTTAATATTGGGAGGTGGGTGTGGACGGCTCTCCCCAACGCTGGCCACGCTTGGGGGGGGGGTCGCCTGCGCCTCCCCCTCCGGGGTGTCGCTGTGGTTCCCAGGCAGTGAGAGTGCCTGGGACCCTGTGGTCCCCCCGGTTGTATAAAAGGGGGGCATTGGGAATCCTCCCCGTGGCGCTCCTGGATAGTGCTAATGTAGCATGTAGCAGTGTTGCTTGCGAATTTTCGCCTCGAAAATCCCGTTTTCGTTTTTTGGCGAATTTTCACGAAAATCTTCAGAAATATTTGCGTTTTCGACCAGCATCGAAAATTCATTGTATGCGGATGCTTATGCCCTTATGCGGAAAAATGTCCACAATAATCCGCATGGAAATTCAATCTATGCGGACGTTTATACGGAAAAATGCCCGCAATAATGCGCAAGAAACTTCTCTGAATGCGGGCGCTAATGCCCTTATGTGGAAAATGTCCGCAATCATACGCAAGTAATGCGAAAATGACTGGCCTTAGGCGAAAATTAACGTGAAAAAATTAGATGGAAAATTTGCCTGTCAAAACGAAATTAGGCGAAAATTCGGTAAAAATTTATCGAAACAAATTTTTGCATTTTCGCTCATCACTGGCATGTAGCAGGGCGACCGCTTTGCAGTATTGGTTTTTTGACCCTGCATAGTTTGGCATGCAAAAGCAAATGCATATTTCCATGAGCATTGCCTCATGAATAGCCAATTAGGCCAGATTTGCAAAGCCAGACTTGCTAGGGTAGGCCTCTTTTCCACGGACAGTTGATAGGCAGTAACATGCCTCTCAAACTCTTACAACTGCTCACTACTGTCTGGTAACAGCTTGCTGCTGCCTGGAAACTGCTTGTTGCTGCCTGGTATCTGCTCACTGCTGCCTGGTAACTGCTTGCTGCTGCCTGGTAACTGCTCGCTGCTGCCTGGTAACTGCTCGCTGCTGCCTGGTAACTGCTCGCTGCTGCCTGGTAACTGCTCGCTGCTGCCTGGTAACTGCTTGCTGCTGCCTGGTAACTGCTTGCTGCTGCCTGGTAACTGCTTGCTGCTGCCTGGTAACTGCTTGCTGAGCACACAGCTCAACAGTCCGTGGAAAAGAAGCCTAAAACTTGGTGATTGAGCACGCATACATTTTCTCATGCAAAGTACTTCTTCCTCGAAGGTTGAGGCACTTACTCTATTATATATATAGATTGAAATATTCCTGAAAATGGCACCGGCAACGCTAAGCCGGGCTGGCTTAGCGTTGCCGGTGCCATTTTCAGAAATATTTCAATTTTATTATATTTTTCAATGCATGGCGACAAAGTGCATTTCTTTCAGTATCCAATTTGGCCTCACGCAAGGCCTGGGTTGTGTCTCAAAGCGTGGCCTACTCCTCCTGCACCTTCTCTTCCATCCTGTGTGCTGCGGGGTTAGCGTTGCCGGTCCCATTGGTAGTACTACGACAGCTTTCCAGGATCTCATTTGCCCCCCCACTATTCCCAAGCCATTTTGCAGAAGTTTCCCTCATTTTTTAAGGTTTTTCTGGCCTGCAAAGCAGAAATATTCGGGTCCCCATTGACTTGCATTGGGTTCGGAATTCGGCCCGAACATGCCGAATATCGGGCGACGTTCGGCCGAACCGAACCCGAACATTTTGGTGTTCGATCAACACTAGTTAGGAACATTTTGAGGAAATGGAAAAACACAGGCTCAGTTCAAGTTAAGGCTCAAAGTGGCAGACCAAGAAAAATCTCGGATAAACAGAAGCGACAAATGGTGAGAACAGTCAGAGTCAACTCACAGACCAGCACCAAAGGCCTACAACATCATCTTGCTGTAGATAGAGTCACTATGCATCGTTCAACCATTTGGCACACTTTACACAAGGAGATGCTGTATGTGAGAGTGATGCAGAGGAAGCCTTTTCTTCACCCACAGTACAAACAGAGCCACTTGAGATATGCTAAAGCACATTTGGACAAGCCAGGTTCATTTTGGAATAAGGTGCTGTGGATTGATGAAACAAAAATATTTGGGCATAACAAGGGGCATTATGCATGGAGGAAAAAACAACACAGCATTCCAAGAAAAACACCTTCTACCTACAGTAAAATATGGTGGATCCATCATGCTGTGGGGCTGTGGGGCTGTGTGGCACTGGGAATTTTGTCAAAGTTGAGGGACGCATGGATTCCACTCAGTATCAGCAGATTCTGGAGGCCAATGTCCAGGAATCAGTGACAAAGCTGAAGCTGCTCCAGGGCTGGATCTTTCAACAAGACAACGACTCTAAACACTGCTCAAAATCCACTAAGGCATTCATGCAGAGAAACAAGTACAACGTTCTGGAATGGCCATCTCAGTCCCCAGATCTGAATATAATTGAAAATCGGAGCAGTGCTTTTCAGCGCTGCTAACTTTGGGCGCAGCCAGCGCCGCCATAGACTGTAATGGGAATCAGTCTATAGCGGCGCTCAGTGAGGAAGGTCGGCTCCGTCTTCTGACGTTGCTTAAAAAACACAATAATTCGGCCTCCAGCAATCGCTGGAAGCCGAATTATTTCATTCCCCCACTATCCATGGCGGCCTGGAGGGGGAATAGTAATTAAAATGCCCCGGACTTGTGCAGAAGCAGGACCAGCCATATAACAGCTGGATCCTGCGCCCAAGTCTACCAGCGCCAAATTCACATGTACGCATTGAAAATATGTGGTGTGAGTTAAAGAGAGCTGTGCATGCCCAGTAGCCATCAAACCTGAATGAACTAGAGATGTTATGTAAAGAGGAATGGTCCAAAATTCTTTTAACCAGAATCCAGACTCTCATTGGAACCTACAGGAAGCCTTTAGAGGCTGTAATTTCTGCAAAAGTAGGATCTACTAAATATTGATTTTATTTCTTTTTTTGTGGTGCCTATATTTATGAACCTGCCTAATTTTGTTTAAACAATTATTGCACACTCTCTGTAAATACAATAAACTTAATTTCACTTCTCAAATATCACTGTGTGGGTCTCCTATATACAGTGTTCGCCAACCCTGTCCTCAAGGCCCACCAACAGTGCATGGTTTGTGGAAATCCAGAGGTAGTTAATCAGCTCTGCTGAGACACTAATTACCTCACCTGTGCATGTTTGTGGTTTTCTGCAAAACATGCAGTTAGTGGGCCTTGAGGACAGGGTTGGGGTACTCTGCATATGATATATTTAACTAACCTTTTTTATTGTAACAACCAATGATTTATACAGGAAAATCATGACGATTAACAAGGTTACCCAAACTTTCGCATCCCACTGTATGTTTGCAATAACCATAGGATTAATTATGCTTAGTGCAAATTTCCAAAAACATTATCACAATAAATTACCCTTATAATTTTCACCTTTTGTTTAGAATTTTTACATTTACTGTAGGTCCCTTCAGCATGCCCAGTACACATTTTTCTGTTATTTATGCCCAAAAAAAAGTGTGCATTACATAAACATAATTCTGCATACCTTTCGTGATTTACATATTACCAACCTTCAACTAGAGAATTGCATAACTCCTCAAAATCTGTGCACTCAGTAGCGTCGCTAAGGAGCTGTGGGCCCCGGTGCAAGTTTTACAATGGGGCCCCAAGCACTCTATACATAACATATAACATAACAATTGATATGGCGCACCAAAACCTGTCAATGGCAACCACAGTGTCAGAGGTGCAAGAAGGGGGTGGGGAACAGTTTGTTAATGATTACCACTATTCAAAGCATCTATAGAAGCGATTATTATGAGCACAGGACCAATAGAGAGCTAATATTGTAGCTGAGGGAGGGCCCTTCGGGGCCCCTCTGGCCCAAGGGCCCTGATGCGGTCGCAACCTCTGCAACCCCTATTGCTACGACCCTGTGTGTACTGTTCTCAAGTCATAAGTTAAGAACAAAATTAAAATATTGAAGATGGCAATTAATAATACTCATATTTCCAGCAGTATATCTCACCCTCTTGTCACTTACTATGCAGGTGTCTGAAAACAAAAGGACACTTATTCATCGTGTTAGCTGTTGTAAGATGGTGATGGCCTTTGTATGTCAGGTGGGAACAGACTTGTTAGTATATCACTTGTAGTAACTTGCTTGCTGTAACATTGGGCAGCAGAGTGTCTGCCATTCATACCTTGCAGGGCTAAGGATCCCTTATACAGTTTTTCCAGAGTGGTCATATGTAACACTATTATGTCTACCTAGAGGGTCAAATCAGAATTCCATTTGAATCAGGATTGTGCATTTCCAGTCTTTCACATTTCTGTTGAAATCAGAAGTTGCGGTCTTTATTAAAACCTATCTGAAAGCCGACAATCTTTTAGAAAGTCTGATAGGCCTTTCATCAATTCTCTGGATACAGAAAAAGCTATAAAGATTGTGATGACCATAATCTACTTACTCTTATGCAAAACTTTGTGTACATTTTGGCAATTACAGCCATATGTAATTACGATTTGGATTTGATTGTGTAATCCATTAGTAATTTTGCGTAATTTTCCCATAATTTTGTGCTCACTTTAGTGGTTAATAGCGAAGCCCTCATGCAAGTTATCATCACCATCATTTTTCAAAAAGACCTTGTAGTTTCAGAAAATGGATTTTAAAAATGCAAAGGAAAAATGGGTACTTATCAGTTAGCTGTGCGCATCCGGCAGGTGGCGCTAATTACTATTCCCCCTCCAGGCCGCCATGGATAGTAGGGAAAGATGTAACTCTGGTGGAGTTTTGTCGCCACCTGCCGGATGCGCCCGGCTAACGGATAAATACCGAAAAATGTTTTGTAAACTCAGAAAAAATGACAGTTTATCCACTTTAGGATCCTTGGTACGCATATCTACGTCCCTTTAAACTACACGTGCGGATCAGGGGGGTAGATATGCGTACTGCTGCCTTACCGTCACGTTCATGATCCCCGCGCTGTTTACCGTCGATCCACCGTCGCAGCCCCCTCCATCTGTGATCAGGATGTGAGAATCTTTTGATTCTCAATCCCGATCACCGTTCCCGTGTCTTTGGAGAGCTTGCAAACGTCACGCAAGCTCTCAGACCCGACACTTCCGTGTTCAGCCGTGTTCTATTAATAGAAACACGGTCTCAGTAGCACCATCTTGTGGCCAAAAAGTAAAATACACCACTTGATGCCACTATACTGTTTTACATAGAAAGTTTATTATTATTATTTTTTATTGTATTACTTTTAACCCCTTCCAACCCTGCCCCACAGTTATAGAAATAAAACACTTGTTAAAAAAATTAAAAAAAATTACATCATTTAATTTTTTTTACATAAATAGTTACCTTAGGGACTTTTCTAATACGGATGTCATGAGAGTATATCACTGTGATTTTTGCAAAAAAAAGTTGTTGTAATAAGTGAAAAAGTATTAAAAATCCCTAAATGGAAAAATGCTCCTTTATTTCCAGATAAAATATTATCACCATACATTGTACTAGGGACACAATTTAAATGTTGTAATAAACCAGACAAATGGGCAAATGTGTGGATTTAATGTACCATAGCACATTTTATTTTAAAACTATAATGGCTGAAAACTAAGAAATATTCATTTTTTTTCTTTTTTTCCTTATTATTCCTTTTACCATGCATATAAAATAAAATAATTCATAGCTGTAACGATTGTGGAATTCTCTCCGTAGTCAGCGCACAGGATGTGCGCTGACACTGCGGAAATCCTCCACAAGCGTATAATTTGAGAGAACCCAGCAAAAGGTGCAACGCACCTGTAGAGGGAAATATCTGTCGGCAGATGGAGCTGTGGAGTGCAGAGGAACAGATCCTCTGCCCTGCCACAGACGCCAGACAGGAATTGTATGAAGGGAAGAAACGCAGGGCAAGATAGCCCTGAAAGAGAGAGAGCAAAGCGACAGAGGGTATGTGTGTCCACCAATCTAGTTGCCACCCTGCGACGATGAACACACAACCATGAAGATCAGGTGAGAAGGCAATCGCAAGAGATGGTGATTGCTAACAGCAACACAAGACCGAATAAGCACAGATGAGGAATGTATGTATGTCCACCAATCTAGCCGCCAACCTGCGACGGTGGACACACAACAGAGGAAACCAAGTGAGAACGCAATTGCAAGAGAAGCGATTGCGAATGAGAATGAGCACAGAGACAGAATGTATGTATGTGCACCAAACTAGTCGCCAACCCGCGACGGTGCACACACAACAGCAGATGCGAAGTAGGAACGCAATCGCGAGAGAGGCGATTGCCAGAGGTGACACAAGGCTTAAGCAAGACAGGGCACGAGAGTAGCAAAGGCACAGCAACTCATACAATGAGAAGATAAGGAAAATAACAAACGCTAACTAAACGCGAACACTGCACTCATTCGCAACAGCGAACGCGTTTACAGCGCGGTCTCTGCGTGTTAAGCACAACAGAGACAAGCACGCCTAACTAACCCCTGCCACACAAACACGAAACAGAGAATGCGAGCGCTTGCTTAACGGTTACCTCACCGAGCCTACAGCAAGCGTTCGTATCAGACAAGACAGACAGGCGGGAAGTAGGATAGGAAAGATCCACTGCTCTTTCCGCCAGAGCGAGTGCATAGTTACATAGTTACATAGTTACATAGTTATTTTGGTTGAAAAAAGACATACGTCCATCGAGTTCAACCAGAATAAAGTACAACACCAGCCTGCTCCCTCACATATCCCTGTTGATCCAGAGGAAGGCGAAAAAACCCTTACAAGGCATGGTCCAATTAGCCCCTAAAGGGAAAAATTCCTTCCCGACTCCAAATGGCAATCAGATAAAATCCCTGGATCAGCATCATTAGGCATTACCTAGTAATTGTAGCCATGGATGTCTTTCAACGCAAGGAAAGCATCTAAGCCCCCTTTAAATGCAGGTATAGAGTTTGCCATAACGACTTCCTGTGGCAATGCATTCCACATCTTAATCACTCTTACTGTAAAGAACCCTTTCCTAAATAAATGGCTAAAACATTTTTCCTCCATGCGCAGATCATGTCCTCTAGTCCTTTGAGAAGGCTTAGGGACAAAAAGCTCATCCGCCAAGGTATTATATTGCCCTCTGATGTATTTATACATGTTAATTAGATCCCCTCTAAGGCGTCTTTTCTCTAGACTAAATAAACCCAGTTTATCTAACCTTTCTCGATAAGTGAGACCTTCCATCCCAAGCATCAATTTTGTTGCTCGTCTCTGCACCTGCTCTAAAACTGCAATATCTTTTTTGTAATGTGGTGCCCAGAACTGAATTCCATATTCCAGATGTGGCCTTACTAGAGAGTTAAACAGGGGCAATATTATGCTAGCATCTCGAGTTTTTATTTCCCTTTTAATGCATCCCAAAATTTTGTTAGCTTTAGCTGCAGCTGCTTGGCATTGAGTACGATTATTTAACTTGTTGTCAATGAGTACTCCTAAGTCCTTCTCCAAGTTTGATGTCCCCAACTGTATCCCATTTATTTTGTATGGTGCTAGACCATTAGTACGTCCAAAATGCATGACCTTACATTTGTCAACATTGAATTTCATCTGCCATGTATGTGCCCATATAGCCATCCTATCCAGATCCTGTTGCAATATGACACTATCTTCCTGAGAGTTAATGATTCTGCACAATTTTGTATCATCTGCAAAAATAGCAACATTGCTCACTACTGCATCTACTAGGTCATTAATAAATAAATTGAAGAGCACTGGACCCAGAACAGACCCCTGTGGGACCCCACTGCTAACAGTCTCCCATTTTGAGTATGATCCATTGACCACAACTCTTTGTTTTCTGTCCATTAGCCAGTTCCCTATCCATGAACACAGACTCTTCCCCAGTCCTTGCATCCTCAACTTTTGCACCAGACTTTTGTGGGGAACAGTGTCGAAGGCCTTTGCAAAGTCCAAGTATATCACATCTACAGCATTCCCAATATCCATATTAGCATTCACTACCTCATAAAAGCTGAGCATGTTAGTCAAACAGGACCTGTCTTTAGTAAACCCATGTTGATGCTGAGAAATAAGATTATTTTCTACTATGAAGTCATGTATAGTATCTCTTAGTAACCCCTCAAATAGTTTGCATACAACTGATGTTAAACTTACAGGTCTATAATTTCCTGGATCAGATTTTTTGCCCTTCTTAAATAATGGGAAAACGTGGGCTGTACGCCAATCCACTGGGACTCTGCCAGTTGCAAGAGAGTCACAAAAGATAAGATAAAGGGGTTTATCTATAACTGAACTTAATTCCCTTAGGACCCGAGGATGCATGCCATCCGGGCCAGGTGCCTTGTCTATTTTTAATTTATTTAGTCTTGCCTTCACTTCTTCCTGCGTTAAGTATTTAATATTACAGTTAGAAGATTGAGACTCTTCCGCCTCTGTAGTTTGCAACAGTGCTGTTTCTTTTGTGAAGACAGAAGCAAAGAAAGCATTTAATAACTCTGCCTTACCTTGGTCATCCACCATTGAGTTCCCATCCTCATCCTTTAGGAGTCCTATACAGTCAACCTTTCTTTTTTTAGAGTTAATGTACTTGTAAAACTTTTTTGGGTTAGATTTGATATCCTTAGCGATTTGTTTTTCAGCTTCAATCTTTGCCTGCCTAATTTCTTTTTTACAATTTTTATTGCACTCCTTATAATTGCTTAGTGCAGCCTCGGTCCCCTCCTGTTTTAAGACCTTATAGGCATTCTTTTTCCTCTTCATTTTATCTTTAACCTTTCTATTCATCCATAGAGGCCTTTTTTTATTCCTAGACATTTTGTTTCCATATGGGATATACATACTACAGTATTGATTGAGTATAAGTTTAAAAGCTTGCCATTTCCCTTCAGTGTCTTCCCCTTGTAGTACATTATCCCAGTTCACCAAACTTAGTGCCTGCCTAATTTGAGTGAACTTTGCTTTTCTAAAGTTCATAGTTTTAGTGGTCCCGCTGCCCCGTGGCCTATCAGTCACCAGCTCAAACGTTATCATGTTGTGATCACTATTTCCCAAATGTTCTTGAACCTGCACATTTGATACATTATCTGGTCTATTAGAAATGATCAGATCCAGTAACGCATTCCCCCTAGTTGGTTCAGTTACCATTTGAGTCACTCTCAGAGTGCGATCTAGGTAAAGTAACAGAGCTGGCAGGATCCACTGCTCTTACCGCCAGAGCGAGTGCGATCCAAGTATAGAAGCAGAGTTAGCAGGATCCACTGCTCTTTCCGCCAGAGCGAGTGCGATCCAAGCAAGACAGACAGATGAGATAGCTGGTGGCAACCGCTGCTCCAGCTATACTCCAAGAAAGCGATCAGAAGGGTCCACAGCCGCTACCGCTAGAGGCTAGTGCAATCCAAGTAAGACAGATAAAACAGAAGGGGCTACCAGTAACAACCACTGCCATGGTTAGCACCCACAGACAGACAGAACGATTTCCTGATGACCACCGTTGGCGACAGGACAATCGCAACAGAGAGACAATACAGACAAAACAGATAAGCAGGCTAACTGCACTAGAGAGGCTGCCTAGTGCAGTCCCCAGAATTACTCTAAGCTAGCTACAACAATCCAACAGGAAAGGCTGACACTCCAGGAGTGATTTAACAAACCGTTATGACCAGCGAAGCCTTCTGGTCAGCAGCAGGCTTTTATACTGCCAGCCCTCCAACGAGACAGCTGAGCAATTTGCATGTATGCAAATTCCTCAGCAAAGCAACTCTGAAAGTTGCAAGATTAAGCCAGGTCTCTTTTCCAGAGACCTGCATCTCTCAGACATAAGGAATGGTCAAACAGCTGGCTGCCTGTGCAGCCAGCTGAGCGGATCATTACAATAGCAAAAACTACCACCCAAAGAAAGCATAATTTGTGGCGAAAAAAACTATATATAGATAATTTCAGTGTGATAAGTAACAATAAAGTTATCACTGAATGAATGGGAGGAGCGCTGAAATGTGAAAGTTGTTTTGGTTTTTAAGGGAAAAAAAACTGTGATCCTGAAGTGGTTAAAAAACATTTTTCCTCTGCATTTTTAAAACTGACTTTCTCAAGAACTACAAGGTCTTTTTTGAAAAATTGTTTTGACTTGTTCCCATTATTCTTCCTAATATACTTAGCAATTTGGTGAAGATAGCCAGAACGGTTTGCCGGCGAACGGTTCCCAGTGAACTTCCGGTGGTTTGCGATCACGGAGAACCGCAAACTTTACCGGAAGTTTGGTTCGTCCACATAATGCACGATTAGGGTCAACTTTGACTCTCTACATCACAGTCAGCAGGCACATTGTAGCCAATCAGGCTACTCTCCCTCCTGGAGCCCCTTATAAAAGGCAGGCATCACCGGCCATTTTACTCACTCGTGTGCCTGCAGTAAATAGAGAAGGGACAGCTGCTGCTGCTGCAGACTCTCATAGGGAAAGTTTAGTTAGGCTCTTGTAGGCTTCTTAGCTTGCTCCTTGCTGATTCTTATTGTTCTCTGGTTGAACTCGATGGACGTATGTATTTTTTCAACCAAAATAACTATGTAACTATTGCTAAAATAGCACCCCACAACAGCTCTTTTAAAAGCTAATCTTGTTCTTGTGATTTTTTTTTTCTGTGTGCCCGACTGACACTTGTGTTGCATTGACAGCCTTGATAATTCATACTGTGTGTGTGCCGCTGCCAGGCCCAGCACATTCAGTGACTACATGTGTGTGTGACAGGTGCACATTGTAATACCCATCACTGCATATACCTACCTACCTGTTGTTCACAGTGCACCCACCTACCAACGTGAGTTGAGTGCACGCAGTATAACTGTGCCTGTATGCTACCTGACTGTAAGTGACAGGTGAACATTGTAATACTCATTACTGCATATGCCTACTACCTGTTGCTCACTTCAGTGCACCCACCTACCTACATGAGCGCACGCAATGTCACTGTGCCTGTCCGGTACCTGTCTGTGTGTGACAGGTGCACATTTGTAATACCCATCACTGCATATACCTACCTGTTGTGTTCAGTGCACCCACCTACCTACGTGAGTGCACGCAGTGTGATTTACCACTCCGTGCATACCTGTTAAGTGCACCTGTGTGACTGCACATTGTATTAGTCAAGTCAGTGCATACCTTTCACTTCATCCCCCCCAATATGGACAAAACAAAAGGCAGAGACAGGCCACCTGGCAGGTCTGTTCGAGGTCGCGCTCTTGTGGTGTTGTGCGGCCCTTGACCAAAGTACAGTGTTCAGAAGAAGGCACGTGCTATCAACCCCCAATATTGTCAGGACGTAGTTGACTATTTAACACAGAACACCTCATCTTTCTCAGCTTCCGCAAGGAAGCGTGACATAACTTCCTCCTCCTGCTCTGATTCTGGCACCCCACTTAACACTCAGTCGGCCGCCACCACCAAAGTGCCACCACCCCAGGGCTCAGAGGTGTGGAAATTTTTTTGTGTGTCTGCCTCAGATGAGAGCAATGCCATCTGTACTCTCTCCCACCGAAAATTGAGCCATGGAAAGACTAAGACCCACGTAGGGACAACTACCTTACGAAGGCACATGATTACAAAGCACAAACTGCAATGGGATGACTACCTGAGGAAAAGCAGCACACAAAAGCAAAGCCACACACTGCAGTGGAAGATACCAGGCTACATTTTTTTCTCAAAAGAGGCAAAACCTTAACTATACCGTGATGTTGAAAGGCAAGTGGCGACATCTCTGGCACACAGCGTTGGGTCAATGGTCCATCTTACTACGGATGCCTGGTCTGCAAAGCCTGGTTAGGTCTGCCCGAAGACTAAGTCAGCCCCCACGCACAGCATCCCTGCCTGCACGCCGTGTGACTGCCTGCCCCAACACTAAGTCGCTCCCCACACAGCATATCTGCCCGCAGGCTGATTGACTGCCTTCTCCTCCACCACCAACAGGGTCCAGGACTCCAGGTGGATTCATGAATTTTTAAGGCCGCTGCTAGCAGTGGCCGCTATAATAATTTTTCTGGTGCGTGTACATGCCTGCCTAATTTTTCTGCAACAACAAAACAAAAGGCATGTACATGTGCCCATTCCCCTTCGTGATCATTACCTTGCCACGGTGAAGGGGCTTGCGTATCACAATGAAGCAATGACCGCCGGCTATATGAGTGTCTCTGGGGGTGGGGTGGGGTGGGGGGGCACACCATAGATAAGGTCGTTGCTTCTTTATGGACAGACCAAATTTGATACATTTGTTACACAGTGAGTTTGGTGTGTCAGTGTGAAGAAGTACACTAATTACACTACTGTAACAATTGTGGAATTCTTTCCGTGGTCAGCGCACAGGACGCGTGCTGACACTGCGGAAATCCTCCACAAGCGTATAATCTGAGAGAACCCAGCAAAATGTGCAATGCACCTGTAGAGGGGAATTCCTGCTAGCAGATGGAGCCGTGGAGTGCAGAGGAACAGATCCTCTGCCCAGCCACAGATGCCAGATAGGAATTGTACAAAGGGTAGCAATGCAGGGCAAGATAGCCTTTAAAGAGAGAGAGTACAGCAACAGGGTGTATGTGTGTCCACTAATCTAGTCGCCATCCAGCGACGATGAACACACAACCGTGAAGATCAGGTGGGAAAGCAATCGCAAGAGATGGCGATTGCTAACAGCGACACAAGACTGAATAAGCACAGAAGAAATGTATGTATGTCCACCAATCTCGTCACTAACCTGCGACGGCGAACACACAACAGTGGAAACCAAGTGAGAGCGCAATCGCAAGAGATGCGATTGCCAATGAGAATGAGCACAGGGACAGAATGTATGTGTGTGCACCAATCTAGTCGCCAACCCGCGACGGTGAACACACAACAGCAGAAAAAAAGTAGGAACGCAATCGCGAGAGGCGATTGCCAGAAGTGACACAAGACTGAGCAAGACAGAGCATGAGAGTAGCAAAGGCACAGCAAACAACAATGAGAAGATACGGAAAATAACAAATGCTAGCTAAACACGAACACCGCACTCATTCGCAACAGCGAACGCTTTTACTGCGCGGTCTCCGCACGTTAAGCGCAACAGAGACAAGCACGCCACCCTAACAAACCAACGCCAAACAAACACAAAACAGAGAGCGCGAATGCTTGCTTAACGGTTACCCCACCGAGCCTACAGCAAGCATTCGTATCAGACAAGACAGAGAGAAGGAGTAGCCAGCAGCAACCGCAGCTCTGGCCTACACTCCCAGACAGAGTACAAAAGGAACCACCCAGTGGCGGACATACGGCCGTGCAGGCCGTGCCGCCGCACGAGGGCCCCTGAAGTTCCGCTGCTTCAGGGGCCCATTAAGTATTGCAGGGTTTTTTTTTTTATTTTACCTTTTATTTTAACCTGGGGGGCCCCGACTCCTGTCCTCCCCCCTCACATCGCCCCCCCCCTCCCCCTCATGCGATGCGGCGGGAGAGCAGAAAATACAGGAAGTCTCCGCCGGGGCTGCAGCAGACACTAGAGGCTGCTGCCGCTTGGTCTCCCGTGTCTCCAACTTTGTACACTGCTCGCTACTTCCTGGTTTAGTAGCGAGCAGTGTACAAAGTTGGAGACACGGGAGACCAAGCGGCAGCAGCCTCTAGTGTCTGCTGCAGCCCCGGCGGAGACTTCCTGGATTTTCTGCTCTCCCGCCCGCCGCCGCCGCCGCCGCCGCGCATACCGGGAGGGGGGCCCCGAGGTGAGTGAGGGAGGATAGGAGTCGGGCCCCCCACCCGGATAGCTACACACCCATCCACCCGGCTAACTACCCACCCGGATACCCGCACACTCACCCGGCTACCTACCCACCCGGATACCCACACACCCACCCGGCTACCTAACCACCCACCCAGCTACCTAACCACCCTGCCGGCTACCTACCCACCCGGCTACCTACCCACCCGGATACCCACACACCCACCCGGCTACCTACCCGGCTACCTAACCACCCACCCGGCTACCTACCCACCCGGCTACCTAACCACCCTGCCGGCTACCTACCCACCCACCCACCCGGCTACCTAACCACCCTGCCGGCTACCTACCCACCCACCCGGCTACCTACCCACCCGGATACCCACACACCCACCCGGCTACCTACCCGGCTACCTAACCACCCACCCGGCTACCTACCCACCCGGCTACCTACCCGGCTACCTAACCACCCTGCCGGCTACCTACCCACCCGGCTACCTACCCGGCTACCTAACCACCCTGCCGGCTACCTACCCACCCACCCGGCTACCTACCCACCCGGCTACCTAACCACCCACCCGGCTACCTACCCACCCGGCTACCTAACCACCCACCCGACTACCTACCCACCCGGCTACCCACCCACCCGGCTACCTAACCACCCACACATCTACGCACTCACCCGGCTACCTACCCACCCGGCTACCTAACCACCCACCCGTCTACCCACCCGGCTACCTACCCACCCAGCTACCTAACCACCCTGCCGGCTACCTACCCACCCACCCGGATACCTACCCACCCACCCGGCTACCTACCCACCCAGCTACCTACCCGGCTACCTAACCACCCACCCGGCTACCCACCCGGCTACCTAACCACCCACACATCTACCCACCCACCCGGCTACCTAACCACCCACCCGGCTACCTACCCACCCGGCTACCTAACCACCCACCCGTCTACCTACCCACCCAGCTACCTAACCACCCTGCCGGCTACCTACCCACCCGGCTACCTACCCACCCGGCTACCTACCTACCCACCCGGCTACCTACCCACCCGGCTACCTACCCACCTGGCTACCCACCCGGCTACCCAACCACTCACCCGGCTACCTAACCACCCACCTGGCTACCTACCCGGCTACCTAACCACCCACCCGGCTACCTACACACCCACCCGGCTACCTACCCACCCACCAGGCTACCTACCTACCTACCCACCCGGCTACCTACCAACCCACCAGGCTACCTACCTAAAGACCCACCAGGCTACCTACCCACCCACCCAGCTACCTAACCACACACCTACCCACCCACCAGGCTACCTACCCACCAGGCTACCCACCCACCCGGCTACCCAGCCACCCACCAGGCTACTTACCCACCCGGCTAAGGGCTGCCTACCTACCTACCCACCAGGCTACCTATCCACCCAACCACCCATGGGAGCTGCGCGCTGGATGGAGGCTGGGACAGGAGGTCTGCTGCTGCAGGTGAGTAAATGGTTTTTTTTATTATTTATTTTAGCAGGTGTATGTTCTGGGCAGGTCTGCCACATGATTGCGTGTATGTTCTGGGCAGGTCTGCCACATGATTGCATGTATGTTCTGGGCAAATTTGCTACATGATTGCATGTGTTTTCTGGGCATATCTGCCGACATGATTGCACGTATTTTCTGGGCATATCTGCCGACATGATTGCGCGTATTTTCTGGGCATATCTGCCGACATGATTGCGCGTATTTTCTGGGCATATCTGCCGACATGATTGCGCGTATTTTCTGGGCATATCTGCCGACATGATTGCGCGTATTTTCTGGGCATATCTGCCGACATGATTGCGCGTATTTTCTGGGCATATCTGCCGACATGATTGCGCGTATTTTCTGGGCATATCTGCCGACATGATTGCGCGTATTTTCTGGGCATATCTGCTCACATTATGTGTATTTTCTGGGGAAAGGGTCACCAAAACCTGGGCCCACTGTCTTTGCGTTGCACTTTTCAAGGGAACCTGAGGTGAGAATAATATTGAGGCTGCCATATTTCTCTCCTTTTAAGCAATACCAGTTGCCTGGTTGCCGTTCTGGTCCTCTGCCTCTTATTCTTTCAACCATAGACCCTGAACAAGCATGCAGCAGGTCAGGGGTTTCTGACAATATTGTCAGAACTGAGAAGATTAAGCTGCATGCTTGTTGCTGGTGTAATTCAGTTTATTACTGCAGCCAAATAGATCAGCAGGGCCGCCAGGCAACTAGTATTGTTTAAAAGGAAATAAATATGGCAGCCTCCATATCACTCTCACCCCGGGATCACTTTAAATTACAGTTAGCTCCGCCCTTATCCGGTCATTGCCACGCCCATTTTTTGCCGCGGCGCTACGCGCCGCAGGTTCTATCCACACCCATTTTTTGCTGCGGCGTGCTTCGCGCGTCGTAGGTTATAGCCACGCCCATTTTTTGGCGCGCAGGGGGCCCCACAATTGATATTTTGCACAGGGGCCCACTGCTGCCTGTGTCCGCCACTGGAACCACCGCTGCTACCGCTAGAGCGAGTGCGATCCAGACAGACAAATGAACAGAAACAGGAATAGGTCAGATAAGATCCACCACTCTTCCACCAGAGCGAGTGCGATCTAGGTTCAGGGACAGGACAGGAAGGATCCACTCAGGGGCGTAGCAATAGGGGGTGCAGCGGTAGCGACCGCATCGGGGCCCTTGGGCCAGAGGGGCCCCGAAGGGCCCTCCCTCAACTACAGTATTAGCTCTCTATTGGTCCTGTGCTCATAATAATCATTTCTATAGATACTTTGAATAGTGGCAATCATTAACAAGCTGTTCCCCATCCCCTTCTTGCTCCTCTGACACTGTAGTTACAATTGGCAGGTTTTGGTGCGCCGTATCAATTGTTATATATAGAGTGCTTGAGGGGCCCCATTGTAAGACTTGCATCGGGGCCCACAGCTCCTTAGCTACGCCACTGGATCCACTGCTCTTTCCGCCAGAGCGAGTGTGAACCAAGTAGGGAAAAAGAGTTAGCAGGATCCACTGCTCTTTCCGCCAGAGCAAGTGCGATCCAAGTACAGAAACAGAGCTTAGTAGGATCCACTGCTCTTTCCGCCAGAGCAAGTGTGTTCCAAGCACAGAAACAGGCTAGCAGGATCCACTGCTCTTTCCGCCAGAGCAAGTGTGATCCAAGTACAGAAACAAACGATTCACCATCGCCAACCGCTGGCGACCGTGTAATCGCAAGGACAAACAGAAGACAGAACAGGCAATACAATGATACAACCTGACTGTGCTATAGGGATGCCTAATGCAATCCCCAGGAATACTCTAAGATAATCTTTAGCAGACAATAGCAAGGCTGACACTCCAGGAGTGTTTCAACAGTAACAAACCATGACCAGCAAAGGATTGTGGGATCACATGGTATTTATGCTGCAAGCCTTCAAGGGAGGCGACTAGGCAATTTGCATAATCAGTATATGCAAATTCCTCAACAGAGCAGGTCTGAAGCTTGCAAAGCAAAGACAGGTCTCTTATCCAGAGACCTGCATCCCACAGACTTAATAATGGTCAAACAGCTGTCTGCCTGTGCAGCCAGCTGAGCGGATCATTACAACTACCTGATTGATGTATACACATGCAAGATGTTTTAAAGCACTTTAGGCCTGTCATTTAGCATTCAATGTGATGTCTGCCCTTAAAACGCTGCTTTGCGTCAAATCCAGATTTTTCCCGGGGACTTTTGGCGTCTATCCCACTCTGCCATGCCCTCTTCCAGGTGTTAGACCCCTTGAAACATCTTTTCCATCACTTTTGTGGCTAGCATACATTTTTGTCGTTTTCAAAGTTCGCCTCCCCATTGAAGTCTACTGCGGTTCGCGAAAGTTAGCGCAAATCAAACTTTCGCGGAAGGTTCGCGAACCACAAATCGGAGGTTCAGGCTATCTATCTATCTATCTATCTATCTATCTATCTATCTATCTATCTATATATATAGGGGCTTCGTTATTTACCACATTAAATTATGTGAAAATTACGCAACAATTATGAAATTATGGTTCCTGATCACATTTACAACTGAAATTATGCTTTTCCCTGAAATTTTGCTTTCTAATTTCACATAGTAATTACAAATTATGATGCAAAAAATATGATTATGCTAAATTTGTGCTCCTCATATGAAGCTCCTAGGTGAACTATTTCTATATTTATTGCTAAACGAATAAGGAAAATCTATGTATCCAAGAAGGCTCCCTACTGAACTTGCGCTCTATCCACTTTATGGGTGGTACCCAACAGAGTTTCTATGGATAATAGATATTTGCTGAGCAGCTAGCTGGTCCTCTTGTCCACCTTCTATTCTTGTATGCTGCTTACTTCGAATATGCAAAGTTTTGGCATATTATTTTTTAGACTTCCGCTGCGTTTATGTTTAAATGAACGCTTTTGGTAATTTTTTGTTTGTTTATCCCCTCGTTTCACCTCTTTCGGCTAGTTACATCTCAATAGTGCTGCCATAGAAAGTTCGAGAAAAAGAAAAATGGTACCAGATTCATTCTAGCTTTCCTTTTTCATAGATAGTTGCCATGGTGGCATGCAAGCCACCCATAGGTTCCACTTCAGGTTTATGGAGTGCAGCCATTACCCACTACTATTGCCGAAGAGATCATCTGAGAAAAGAGGCTCCTTTTGCCTGGCTGACCTTTAACATTGGCATTGTTTTTGGCTTGAGGAAGTTGGCTCAGACCCACGAAACACCTCATGGTTATATGAAGTCGTCATTGAGGTAAGCTGCCTCTCAGTTTTCATTTTAGTTATTTTGAACTTTGATTTATATATCTTTGGGTGTCTTACCCCCTTTCGTGCTTCCCACCCTCTTGGGAAGGGGTGTTATTGGTCTCGGATGATGTTGTCACACGTAGTATCAGTTAATTTTCTAAGACAGCGACCATATCCAGCACCTTCTGGACACCCAAGTGGACTAGGGTTTGTGCAACTCCACCCGCTACAAGTACAGGAAAGGTAAAGAGATGCCCAGGATGAATAAAACGTTGTTAAAAGCACAATAAAAATAAGAAAATATGAGGTTGCTTACCTCTCCAATGACACTAACAAGGATTTAATAACAAAGATTTTTATTTGCACAGGCAATGCATTTTGTGGGTCTCGCCCACTTCCTCAGGCCAGTAACAGTTAGAGATGGCCTGAACCTCCGTTTTTCGGTTCGCAAACCGGGTTTGCGAACTTCCGCGGAAGGTTCAGTTCGCGCGAACTTTTACGAACCGCAATAGACTTCAATGGGGAGCCGAACTTGGAAAACTAGAAACATTTATGCTGGTCAAAAAAGTGATGGAAAAGAGGTTTCAAGGGGTCTAACACCTGGACCCCCAGGTGGTGGAGTGGGATACATGCCAAAAGTCCCGGGGAAAAATCTGGATTTGAAGCAAAGCAGCGTTTTATGGGCAGAAATCACATTGAATGCTAAATTGCAGGCCTAAAGTGCTTTAAAACATCTTGCATGTGTATACATCAATCAGGTAGTGTAATTAGTGTACTGCTTCACACTGACACACCAAACTCACTGTGTAATGCACCGCAAAAAGCTGTTTGTGTAGTGACGGCCGTGCTGGACTACTGCGCACCACGGCGAGATTGCTCTTCCTCACTCAGTGATGTCTGGTTAGGTAATGTCTGACTGCCTTATCAAATTTCCATGGTTCTTTCGCTACCATTGTTAAAGCTTACATCTATTTTTTTTTCCATTACATTTTCTGCTTGCAGTTTAGTACCTGCAACAAGAATCTATTATGGAGGGCAAGTCTGCCATTGTGACCATGGGTGATGGCCGGGGAATCCTGGTTCTATTCCGGTCCGGAGTTAGAGCCTGAGAAACGGCTACCACCACACATCCACGGAAGGCAGCAGGCAGGCATGCACATCCCGAGGTAGTGACCAAAAATAACAATACAGGAGGAGGACTTTCGAGGCCCTGCTGTGTATGTGAAATTAACTTTAAATCCTTTAACGAGAATCTGTTATGGAGGGCAAGTCTGATGGTGCCTTCACTGAGATTCACCAGGTTGGTCTCCTCCTCAAGGAGGCGAAAATCTTTTATGGAGGGCAAGTCTGCCATTGTGAGTGACCACAGGTAATGGCCGGGGAATCCTGGTTCTATTCCATTCCAGAGTTGGAGCCTAAGAAACGGCTACGACCACACACATCCAAGGAAGGCAGCAGGCATGGCATGCATGTCCCGAGGTAGTGACCAAAAATAACAATACAGGAGGAGGACTTTCGAGGCCCTGCTGTATTTGAAATGAATTAACTTTAAATCCTTTAACGAGAATCTGTTATGGCGGAAAATGATGACACCTCTTGCCTTTCACGAGAATCTGTTCTGGAGGGCAAGTCTGCCATTGTGACCAGTGGGTAATGGCCGGGGAATCAGGGTTCGATTCCGGTCTGAAGAGGGAACCTGAGACCCATGCTGTATAAGTAATGTACCTGCCCTGTCTGTGCTTTGCAGACCAGGCATCTGTGGTCAGATGGACCCTTGACCCAGCGGAAGACAAAGGAATTCGAACGCATTTTCCAAGAATGTGTTATGGAGGGCAAGTCTGCCATTCATTCAACTTTGCAAAACTTTTGATGGTACTTTCTCAATACCATGGTGACTGACCAGGGGTAATGTCCGGGGAATCCTGGTTCGATTCCGGTCTGGAGTGGGAGCCTAAGAAACGGCTACCACCACCACACATCCAAGGAAGGCAGCAGGCACGCTGTGGGCAAAGGAGCAGGAACGGCTACCACCACACATCCAAGGAAGGCAGCAGGCATAGCATGCACGTCCCGAGGTAGTGACCAAAAATAACAATACAGGAGGACTTTCGAGGGCTTGCTGTATTTGAAATGAATTAACTTTAAATCCTTTAACAAGAATCTGTTATGGCAGACAATGATGACACCACAGCTAGGTATATGCAGTGATGAGGTGGGTTCAATGAACACAAAAGGTAGGTAAGTATATGCAGTGATAAGGTGGGTTCACTCGACACAACAGCTAGGTATATGCAGTGATGAGGTGGGTTCACTGAACAAAACAGCTAGGTATACGCAGTGATGAGGTGGGTTCACTCAACACAAAAGTTAGGTAAGTATATGCAGTGATGAGGTGGGTTCACTGAACACAACAGCTAGGTACATGCTGTGATGAGGTGAGTTCACTCAACAAAACAGCTAGGTATATGCAGTGATGATGGGGGTTCACTCAACACAAAAGGTAGGTAAGTATACGCAGTGATGATGTGGGTTCACTCAACACAAAAGGTAGGTAAGTATACGCAGTGATGAGGTGGGTTCACTGAACACAACAGCTAGGTAAGTATATGCAGTGATGAGGTGTGTTCACTGAACACAACAGCTAGGTATATGCTGTGATGAGGTGGGTTTACTCAACACCAAAGGTAGGTATATGCAGTGATGAGGTGGGTTATGGCAGACAATGATGACACCACAGCTAGGTATATGCAGTGATGAGGTGGGTTCAATGAACACAAAAGGTAGGTAAGTATATGCAGTGATAAGGTGGGTTCACTCGACACAACAGCTAGGTATATGCAGTGATGAGGTGGGTTCACTGAACAAAACAGCTAGGTATATGCAGTGATGAGGTGGGTTCACTCAACACAAAAGTTAGGTAAGTATATGCAGTGATGAGGTGGGTTCACTAAACACAACAGCTAGGTATATGCTGTGATGAGGTGGGTTCACTCAACAAAACAGCTAGGTATATGCAGTGATGATGTGGGTTCACTCAACACAAAAGGTAGGTAAGTATACGCAGTGATGATGTGGGTTCACTCAACACAAAAGGTAGGTAAGTATACGCAGTGATGAGGTGGGTTCACTGAACACAACAGCTAGGTAAGTATATGCAGTGATGAGGTGTGTTCACTGAACACAACAGCTAGGCATATGCTGTGATGAGGTGGGTTTACTCAACACCAAAGGTAGGTATATGCAGTGATGAGGTGGGTTCACTGAACACAACAGCTAGGTATATGCAGTGATGAGGTGGGTTCACTGAACACAACAGGTAGGTATATGCAGTGATGAGGTGGGTTTACTGAACACAACAGCTAGGTATATGCAGTAATGAGGTGGGTTCACTGAACACAACAGGTAGGTATATGCAGTAATGAGGTGGGTTTACTGAACACAACAGCTAGGTATATGCATTGATGAAGTGTGTTCACTGAACACAGCAGCTAGGTATATGCTGTGATGAGGTGGGTTCACTGAACACAACAGCTAGGTATATGCTGTGATATGGTGGGTTTACTGAACACAACAGCTAGGTATATGCAGTGATGAGGTGGGTTCACTCAACACAACAGCTAGGTATATGCAGTGATGAGGTGGGTTCACTCAACACAAAAGGTAGGTATATGCAGTGATGAGGTGGGTTCACTCAACACAACAGCTTGGTATATGCAGTAATGAGTATTACAATGTGCAGCTGCCTATCACACACACAGGTAGTCACTGAATGTGCTGGGCCTGGCAGTGGCACACACACACAGTATGAATTACAAAAGCTGTCTATGCAACACAAGTGCAGTAATGGGTATTACAATATGCAGCTGCCTATCACACACACAGGTAGTCACTGAAGTATAAATTGATGGAGAGGAAACCATGCACAGGAGGCTGAATGAATCACTGAGGGAGTGCAAAAGGCCAAGCAGTATAATTGTCGATCCAGTATGCAGAAAAAGGGGCCTCGCACATCCCTTGATAAAACTTCGCTTGTATTAGAACAAGTTTAAAGGTATAAATTACACGTCCCATACAATGCTGAGAGAGGTACAGGCTGGTGGGGAGGTCGACAGCCGTTTCGCGCCGTTACATGCTGTGGCGCATCATCAGGACGACAGGCCCCTTTTTCTGCACACTGGATCTACAGGTAGTCACTGAATGTGCTGGGCCGGGCAGTGGCACACACACAGTATGAATTACAAAAGCTGTCTATGCAACATAAGTGATAGTTAGATCAGTGGGACACACAGCAAAAAAAAAATAGATCATAAGAAGAAGATTAGCTCTCAAAAGAGCTGTTGTGGGGTGCTATTATAGCAATAAGAATCAGCCAGGAGCAAGCTAACAAGCCAAGAGCCTAACTGATCTTTCCCTATGGGAGACAGTCTGCAGCAGCTTGCCCTTCTCTAATTACTGCAGGCAGACGAGTGAGTGTAATGGCCGGCGCTCCCTGCCTTATATACGGGGGGAGTGGCTCCAGGAGTGAGAGTAGCCTGATTGGCTACAATGTGCCTGCTGACTGTGATGTAGAAGGTCAAAGTTGACCCTAATGGAGCATTATGGGGGCGAACCGAACTTCTGGGAAAGTTCGCCTTCGCCGGAGAAGGCGAACCACCCAAAGTTCACCTGGAACCGTTCGCCGACGAACCGTTGGGCCATCTCTAGTAACAGTGCCACTTCAAACAAGCCAGATAGCCAGGGACTGTTACTGGCCTGAGGAAGTGGTCAAGACCCAGGAAATGTGTTGCCTGTGCAAATAAAAATCTTCATGTTATTAAATCCTCGTTAGTGTCAATGGAGAGGTAAGCCGCCTCTTTAAAGAAGTTTTAATCATCCTGGGCGCCTCTTCACCTTTGCTGTGGTAAATTTAACCTTCCCCTGCGTTTTCTCGAGGGGATGGTTTGTATGTTTTAGTATGCAGTGGCTTAGCCTCCTGCAGATCTAATATACAATTTTTAAAGAGTGTGACCATATCCCATCCGGTCATCACTGGATTGCGTAAGTGGAGAGGGGCTGATTCTCTCCACCTGCCTCAAGTGGTTGGTTGCCCCTTATTGGAACCTACCTTTGTGAGTATATTTCTTGTTGTTGACCCATTCATTTCAGAAAATAGTGACATATTGTGCTATTGGGTTCACGTTGTCTCTGTGTTTTTTCCTAAGGTGATCCTTCACCTCAATCCCCACTTAGCACCTGATTCTAGTGGTTGGTTGCCCCTCCTGCAACCAGAGCCGGGACAAGACCCTCCAGCACCCAAGGCTGAGACACCAAAGTGCGCCCCTCCATCCCTCCCACCCCAGCTGTCACACACTGATTGCTATTAGACTAAGAGGCTCCCCCGGGCCTCCTACCGCCAACACCTTAATCTCTAGATATCTGGCTTGCAGTCACTGCCATGTATCCCCTTTTCTTATTTCTATCTGCTTCAAGCACAATAGGTGAATGATAGCTAAGTGAGTTGTGCACCCCCTTCTACACTGCACCCTGAAGCTGGAGCCTCTTTAGCCTCTGCCTCGGCCCCGCCTGCAACCTACCTTTGTAAGCATGACTTTTCTTGCTTCATGTTTTCCTATGTGGTGACATATTGCACTATTTGGGCTCCCTTTGTCTTTGTGTTTGTTTTTAAAGGTGCACAGCCATCCTACCTAAATCTGAGAAAAGGAAGTTACAGTGAGTCTAATACAATTCTCCTGTTCTTGTATAGCTCCAGAAGCCTACACTGCTCCAAGCAAAGCTTCTACCCCACTTGTGCCTTCTCTTTACCTCCAGGAATCTCCCTTCGCCTGGAGTAGCCCACCACATCCTGTGTCCTCTGCTTAGCTCCAGAACCCTCCTCTACTCCAACATGACTCCTCCCCCACTTGTGTTTTCTGTTTACCTCCAGGACTCCCCCTTCCCTGGTATAGCCCACTGCATCTCGCCTGTTCTGCTTACCTCCAGAAGCATCCTCTGCTCAGGTGTGACCCTTTTTAGTGCCTCTACCACCAGCCAGGAACACTTGCTCTCCTCAATATCATTTCCCATCTCACCCATCGCAGCAGGATCCCCATAACAATCCCGATAATCATCCTGTAGAGAGAAAAGCAGCACAATGTTCAGCAAGTACAGTGGGTATAAAAAGCGTATGTACTTCTGTGATAATACTAGGTTTTTGTTGTGTAGAAAATAAAGACCACTAGTGATCAGCAGAAATTTGGCATAGCCGTAATTTTGCATCGTAATTTGCAATTACGATACAAAATTTCATGAAAATTCGTAATATATGTTGCATGTAAACGTATTTAATCAATAATTTTGCTTAATTTCATGTCATTTTGTGACGACTTTAAATAGCAAAGGCCCCACACATGCTATCATCACCAAAATTGCTACCTGTGTTTAGGGAAACACTGGGAACAAGTCAAAAACATTTTTTTTTAATGTTGTAGTGTTAGAATTTCTCCTGTAGCATGTCCTGCTGGCTTGCTGCAGTTGAATTGCGGCCAGGCAGCTCTGAATTCCTCACATGCATTTTACTGCATAATATTGCATGCATTTGTAATGAGAGTTCTTTCCATCTGTAGTCAGCCTGTAGTTATCAATCAGACTATCAAAGCAGCAAAGAGGTGGGCACCACTCCAAACATGGACTTGCAGCAGCCATGATGGCTGCTGCAATTTGAAAAAGGGCTATGCCCGAAACAACGTTTGTCATTGTTTAAGCCACAATGGTGATGCAATAAAATAACTTTTCTTCATGTTTGGAGTGGTGCCGACCTCTTTGCTGCTTTGATGTTCTGAGCACCTCGGTGGACGCAGAGGTGTAGGTCGAGGCACACTCAACTTTGATTAGTGGAGCTCCTCCTGACTACAGAGTGTGCAATGTTATCAATCAGACTAGCACAAGATTGAGTGATTGCCATTCAGCTGTGTGGACATTTGCATGTCTGCTCATATTGGGTGATGTTCATAGAAAAGTCTCCTCCTCCTCTCACACTTGGCCCATCATAGCATTCAGCTCTGTCTTAGCTGGGTCCTTCGTGTGAAGTGTGAATTGTATTGCTTTACCTTGCCTTGCTCAGTTGGATGTTTGCTGTACCCGTGGGGGTACAGTGAAGTCCTTCCAGTCCTGATAGCTTGGACACTGTCATCACCACGTTGATGACTGGTATTGTTCTTACTAGTTCGGTTCCCGTGTACGTAACTATAGCTGTGGTTGCTATTAGTTACTCTCCTTCCTGTTTAACCAGTCTGTGCTTATGTGGATGCTTGCTATCTCTGGGGCAGCAATTAGATTGGCAAGCATTCCTTCAATCTGTTCCTGTGCATGTAACTATAGCTGTGGTTGCTATTAGTTATGCTCCTTCCTGTTTGCCTTGTTTTATACCTTGCACGCTGAAGTCCTGCGGCGTAACCGTAGTCGGGTAGGCGCACTGGCCTCCTGTTCACAAGGGGGCTTGGCGTATATGTGAAGAGTGTGGTATTAGATTGGGGCAGGGCTGCCATCAGAAATTTTGGGGCCCCTCGCACATCATCAGGCCTGCCCCCTCCTCCCCAGGTCCACCCACTGGTTGCTGTGTCCGCCCACTAGCCACCCTACACCTGTGTCTGTGCGCGAAGTGCGCTGCGGCAAAAAATGTGCATGGTTCCGACACTGAAGATAGCGGCATGCACAGCGTGATGCGGCAAAAAGTGGGCGTGACCATGACATGTTGTAGGTGAAGCCAAATACTAGCAAAATACAGGTAGTCCCCAGTTAACAAATGAGATAGGAACTTGTAGGTCAGTTCTTATCCTTAATCCGTTCTCTTTTGTCCCCCTCTTTTCTTCCTGTGCCTCTTTTGTCCCCCTCTGTCTCACCTCAGTTTGTGCCTCTTTTGTGTCCCTCTGTGTGACCGCATGTTCCCATCTCATCTCTTTTCTCCCTGTGCCTCTTTTGTCCGCTTCTGTTCCCCCTGTGCCTCTTTTATCCTCCTGTGTTACCTCTTGTCCCCCTGCCCAAGCCAAGTATAGCTGCCCCCAGTAAAGGTATCCAGGAAGGGTTCCCCCCAGTATAGGTAGCCTGGTGTAGCTGGTGCCCCAGTATAGGTAGCCTGGTATAGCTGGTGCCCCAGTATAGGCCAGCAAGATAATGGGGCCCCAGTATAGGTATTCAACTATAGTTGGTGCCCCAGTATAGGTAGCCTGGTATAGTTGCCCCCAGTATAGGTAGCCTGGTATGGGTGGTTCCCAGTATAGGTAGCAAGGCATAGGTGGTTCCAGCCCCAGTATAGGAAGCCAGGTATAAGTGGTAGGCCAGTATAGGTAGCCTGTAGCCATATATAGGTGTTGCCCATGTATAGAAAGTCTGCTGTAAACGGGCTCACTCATCTGTTCCCCACGTTCAAGCGCTGATGTCACTCTTCTCTCAGTGCTGGAATGCGGTGTGCTGGTTAGTGAGCCACAGGCCCGCAGCCAGCACATGTGGCCCTTCTAGCGCTTTGGGAGGGGGGGAGGGCAGGGCAGCTAGAAGCCCTGGGCCCCTCACTGCAGTGTCAGTTGTATTCCCCTGATAGCTGCCCTGGATTGGGGTATAGAGGCTGAAGGAAAATGAGAGATCTGCCAGTCCTTATATGTAGTTTTTGAGAAAATCAATTTTAAAAATGCAAAGGAAACATGATTTTTAAACGTTAATTTTTCTGAGTTTAAAAAATATTTTTCCTTGCATTTGCATTCTTTTTTTGACTTGTTCCCAGTATTTTACTTAACCTATGTAGTCATTTTGATGTCAATAGCATGTAGCAATAGCACTTTGCTATTCACTGGCAAAGTCGGGACAAAATTATGTGAAAATTACAAATGTGTACAGTGGTGTGAAAAACTATTTGCCCCCTTCCTGATTTCTTATTCTTTTGCATGTTTGTCACACTTAAATGTTTCTGCTCATCAAAAACCGTTAACTATTAGTCAAAGATAACATAATTGAACACAAAATGCAGTTTTAAATGATGGTTTTTATTATTTAGCAAGAAAAAAACTCAAAACCTATATGGAGCTGTGTGAAAAAGAAATTGCCCCCTGAACCTAATAAGTGGTTGGGCCACCCTTAGCAGCAATAACTGCAATCACGCGTTTGCGATAACTTGCAACGAGTCTTTTACAGCGCTCTGGAGGAATTTTGGCCCACTCATCTTTGCAGAATTGTTGTAATTCAGCTTTATTTGAGGGTTTTCTAGCATGAACCACCTTTTTAAGGTCATGCCACAACATCTCAATAGGATTCAGGTCAGGACTTTGACTAGGCCACTCCAAAGTCTTCATTTTGTTTTTCTTCAGCCATTCAGAGGTGGATTTGCTGGTTTGTTTTGGGTCATTGTCCTGCTGCAGCACCCAAGATCGCTTCAGCTTGAATTGACGAACAGATGGCCGGACATTCTCCTTCAGGATTTTTTGGTAGACAGTAGAATTCATGGTTCCATCTATCACAGCAAGTCTTCCAGGTCCTGAAGCAGCAAAACAACCCCAGACCATCACACTACCACCACCATATTTTACTCTTGGTATGATGTTCTTTTGCTGAAATGCTGTGTTACTTCTACAGCAGATGTAACGGGACACGCACCTTCCAAAAAGTTAAACTTTTGTCTCGTCGGTCCACAAGGTATTTTCCCAAAAGTCTTGGCAATCATTGAGATGTTTTTTTAGCAAAATTGAGACAAGCCTTAATGTTCTTTTTGCTTAAAAGTGGTTTGCGCCTTGGATATCTGCCATGCAGGCCGTTTTTGCCCAGTCTCTTTCTTATGGTGGAGTCATGAACATTGACCTTAATTGAGGCAAGTGAGGCCTGCAGTTCTTTAGATGTTGTCCTGGGGTCTTTTGTGGCCTCTCGGATGAGTTTTCTCTGCGCTCTTGGGGTAATATTGGTCGGCCGGCCACTACTGGGAAGGTTCATCACTGTTCCATGTTTTTGCCATTTGTGGATAATGGCTCTCACTGTGGTTCGCTGGAGTCCCAACCCTTTAGAAATGGCTTTATAAGCTTTACCAGACTGATAGATCTCAATTACAGTACTTTTGTTCTCATTTGTTCCTGAATTTCTTGGGATCTTGGCATGATGTCTAGCTTTTGAGGTGCTTTTGGTCTACTTCTGTGTGTCAGCTCCTATTTAAGTGATTTCTTGATTGAAACAGGTGTGGCAGCAATCAGGCCTGGGGGTGACTACAGAAATTGAACTCAGGTGTGATAAACCACAGTTAAGTTATTTTTTAACAAGGGGGGCAATAACTTTTTCACACATGGCCATGTAGATTTGCAGTTTTTTTCCTCACTAAATAATAAAAACCATCATTTAAAACTGCATTTTGTGTTCAATTATGTTATCGTTGACTAATAGTTAATGGTTTTTGATGAGCAGAAACATTTAAGTGTGACAAACATGCAAAAGAATAAGAAATCAGGAAGGGGGCAAATAGTTTTTCACACCACTGTATACTGTATATAATCCGATGAATTTACAAATCATAGATATGTATAGGCGTAATTGCAAAGATGTACACAAAATTTTGTGCAATCGTAATTAGCTGATTATGATCATTACTAGAGACCACAATATACAATTTTAAAACTTTAATATGACATATTAAAAAGAAACGTATAAGAAAAAAAATATATAAACTGATCAGGGAAAGCAGAGGAGTAGGAGACTAGTGAGAGAGGTGCTGCCAAGGCTTTTGCTTTTGGATGGGGTGGGGGGAGGGGGAGTACTGGAACTGACAGTTTTGTTTTCCTTTCTGGGTCTCCATTGCAGAGCTTTCCTTCATGATGATGTCTCTCTCCAATGACTGCACAGATAGTTAACACATTTTATACATAGTTAGGTTAAAAAGGAACGCTAGTGAAAATAACACAATGAATGAAGCAGTTTATATTTTACAATATTTATTTATAAATCACTTACTGTCAGGCTTGTCTGGTTTTTACTACTTCTAGCACCTTCTATGCATAGCACAGTTCAAAACTTCACTAAATGAAACATCACGAGAAGTTTGCTGATCACAAAATTTGTATTCAATAAGCACGCACAATGCATTGCTATACCCTCAAACCTCCCGTGAAATTGCACATACCCCAATTATTGAACACCCCCCTTTACCCCAAACCCCAGTCAGGAATGTTGTTTGCCTGCAGGACTTATTTGCGTATACCAGCGCTGGTTTTTAGATCTCCTTTGGCCATATTTTAATTGCATAGGATGAAAGTGAACCGTTTTCTAAACGAATAGTCCTGCAGTGAAATTCCCATCTGGATTGGCAGTGTGAGGGGGTTAAACAGTCCCTTTAAAACAATTCCAGTACCTTAAAAACTTGCTGATGCAGGGATGAAGCCACCATTTGCCCGCGGACTTTACCCAAAGGCTTTTTATCTTACCGCTCTTGGGTCTTCAGGGAGCGAGGACTGAGCGCACGGGCGTCCCCGCCTGCTCCTTTCCGCCCTACCAGCTCCCTCATCACCAACCGTCTTTCTTCCTGAGGACTGATGTATGGAGATTTTGCCGCGGATTTTCGTCTGTTCAACGCGGGTCTGCTGTGACCTTTCCCCTGCTGAGGCAAGTAAGGTAGCCGGCTGTGCCCAAAACTTCTGCCGACGCGTTTCACTCGCTCCTTGCGAGTTTTTTCAAGGCATTAGGCATCATTCGAGTGCGAACGCCCTCTTGAGGCTGAATAAATAGGCCTTTAGTTCATGCATATTCATATTTCTTTGTGCATTCGCTTGAGCACCATCTTGTGGCTATTTGCCTAACTTATTGCCATCTTTGTTTTCCTCTCACCACTGAGAGTTTATCCATTATCTTGCGCTACTTTAGCGTATTATTAAATTTAATATTATTAGTTATTTAGCCCAGAATGTCTGAATCATGCATTTCATTATTTTGGCCCCTCTATGTTCCCTCTTTCAACCATTTTATGGGACAATACAAATGCCTCTAACGAGAGGGGACCCAGGAGACACCCACATTTTGTACTAGCCCCCCCAAAAAACTCGACCCAAGGAACCCCATCATGATATCACTAAATTCCAAAGGAGAACATGGCGGAAAGAGACCTGGGCTACACACATATTTTTCACAGAAATACTTTCAAATTGAGGTCAACATTAATTCCATGTGGTGCTACAGTGTTGCATTTATAAATCCACATGGACTCCTTTTGGAGCAATATTTTATCAAAATCGCCTCTTCTAGGACTTATTTTTAGATTATATATCCCTTGAAATCTTAAATTTTTACAGTTACCCCCCTGGCATTCATTAAAGTGTACTGCTACTGCACTTTCCACCTTTTTGTTTTTGATATTATTTAAATGTTCACCTATGCGTGTACCCAAATCTCTTCCCGTCTTACCTACATATATTTTCCCACATGGGCATAATATTTGATAAACAACCTTTGTGGTAGCACAAGTTATATAATCTCGAATCTTGAATTCCATATTTCCTGAGCTGTCAAAAAAGGTATCTCCCTCCTTCACATATCTACAGTGCGAACAATTCTGACACTTATACATGCCTTTTCTCTTAATGACCGTTGAATTGCTCTTTTGCTTTTTATTGTATTCGCTTGACACTAACATGTCTTTTAAATTACTGCTTCTTTTAGCTGTTACATGGGGTCTTTCCCCTACTATAGACAGGATTTCCCTGTCCAGAGTGAGTACTCCCCAATTTTTTTCCAAAATTCTCTGCAATTCAGGCCAATGGCTTCCATATCTGGTCACTAAACGTGTCACCTCACTCCCTTGGTTCTTTTTCTCTTTAGTAGTTAGTAATGTACTCCTATCTGTTTTTAACCCTCTAATATAAGCCTTGCTAATCATTCTAGAGGAGTACCCTCTTTCCTTTAATCGAGCTCTCAATTTCTTTGACTCTTCTTTGTATAAATCAATTGTGGCACAGTTGCGTCGGGTTCTAAGAAATTCCCCAATGGGTACTGCTCTTATCTGACAGTTCATATGTTGACTTTCAGCATGTAACAGGGTATTTCCTGAGCTTGGCTTTCTATATGTACTTGTTACCAGATGATTTTCCTGTCTTTGTAATTTTAAATCCAAAAAAGTAACTTCTCTTTTATCATAACTATAGGTTACATAAATATTCCTTTTATTTCTATTCAACTGTTCAACAAAAAGCTGTAGGCTTGTTTCATCTCCCTTCCAAACCACTAATATGTCATCTATAAAGCGCAGCCAGAGGGCGACATGCTCCCCGAACCCACGCGCGCAATACACCTCCTCCAGCTCCCATTTTCCAAGGTGCAAGCACGCGTAGGCCGGGGAGCACGCCGCCCCCATGGCCACGCCCCTCAACTGCTGGTAGTACCGGCCATCAAATTCAAAAAAGTTTTTCATCAACACCAATTTCATTAAATCAAGGACATATTCATTGTGTGCCTCCTCATCTCTTCCATAAAACTTTTCCAAGAAAAAATACAATGCATCCAACCCTATATCATGTGGGATTGAAGTAAACAAAGATTCAACATCTAGAGTAACTAAAATGCATTCTTCAGGCAAATTCACATTATCGATTTTCTTTAGTACATCCATTGTGTCCCGCACGTAGGAGGGTAGAGACATCACTATCGGTTTAATTTTCTCATCCACAAATTGTGCTATCCTCTCAATTGGACCTCCATTAGCTGAAATAATTGGCCTCCCAGGGGGGTTATTTATATTTTTATGAGTATGCTGAAAGTCAACATATGAACTGTCAGATAAGAGCAGTACCCATTGGGGAATTTCTTAGAACCCGACGCAACTGTGCCACAATTGATTTATACAAAGAAGAGTCAAAGAAATTGAGAGCTCGATTAAAGGAAAGAGGGTACTCCTCTAGAATGATTAGCAAGGCTTATATTAGAGGGTTAAAAACAGATAGGAGTACATTACTAACTACTAAAGAGAAAAAGAACCAAGGGAGTGAGGTGACACGTTTAGTGACCAGATATGGAAGCCATTGGCCTGAATTGCAGAGAATTTTGGAAAAAAATTGGGGAGTACTCACTCTGGACAGGGAAATCCTGTCTATAGTAGGGGAAAGACCCCATGCAACAGCTAAAAGAAGCAGTAATTTAAAAGACATGTTAGTGTCAAGCGAGTACAATAAAAAGCAAAAGAGCAATTCAACGGTCATTAAGAGAAAAGGCATGTATAAGTGTCAGAATTGTTCGCACTGTAGATATGTGAAGGAGGGAGATACCTTTTTTGACAGCTCAGGAAATATGGAATTCAAGATTCGAGATTATATAACTTGTGCTACCACAAAGGTTGTTTATCAAATATTATGCCCATGTGGGAAAATATATGTAGGTAAGACGGGAAGAGATTTGGGTACACGCATAGGTGAACATTTAAATAATATCAAAAACAAAAAGGTGGAAAGTGCAGTAGCAGTACACTTTAATGAATGCCAGGGGGGTAACTGTAAAAATTTAAGATTTTAAGGGATATATAATCTAAAAATAAGTCCTAGAAGAGGCGATTTTGATAAAATATTGCTCCAAAAGGAGTCCATGTGGATTTATAAATGCAACACTGTAGCACCACATGGAATTAATGTTGACCTCAATTTAAAAGTATTTCTGTGAAAAATATGTGTGTAGCCCAGGTCTCTTTCCGCCATGTTCTCCTTTGGAATTTAGTGATATCATGATGGGGTTCCTTGGGTCGAGTTTTTTGGGGGGGCTAGTACAAAATGTGGGTGTCTCCTGGGTCCCCTCTCGTTAGAGGCATTTGTATTGTCCCATAAAATGGTTGAAAGAGGGAACATAGAGGGGCCAAAATAATGAAATGCATGATTCAGACATTCTGGGCTAAATAACTAATAATATTAAATTTAATAATACGCTAAAGTAGCGCAAGATAATGGATAAACTCTCAGTGGTGAGAGGAAAACAAAGATGGCAATAAGTTAGGCAAATAGCCACAAGATGGTGCTCAAGCGAATGCACAAAGAAATATGAATATGCATGAACTAAAGGCCTATTTATTCAGCCTCAAGAGGGCGTTCGCACTCGAATGATGCCTAATGCCTTGAAAAAAACTCACAAGGAGCGAGTGAAACGCGTCGGCAGAAGTTTTGGGCACAGCCGGCTACCTTACTTGCCTCAGCAGGGGAAAGGTCACAGCAGACCCGCGTTGAACAGACGAAAATCCGCGGCAAAATCTCCATACATCAGTCCGCAGGAAGAAAGACGGTTGGTGATGAGGGAGCTGGTAGGGCGGAAAGGAGCAGGCGGGGACGCTCGTGCGCTCAGTCCTCGCTCCCTGAAGACCCAAGAGTGGTAAGATAAAAAGCCTTTGGGTAAAGTCCGCGGGCAAATGGTGGCTTCATCCCTGCATCAGCAAGTTTTTAAGGTACTGGAATTGTTTTAAAGGGACTGTTTAACCCCCTCACACTGCCAATCCAGATGGGAATTTCACTGCAGGACTATTCGTTTAGAAAACGGTTCACTTTCATCCTATGCAATTAAAATATGGCCAAAGGAGATCTAAAAACCAGCGCTGGTATACGCAAATAAGTCCTGCAGGCAAACAACATTCCTGACTGGGGTTTGGGGTAAAGGGGGGTGTTCAATAATTGGGGTATGTGCAATTTCACGGGAGGTTTGAGGGTATAGCAATGCATTGTGCGTGCTTATTGAATACAAATTTTGTGATCAGCAAACTTCTCGTGATGTTTCATTTAGTGAAGGCTTGTCTGGTTACCTACTATGAGTCAGGCTATATGCCCATATGACTGACCTACAGCCCAGCCCTAACACCTGCGTAAACTCCTGTCTAATAACAATACTATTAAACCCTGCAGGTAGATGTTGCATATAACCTGGCAGACAGCAATCGCCAGTATAAACAAGGCAAACACAGTATATCGAATAGTCAATAGGCTGAGGCAAGCCAGGTGATGACAAGAGGTAGGCAAGGACTGAAGTGATCACTAGACAGATGCGTGGTCAATCACGCCAGGGTCAGTGCAGGCAGCGCTAATGCGAATCCTTTAAACAAGCAAAGGTTGGCAACAGGTAATCCAATAGAGAAGCGTGGTTAGGTTCAAGCCGGGTTGGTAACAGGTAATCCACTCTGTAAGAAGCTTGGTTAAGAGACAGACAGAATTCGGCAACAAGACAAGCACTTGGTGTGAGCGCAATCTCAGCAACAAGTCAAGCATAGGCTATCACGGGCGATAACTGAGGGCCCTTACCTTTCTTTTATACAATCAGGAAGTAAAGGAATCCAAAAGAACCAATCACTATTGAGCGTGTCAGCAGAGAGGTTGACACGCTCTGCACTCACGTGGGTAATGTTTACAGCGGCGGAGCGCGTACTGAGAGCTTGTCCACTGCTTATCCAATGGGAGCTGAGCGACGTGCGCTCCAGTGATGTCGGAGACAGGCCGAGACCCAGAGGCTTGCGCCTCAGCGTGGGTCTCTGCGTTCCGCCACCATGAGCAGCCGACGGACTTTACACTTAATCATTAGTTGCTGACTACAAAATCTTTCCTCCCCTTGATATACATTCTGATTGAAATTTGTCACAGGTGGCCTCAGTCATATTTAGTCCTTGAGGTGATCACTGCAGAATGTGTGTTTCTGGGAGTTCTCTTCACAGAGGAAGATACTGCTTGATTGGCAGTTGGAAACAGTCATTATTTCCTACAATGCAACAAGGTTCACAGACAGGGAATCGTCAGGGTCATCGCATTGTGAGAGGGATTTCACCACAATATCAGCCATGCCGATGTCCCTGATCCTTTATTCAAGAAACAGTAAAGATTTCTCATGGGCAGGTGGGTATCCACTACTGACTGGAATGAAGTTCAATCCTGGGTTAAAGTTCCTCTGTTCCTAGAGATGGCCCAAACAGTGGCCCTTTCACATTTAACGCAATTTTTGTTTGTCAAATATTTGCATTCGCGTTTAGAAACACCAAATTTGCAGGGTATGTTAAGGAGGAGAGTGGGGACAAGAAGATTTTTTTTTTTAAAAAAGACCTTATAGCTTTGGAGAAAATAGATTTTTAAAGTTAAAATAGGAAGTATATATTTAACCACTTGAGGCCCGCTGACAGCCGATCGGCTGACTTGGCGGCTGGGCCCAAAGGACAGCTGTAAGCTGATCGGTGGACCATGGGGGGGGCGTGGTTATGCGGCGATTGCGTCACTGGTGGCGCGATCTGCCGCCGGCGATAGTCACCCACCGCGATAGGCTCTAACTCGTCGGCCGTTTGGTAGCGTCAGAGAGTTATTAACTCGTCGATCGCCGCATACAAAGCATATAATACAGGCTGCCTCCTGCCCTGGTGGTCCCAGTGATCAAGGGACCACCAGGGCAGGCTGCAGCCACCCTAGTCTGCACCCAAACTCACTGAACCGGCCCCCCCTGTCCTCTGATCGCCCCCAGCACCCCTCAGACCCCCCCCTGCCCACCCCCCAGACCCCTGTTTGCACCCAATCACCCCCCTAATCACCCATCAATCACTCCCAGTCACTATCTGTCAACGCTGTTTTTAAGATCAGGTCCTAAACTGCCCCATGGGGGCTCCTGATCACCCCCCACACCCTCAAATCCTCCCCAGAAGACCCCCCCCCCCCCCCCGAGACCCCCTGTACTGTATTGTACTGTATACATCTATCCTCCCCTGTACTCACCCACTGATCACCTGTCAATCACCCATTAATCACCCCCTGTCACTGCCACCCATCAGATCAGACCCTAACCTGCCTCTTGCGGGCATCTGATCACCCACCCACAACATCAGATCGACCGCAGACCCACCCTCAGATCACCTCCAAAGTGCATTGTTTACATCTGTTCTCCCTTCTAAATCACTCACTGATCACCCATCAATCACCCCTGTCACCACCTGTCACTGCTACCCATCAGATCAGACCCCTATCTGCCCCTTGGGCACCCAATCACCCGACCACACCCTCAGAACGCCCTCAGACCAAAGCCCTGATCACCTCGCCAGTGCATTGCTTGCATCTATTCCCCCTCTCTAATCACACCTTGAGACACCCATCAATCACCTCCTGTCACCACCTGTCACCCCCTAGCACACTTACCCATCAGATCAGGCCCTAATTTGCCCCGTGTGGGTTTCTGATCACTCGGCCAAACCCTCAGATTCCCCCTCAGACCCCCTTCCGATCACCTCCCAAGTGCATTGATTGCATCTATTCTCCCCTCTAATCACCCCCTGAGACACCCATCAATCACCTCCAGTTACCCCCCTAGCACTCCTATCCATCAGATCAGGCCCTAATCTGCCCCCTGCGGGCTTCTGATCACCCGGCCAAACCCTCACTCGCCCCATTGCAGTGACCGAATTTTTTTTTTCTGCTCACTGCTGTTCTCTGCGACTTAATTGTGGCTGAGACCAACCATTATGCCACACAGTACGCAACACCAATCCAAGAAGCTACCATGCCTAGCCTTTTCGGTGGAAACCACTCCAAGTTTCCAAACGTAACATTTTTTTGGGGCCTTCTCCTTAACATGGGTCTAGTCAAAAAGAATGTATTGCGGTCTTATTGGTCACTCTACGCACCCAATACATCACATGGCCATGTTCTCTGCTGCCACGTCCAGGTCACGATTTGAGAACATCCTGCACTTCCTGCACTTCAGTGCCAATACAACCATTTTATTTTTTGTCACAAGTTAGTGGAAAATGACACTGTGAAAATGGCAATTTTTTGATTTTTGTTACACACAATTGTCTATTTACAGAGATATTTCTCCCACCCACCATGGGTATGTGTAAAAATACACCCCAAAACACATTATACTACTTCTCTTGAGTACGGCGATACCACATGTGTGACACTTTTTTGCAGCCTAGGTGCGCTAAGGGGCCCAACGTCCTATTCACAGGTCATTTTGAGGAATTTGGTTTCTAGACTACTCCTCACGGTTTAGGGCCCCTAAAATGCCAGGGCAGTATATGAACCCCACAAGTGACATCATTTTAGAAAGAAGACACCCCAAGGTATTTCGTTAGGATTATGGTGAGTTCATAGAAGATTTTATTTTTTGTCACAAGTTAGTGGAAAATGACACTGTGAAAGAAAACAATAAAAATCAATTTTCGCTAACTTGTGACAAAAAAATAAAATCTTCTATGAACTCACCATACTACTAACTAAATACCTTGGGGTGTCCTCTTTCTAAAATGGGGTCATTTTTGTTTTCCTATACTGCCCTGGCATTTTAGGGGCCCTAAAGCGTGAGGAGTAGTCTAGAAACTAAATGCCTCAAAATGACCTGTGAATAGGACGTTGGGCCCCTTAGTGCACCTAGGCTGCAAAAAAGTGTCACACATATGGTATCGCCGTACTCAGGAGAGGTAGTAGAATGTGTTTTGGGGTGTATTTGTACACATACCCATGCTGGGTTGGAGAAATATCTCTGTAAATAACAATTTTTAAAAAAAATTTTTACACACAATTGTCCATTTACAGAGAGATTTCTCCCACCCAGCATGGGTATGTGTAAAAATACACCCCAAAACATATTATACTACTTCTCTTGAGTACGGCGATACCTCATGTGTGACACTTTTTTGCAGCCTAGGTGCGCTAATGGGCTCAATGTCCTATGAGTACCTTTTACAGGTCATTTTGAGGCATTTGGTTTCTAGACTACGCCTCACGGTTTAGGGCCCCTAAATTGCCAGGACAGTGTAGGAACCCCACAAACCCCATTTTAGAAAGAAGACACCCCAAGGTATTCCGTTAGGATTATGGTGAGTTTATAGTAGATTTTATTTTTGTCACAAGTTAGCGGAAAATTACACTTTGTGAAAAAAAAAGTCAATTTCCGCTAACTTGTGACAAAAAATAAAATCTTCTATGAACTCACCATAACGGAATGCCTTGGGGTGTCTTCTTTCTAAAATGGGGTCATTTGTGGGGTTCCTATACTGCCCTGGCATTTTAGGGGCCCTAAACCATGAGGAGTAGTCTTGAAATCAAATGTCTCAAACTGACCTGTGAAATCCTAAAGGTACTCTTAGGACGCTGGGCCCCTTAGTGCACCTAGGCTGCAAAAAAGTGTTACACATGTGGTATTGCCGTACTCAGGAGAAGTAGTATAATGTGTTTTTGGGGTGTATTTTTACACATACCCATGCTGGGTGGGAGAAATCTCTCTGTAAATGGACAATTGTGTGTAAAAAAATCAAAAAAAAATCTCATTTACAGAGATATTTCTCTCCCACCTAGCATGGTTATGTGCAAAAATACACCCCAAAACACATTATACAACTTCTCCTGAGTACGGCAATACCACATGTCTGACCCCTTTTTGCAGCCTAGGTGCGCTAAGGGGCCCAACGTCCAATGAGCACCTTTAGGCTTTACAGGGGTGCTTACACCCCCCAAAATGCCAGGACAGTAAACACACCCCACAAATGACCCCATTTTGTAAAGTAGACACCCCAAAATATTCAGAGAGGGGCATGGTGAGTCAGTGGCAGATTTCATTCTTTTTTTGTCACAAGTTAGCAGAAATGGAAACTTTTTTTTTTTTTTTAAAAGTGTCATTTTCTGCTAACTCGTGACAAAAAAGAAAATCTTCTATGGACTCACCATGCCTCTTAGTGAATACTTTGGGATGTCTTCTTTCCAAAATGGGGTCATTTGGGGGGTATTTATACTATCCTGGAATTTTAGCACCTCATGAAACCTGACAGGTGTTCAGAAAAGTCAGAGATGCTTCAAAATGGGAAAATTCACTTTTGGCACCATAGTTTGTAAACGCTATAACTTTTACCCAAACCAATAAATATATACGTATTGGATTTTTTTTTATTAAAGACATGTAGCAGAATACATTTGGACAAAAATGTATATAGAAATTTTACTTTATTTGAAAAATGTCAGCACAGAAAGTTAAAAAAATCATTTTTTAAAGACAATCCTGGGCCCAGAGGGATCATACACCAGGATGTGTCAAATAAGATGCTATATTTTCCGAGGAAATGCCCCCATTTCCTGAGAAAATTTGCCCAGCTTAGGTAACCAAGGCCAGACTGTGAAATTGCAGGACCCAGGGGCGTAACTAGAAATCACTGGGCCGCCATGCGAATATTTGGATGGGGCCCCCCCCCCATAGGTGCCAAATAATCGTAATGGGGCAGCGTTTCACTGTAAATTAATTGTAAAGTGGGCAGCATTTTACCAGACAATCGTAATGTGGGCCAGAAAATCGTAATGTGGGCAGAGTTCACCAGAAAATCGTAATGTGGGCCTTTAGAAAATCATAATGTGGGCAGAGTTCACCAGAAAATCGTAATGTGGGCACCAGTCACCAGAAAATTGTAACGTGGACAGCATTCACCAGACAATTGTAATGTGGGCAGCGTTCACCAGAAAATCATAATGTGGGCAGAGTTCATCAGAAAATCATAATGTGGGCAGAGTTCACCAGAAAATCGTAATGTGGGCACCAGTCACCAGAAAATCGTAACGTGAGCAGCAGTCACCAGAAAATTGTAACGTGGACAGCATTCACCAGACAATTGTAATGTGGGCAGCGTTCACCAGAATATCATAATGTGGGACAGAAAATCATAATGTGGGCAGAGTTCACCAGAAAATCGCAATGTGGGCAGCAGTCACCAGAAAATCGCCATGTGGGCAGCAGTCACCAGAAAATCGCCATGTGGGCAGCAGTCACCAGAAAATCGCCATGTGGGCAGCAGTCACCAGAAAATCGCAATGTGGGCATCAGTCACCAGAAAATCCTAATGTGGGCAGCAGTCACCAGAAAATCGCCATGTGGGCAGCAGTCACCAGAAAATCGCCATGTGGGCAGCAGTCACCAGAAAATCGCCATGTGGGCAGCAGTCACCAGAAAATCGCAATGTGGGCATCAGTCACCAGAAAATCCTAATGTGGGCAGCAGTCACCAGAATATCGTAATGTGGGCAGCAGTCACCAGAAAATCCTAATGTGGGCAGCAGTCAGTCACCAGAATATCATAATGTGGGCAGCACACACCAGAAAATCCTAATGCAGCGCTGGGTCCCTGGTTCGAATCCCAGCCAGGGCACTATCTGCAAAGAGTTTGTATGTTCTCTCCGTGTCTGCGTGGGTTTCCTCCGGGCACTCCGGTTTCCTCCCACATTCCAAAAACATACGGATAAGTTAATTGGCTCCCCCTAAAAAAAAAATTGGCCCTAGACTACAGTACTTACACTGCATAATATAGATATATGGCAATGGTAGGGATTAGATTGTGAGCTCCTTTGAGGGACAGTTAGTGACAAGATATATATATATATATATATATATATACACTGTACAGCGCTGCGTAATATGTCGGCGCTATAGAAATACTAATTAATAATAATACTAATTAATAATAATAATAATGTGGGCAGCAGTCACCAGAAAATCCTTATGTGGGCAGCAGTCACCAGAAAATCGCAATGTGGGCAGCAGTCACCAGAAAATCGCAATGTGGGCAACAGTCACCAGAAAATCGCAATGTGGGCAGCAGTCACCAGAAAATCCTAATGTGGGCAGCATACACCAGAAAATCGTAATGTGGGCAGCAGACACCAGAAAATCGTAATGTGGACAGCAGACACCAGAAAATCGTAATGTGGGCAGCAGGCACCAGAAAATCGCAATGTGGGCAGCAGACACCAGAAAATCGCAATGTGGGCAGCAGACACCTAAAAATCGCAATGTGGGCAGCAGACACCTGAAAATCGTAATGTGGGCAGCAGACACCAGAAAATCGCAATGTGGGCAGCAGACACCAGAAAATCATAATATGGGCAGCTGACACCTGAAAATCGTACTGTGGGCAGCAGACACCTGAAAATCCCCCTGCAGAATTTCAGAGCGCCCCCCCCCCCGGGGCCCGCTCGTGGCCGGTTTTGGGGGGCTGGAGGGGTGGCAGCATGAGGGGAAAGCCTTGCCCACAGTCGGCGGGGAGAGGGGAAGTTCCCCCCTCTCCCTTACCTCGGGGCTCTCCCCTCTGCGCCCCCCTCCAGCTAGTTACCGTCTGTGGGCAGCGGGCCGGGCAGCAGCGGCGGCGGGATACATACCTTCTTCCTTGCGTTCCATCGCCGCCTTCTCGCTCTAGCGGCTGACGTCACTTCCGCTTCCGAAAGTGACGTCAGCCGCTAGAGCGAGAAGGCGGCGATGGAACGCAAGGAAGAAGGTATGTATCTGCCGCTGCTGCCCGCTGCCCACAGACGGTAACTAGCTGGAGGGGAGCGCAGAGGGGAGAGCCCCGAGGTGAGTGAGAGGGGGGAACTTCCCCTCTCCCCGCCGACTGTGGGCAAGGCTTTCCCCTCATGCTGCCCCGCGGGCGCAGGCGCTGCAGGGCCTATTGCTACGCCCCTGGCAGGACCTATTTAGCCTTTCAGTCCCTAGTTATAATATAACTAGAAAAATAAAAAAGAGAACAAGAAGAAGTTAAGAAAAGAGAGTGAAAAGAAAGGAGAGAAAGGAGTAGGAAGAGAAGAGTAGTGAAGATTCCAAATCCAGGAAAAGTGGGCGGAGCATAAAACAGCCAATCAAATTTCAGCCATTTATTTTAAATGGGAGAATGTAAACTGCAGCCATTCTTAGACTGTAAATCGCAGGGGTTTTAAACTTGGCACACTTGGTCACTGGGTGACTGGAATTAATATTCAGGAAAGTGGGTGGAGCCTACAGCCACCAATCAAAATTCACCTATTGATTTTCAAGGGGATTATTTAAACTGCTGCCATTCTTACACTGTTAATGCCAGAGGCCTGAAACCTGCTACAGTCGATCATTGGGTCACTGGGGTTCAAATTCACTACAGGGGGCCGAGCAACAAACAGCCAATCAGATTTCTTTGCTGCATAAACTGCTTCCATTCACACATTTTTGATGCCATGAACCTGAAAGCTCACAAACTTGGTCATTGAGTGACTGTGTGTCCAGGTTACAAAAAGTGGGTGGAGCCAAAAACAAATTTTACTGGGAAAATATAAACTGCAGCCATTCTTACACTGTTAATGGCAGGGTTCTCAAACTTTGCACAGTTGGTCATTGGGTGAATGAGATTAAGATTTTGCTAGGTAGATGGAGCCTACAACAGCCAATAAAATTTCACCTTTCGATTTTCAAAGGGAATATTTAAGCTGCTTCCATTCTTATACTGCTAATAGCAGATGCCTCAAACCTGGTACAGTTGGTCACTGGGTGATTAGGGTTCAAATTCAGAAAGGGGCGGAGCCACAAAACAGCCAATCAGATTTGTTTATTTTTTAATAGGAATATACAAAGTATTGATAACAAGGACCCCAAAGCTGATAAACTTAATAATTGAGTGACTGTATGTCAAGGTTAGAAAAAGTGTGCAGCGCCAACAACTTAATTTTTACATGGCAGGGTTCCCAAACTTGACAAAATTGGCCACTGGGTGACTGGGATTAATATGCAGAAATGTGGGTGGAGCCTAAAACAGCCAATCAAAATTCACCTATTGATTTTCAAGGGGAATTGTAATGATCCGCTCAGCTGTCTGCACAGACAGACAGCTGTTTGACCATTCCTTAAGTCTGAGCGCTGCAGGTTTCTGGAAAAGAGACCTGTCTTTGCTTTGCAAGTTTCAGACCTGCTCTGCTGCTGAGGAATTTGCATACATTCGTTATGCAAATTGACTACCTGGCTCCTTTGAAGGCTGGCAGTATAAATACCATGTTGTCCCAGAATCCTTGGCTGGTCATCTTAATGGTTTGTTACTGCTAAACACTCCTAGAGTGTCAGCCTTGCCTGTTTGTCAAAGATTATCTTAGAGTAATTCTTGGGACTGTACTAGGCATTCCCTCTTAGTAGAAGATGCCTCAAACCTGCTACAGTTGGTCATTGGGTGACTGGGGTTTAAATGCTGGAGAGGGGCACAGCCACAAACAGCCAATCTGATTTGTTTAATTTCTATGGGAATATAGGTAGAAAAAAAACAAAGTCCTGTAAAAGTAATACCTTTTAATGGCTAACTGATAAAGTTAAATAATGCAAGCTTTCTGGGATCTAGTCCCCTTCTTCAGGCATATTTCCAGATGTAAGCTGAAGTAAAATGCTGATGCAGGTAAATAGTAAACACAAAGATTACAGTTGTGCTGGTGTACACGGTACAGAAACATTTTTACTACTATCATTATGGGAATATACAAATTATTGATGCTAAAGACCAAAAAGGTCACAAACTTGGTCATTAAGTGTTTGCGTGTTAGGGTTAGAAAAAGTGGGCGGAACCAACAACAGTCAAATACATAAGCGGGCAACGTCGGGTCATCAGTGGGTGGAGACAAATACAAATTTCACTAGGAAAATGTAAACTGCAGCCATTCTTGCACTGTTAATGGCAGGGTTCTTAAACTTTGCACAGTTGGTCACTCAGTGAATGGGATTAATATTCAGAAAAGTGGGTGGAGCCTACAAAAGTGACTAAAGCTTCACCTATTGCTTTTCAAGGGAATATTTAATTGCTACCATTCTTGCAATGTTAATGGCACAGGCCTCAAACCTGATGCAGTTGGTCATTGGGTGGCTGGGGTTCAAATTCAGAAAAGGGTGTGGAGCCACAAACAGCCCTTCAGATTTTTTCATTTCAATGCAAATTATTGATGTCAAAGACCACAAAGCTCACAAACTTGGTCATTGAGTAATTGTGTGTTAGGGTTAGAAAAAGTGGGTGGAGCCGACACCAGCCAAATACATACCCGGGCAACGCCGGGCAATCAGCTAGTATATATATATATATATATATATATATATATATATATATATATATATATATATATATATATATATATATATATATATATATATATATACAGTGGGATGCGAAAGTTTGAGCAACCTTGTTAATCGTCATGATTTTCCTGTATAAATCGTTGGCTGTTACAATAAAAAAATGTCAGTTAAATATATCATATAGGAGACACAGACAGTGATATTTAGGAAGTGAAATTAAGTTTACAGATTACAGATTTACAGAAAGTGCACAATAATTGTTTAAATAAAATTAGGCAGGTGCATAAATTTGGGCACTGTTGTCATATTATTGATTCCAAAGCCTTTAGAACTAATTATTGGAAATCAAATTAGCTTGGTAAGCTCAGTGACCCCTGACCTATAGAGATGGCCCGAACTGTTCGCACGCAAATTTTTTTGCACGAACTTCGGTGGTTCGCATTCTCGGTGAACCGCGAACTATATGCGAGTTCGACCCACCCCCTATACTACATCATTAGGGTCAACTTTGACCCTCTACATCACAGTCAGCAGACACAGGGTAGCCTATTAGGCTACACTCCCTCCTGGAGCCCCCTCCCCCTTATAAAACACAGGCAGCTTCAGCCATTTCACTCATTCATGTGGATGCAGTAATTAGAGAAGGGAGAGAACTTGCTGACATAGGGAAAGCTTAGTTAGGCTCTTGTGTTAGGCTTGTTAGGTTGCTCCTTCTTGCTGATCTTATTGCTAAAAAGCACTCCTCATCCTCAACAGCTCTTTTGAGAGCAAATGTTTTTGTGATCTTTTTTTGTGTGTGTGTGTGTGTCCCACAGACACTTGTGTTGCATATACAGCCCTGTCAGTTAGTCGCAGCTGCTGTATGTGACAATCCAGCCCCGCAAACCCATCGAGATCTGCTCCCATTAGCGTACGCAGGAAGTACGAGTGCAGACGGACAACGAAGACCGGTTGCTGGATCGTCAGAGGGTGAAAGAAAGGGGCAACAGAGCGTACCAATCCCGTCTAATCTGCTCCCGTTAGCATACGCAGGAAGTACGGTGAACAGACTGACAATAAAGATTGGTCGCGCAGCTGCCGACAATATGTAATGGGACAAACATTCACCAATCCCGTATTACTAGGCCACTGTTGCCATGCAGGTCTCATGCACTAGAGACTGCTGGAGGCAAATTCACTGTGTGCATTGTAAATGGTTAAGATTGGTTGGAGGTGCCCATACATGTACAAACCTGATTGTATATACAATCTGTAAACTAAAAATATCGATTTCGAGCTGGAAATCGGGTAAATACACTGCCACCACTCCCCGATTGATAGGGCGAGGAAACCCCAACGCTATCACAATACGGTAGCCAGCCCAATCATGTTCAACATGCTCCAGTCACCGTTCGGGGAATAGTCACTTCCGAAGGCTTAAAGACTGTAAGCAATGCGACGTTAAAGAAAGGTTACTGGGTCCATATATGATGCAATCTCGATTGTCTCCAATCGAGAAAAGTAAAGTTATTGATTCTGCACTGGAAATCTGGTACTAGCTAATCCTAAAAGTAAGAAACGGTTATTTACAACCTAGCTAGCAAATCACAACTTATAAGCAAATAATAAAACAATGCAGTAGTATGACTGACTCTTCAGAGGGCAGATTCGTTATAGCAGCAATCAGATGACCAGAACAGGCACAAGACTGGACGAAAAAAAATCGTTAGTTTTATTCGAAAACTACATGCACACAGCTTACTTTAGAACAGATTGATTTGATAGAGAGTAGAGATGAAAAGAAACAGAATGTCTTAATATACAGTTCAAATACCATTATTGGTAGTCCATGCGGCAATCGCAAGTCTTTGGCGTAAAGTCCAAGATGGCAGTTTTGCCATGCGGCCAGAGTCCTGCTGGCCTGTCAGATGTTATAGACAAAGATTCCAGATGATGGACTTGGACACCAGAGCTTTCTGGGCTCTCTGTAGTTATAGCACCCACTCCAGCAGGAGGGGTTAGGGGGCGTGGATCACACACCTCTTTGGAACAGGAGATATGCCCGCCCCTCTCATGGACACAGGAATATACCTGAATCATGATAGGTGTGCTAATCTGCAAACCATACAGGTTATGTTAAATCTAGTAACATTTTTAGGTTTGTCAGAATTTATCAAGAACGTTGATATCAAACTTGGGGGATCAGACCCCTGGGGTATTAGAGGGTTATTTTAAAACAGTCTTACGCTAGATCTGGCAGCCCGATTGGTCCGTAAACCTCTCAGAACCAGCGTTCTGCGGAATCCCACAACCTGTGCAGAGTTGATGGGCATGGAGATTTGCTATGCCATGAATTATGAAGAAAATGTGAAGGAAATATGGATATTGGGATTCCTGAGGTCACAGTAGGTCAGCTGCTTCCAGAGAGAACTGATAAGATCTGGGCATTTGCTAGTTCTGTGTGGAGGTGTGAACGCTAGAGACACCATTCTTCCCAGAAACTTGGGATTTACGGCTTATGTCAGCCTTATCTGTGATGGATGGGCTGTATAACTCCTCAGCAAGGCTAGGTGACAAATTCCACACAAAACTGCCAGGGCTGGCTAGCAGACAGGAAGGAGAGAGGGAAAAAACTAGTGCCTTTAAAGCAGAAATGTCATTTTGACTATTTTTGCATAGAATCTTGCATTTCTCGCTCCCCTGATGCATAAGCGGTTTTCTCGGGAACCGCAGAGCGTCACACTGTACCTTGGCCCCTTGGTAATTCCTTCTGTGCCACTGCCAGGCCCAGCACATTCAGTGACTACCTGTGTGTGTGACAGCTGCACATTTGTAATACCAATCACTGCATACCCACCTGTTTAGTGCACCTACCTACCTACATGAGCGCACACAGTTTTATATACCACCAGTTGCTGCACCTGTTCACGGTACCTGTATGTGTGACAGCTGCACATTTGTAATACCAATCACTGCATACCCACCTGTTTAGTGCACCTACCTACCTACGTGAGAGCATGCAGTTTTATATACCACCAGTCGCTGAACATGTTCACAGTACCTGTGTGTGTGAGAGCTGCACATTTGTAATACCAATCAATGCATACCCACCTGTTCAGTGCACCTATCTACCTACGTGAGCGCACGCAGTGTTATATACCAGTCAGTCGCTGCACCTGTTCACCTGTGTGTGTGTGACAGGTGCACATTGTATTGATACCAGTCACTGCAAACCTGTTCACTGCACCTGTGTGACTGCACATTGTATTAGTTAAGTCAGTGCATACCTTTCACTACATCCCCCCCAATATGGGCAAAACAGGCAAAGGCAGGCCACCCGGCAGGTCTGTTCGAGGTCGTGCTGTCATGATTTCGTACAGCCCTGGACCAAAGTACAGTGTTCAGAAGGCGTGTGCCATCAACCCCCAAAATTGTCAGGACGTAGTTGACTATTTAACACAGAACACCTCATCTTCCTCAGCGTCCGCACGGAAGCGTGATATATCTTTCTCCTCCTGCTGTGATTCTGGCACCCCACTTAACACTCAGTCGGCCACCACCACCAAAGTGCCATCACCCCGGGGCTCAGCGGTGTGCACATTTTTGTGTGTGTCTGCCTCAGATGAGAGCAATGCCATCTGTACTCTCTGCCACCAAAAATTGAGCCGTGGAAAGACCAAGACCCGCGTAGAGACAACTTCCTTATGAAGGCACGATGACAAAGCACAAACTGCAATGCGATGACCACCTGAGGAAAAGCAGCACACAAAAGCAAAGCCACACACCGCAGTGGAAGATACCAGGCCGCAATTATTTCTAAAAAAAGGTGATACCCAAACTGTACCGTGATGTTAAAAGGCAAGTGGTGTTATCTCTGGCACACAGCGTTGGGTCAAGGGTCCATCTAACCATGTTGTCTGCAAAGCACGGTCAGGCCTGCCCGAAGACTAAGTCAGTCCTCACACACAGCATCTCTGCCTGCACGCCGTGTGACTGCCTGCCCCAAGACTAAGTCACTCCCCACACAGCATCTCTGCCTGCAGGCCACTTGACTGCCTTCTCCGCCACCACCAAAAGGGTCCAGGACTCCAGGCGGATTCCTGGACCCTGCCGCTATAATATTTTTTCTGGTGCGTGTACATGCCTGCCTAATTTTTCTGGCTGCACTGCAGCAGCAACAACAAAACAAAAGGCATGTACATGTGTCAATTCCCCTTCGTGATTATTACCTTGCTGCGGTGAAGGGGCTTGCGTATCACAATGAAGCAATGACCGCCGGTTATATGAGTGTCTCGGGGGGGCACACCCAAGATAATAAGGTCATGCTTCATTGTGGACAGACCAAATTCGATCAGCTAGACAGTCACTGTCCTGTCATTTAGCTACCTCAGCCCGGCGACAATATGGGCTGAAAAGCCGCCATCACCTGCACTCTCGTCATGGTGTGCACCAGTCCAGCACGGCCATCACTACACAAACAGCTGTTTGCAGTCACTGCATACCTTTCAATGCATCTGTGACTGCACATTGTATTATACCTGGCAGTCAGTGCATACCTTTCACTTTAATGGATGGCACACTTGCCCTCCATAACAGATTCTCGTTGCAGGTACTGAACAGCAAGCAGAACAAGTATTTAAAAAAATATATGTAAGCTTTAACAATGGTAGAGAACAAAACATCGAAAGTTGATAAGGCAGTCAGACATTACCTAACCTGACATCACTGAGTGAGGAAGAGCAATCTCGCCATGGTGCGCAGTAGTCCAGCACAGCCGTCACTACACAAACAGCTGTTTGCGGTGCGTTACACAGTGAGTTTGGTGTGTCAATGTGAAGCAGTACACTAATTACACTCCCTGATTGATGTATACACATGCAAGACGTTTTAAAGCACTTTAGGCCTCCAATTTAGCATGCAATGGGATTTCTGCCCTTAAAACGCTGCTGTGCGTCAAAATCCAGATTTTTCTCGGGGACTTTTGGCGTGTATCCCACTCCTCCAAGCAAAAACTCAGATGTTAGACCCCTTGAAATATCTTTTCCATCACTTTTGTGGCCAGCATAAATCTAGTTTTCGAAGTTCGCCTCCACATTGAAGTCTATTGCGGTTCGCGAAAGTTCGCGCGAACCGAAGTACGGGGTTCACGAACCAAAAATCGGAGGCTCGAGACATTTCTACTGACCTACATACACAGGCGAATCCAATTATGAGAAAGAGTATTTAAGGGGGTCGACTGTAAGTTTCCCTCCTCTTAATTTTCTCTGAAGATTAGCAACATGGGGGTCTCAAAGCAACTCTCAAATGACCTGAAGACAAAGATTGTTCACCATCATGGATTAGGGGAAGGATACAGAAAGCTGTCTCAGAGATTTCAGTTGTCGGTTTCCACAGTTAGGAACATATTGAGGAAATGGAAGACCAAATGTTTAGTTCAAGTTAAGGTTTGACCAAGAATAATCTCGGATAGACAGAAGCGAAAAATGGTGAGAACAGTCGGAGTCAACCCACAGACCAGCACCAAAGACCTACAACATCATCTCGCTGCAGATGGAGTCACTGTGCATTGTTCAACCATTTGGTGCACTTTACACAAGGAGATGCTGTATGCGAAAGTGTTGCAGAGGAAGCCTTTTCTCCACTCACAGCACAAACATAGCCGCTTGAGGCATGCTAAAGCACATTTGGAAAAGCCAGCTACATTTTGGAATAAGGTGCTGTGGACTGATGAAACTAAAATGTAGTTATTTGGGCATAAGAAGGGGCATTATGCATGGAGGAAAAACAACACAGCATTTTAAGAAAAACACCTGCTACCTACAGTAAAATATGGTGGTGATTCCATCATGCTGTGGGGCTGTGTGGACAGTGCAGGGACTGGGAATCTTGTCAAAGTTGAGGGAAGCATGGGTCCGCTCAGTATCTAGAGACCAATGTCCAGGAATCAGTGACCAAAGCTGAAGCTGTGACGGGGCTGGATCTTTGAACAAGACAACGACACCAAACATGGCCCAAAATCCACTAAGGCATTCATGCAGAGGAACAAGTACAACGTTCTGGAATGGCCATCTCAGTCCCCAGACCTGAATATAATTGAAAATATGTGGTGTGAGTTAAAGAGAGCTGTCCATGCTCAGAAACCATTAAACCTGAATGAACTAGAGATGTTTTGTAAATAGGAATGGTCCAAAATACCTTCAACCAGAATTCAGACTCTCATTAGAACGTACAGAAAGCGTTTAGAGGTTAGTCATTTCTGCAAATGGAGGATCCACTTTTTTGTGGTGCCCAAACTTATGTACCTGCCTAAATTTGTTTAAACAATTATTGCACACTTTCTGTAAATCCAATAAACTTCATTTCACTTCTCAAATATCTCCTATCTATATATATATTAGAGTAAGTGCCTCAACCTTCAAGCAAGAAGAAGAAGTAGCACCCTGCCCCCAGGGCGTGCCTCAACCTTCAAGCAAGAAGAAGAAGTACTTTCCATGAGAAAATTTATGCGTGCTCAAACACCAAGTTTGACCCTAGCAAGTCTGGCTTTGCAAATCTGGCCTAATTGGCTATTCATGAGGCAATGCTCATGCAAATATGCATTTGCTTTCGCATGCCAAACTATGCAGGATCAAAAAACCAATACTGCAAAGCGGTCGCCCTGCGGGAATTAGTTCATGCTACATTAGCACTATCCAGGAGCGCTACGAGGAGGCTTCCCAATGCCCCCAATTCATCCGGGGGTACCGCGGGGTCCCAGGCTCTCTCACTGCCTGGGAACCACAGCGGCACCCCGGAGGGGGAGGCTGGGTGGCGCAGCTGCCCCCCCAAGCGTGGCCAGTGCCGGGGAGAGCCTCCGCACCCACCTCCCAATATTAAAAACAGGCACTTACCTTAACGTCCATTGCATTCTGCTTCATGTGCATTAATGTTCATTTTTTGCAGTTTGGTGGTGGACGGCTTGCTCCGGTGGTGTGAGCCCTGGGGTAAGTTGTCTGCTCCTGTCCTCCCCCTGGACTGTTGTATGTGAGCCAGCCCTGAGCTCTAAAGCTCGGGGTGACCCATGCTTCACCTCTTTCTCATGTGGTGCCCCCAAGTTAATGTGCATGTAGCAGAATGCAATGGACATTAAGGTAAATGCCTGTTTTTAATATTGGGAGGTGGGTGTGGATGGCTCTCCCAGGCACTGGCCACGCTTGGGGGGGGGGTTGCCTGCGCCACCTAGCCTCCCCCTCTGGACGGAGTGCCACTGTGGTTCCCAGGCAGTGAGAGAGCCTGGGACCCCGCAGTCCCCCCCGGTTGTATGGGGGCATAGGGAATCCTCCCCGTGGCGCTCCTGGATAGTGCTAATGTAGCATGAACTAATTCCTGCAGGGTGACCGCTTTGCGTTATTGTTTTTTTGACCCTGCATAGTTTGGCCTGCGAAAGCAAATGCATATTTGCCTGAGCAATGCCTCATGATAAGCCAATTAGGCCAGATTTGGAAAGCCAGACTTGCTAGGGCTAAACTAGGTGTTTGAGCATGCATAATTTTTCTCATGGAAAGCATTTTTTGCAGTTTGTGCCCTTTGGAGGCAGGTGGTGGATGGCTTGCTCCAGTGGTGTGAGCCCTGGGGTGAGCTGTCTGCACCTGTCCTCCCCCCCTCTCTGGAGTTTTGTATGCAAGCCAGCCCTGAGCTCTAAAGCTCAGGTGGCCCATGCTTCACTCCATTCTCATGTGGTGCCCCCAAGTTAATGCGCATGTAGCAGAATGCAATGGACATTAAGGTAAGTGCCTGTTTTTAATATTGGGAGGTGGGTGCGGACACTCTCCCCGGTGCTGGCCACGCTTGGGGGGGGGGGGGGTCGCCTGCGCCACCCAGCCTCCCCCTCCAGGGTACTGCTGTGGTTCCCAGGGAGTGAGAGAGCCTGGGACCCCGCGGTCCCCCTGGTTGTATAAAAAGGGGGTATTGGGAAGCCTATTCATGGCGCTCCTGGATAGTGCTAATGTAGCATGAACTAATTCCCGCAGGGTGACCGCTTTGTGGTATTGGTTTTTTGACCCTGCATAGTTTGGCATGAGCAAGAAAATGCATATTTGCATGAGCATTGCCTCATGAATAGGGATGGTCGGAAATGCCAATTTCCGATTCCACGGTAAATCCGCATTCCGCCATTGCCAATTACCGATTCCGCTTTCCGCTACCAATTTCCGCATTCCAATGCGGAATTTCCGCCGGAAATCGCGGAAATTCTGCCCGACTTTAACATCGATTTTTCTCAAAAACTAGAAGGTCTTTTTGAACACTTTTTTTGCATCTTGTTCAGAAGATTCCGTTTAATAAATCCTGAAAATTTGGTGTTTCTAGGACTTACGGGGGCTTTGCTATTAACCGCTAAAATCGGCAGATTTTTACTGTAATGTAAAATGCTGAAAATTGGCAGATGCAGGTTTTCTGCATTTTAAATTACAGTAAAAATCAGCCGACTTTAGCGGTTAATAGCAAAGCCCCCGTAAGTCCTAGAAACACCAAATTTTCAGGGTTTATTAAACTGAATCTTGTAAACAAGATGTAAAAAAAGTGTTCAAAAAGACTTTTTGAGAAAATCGATGTTAAAGTCGGGTGGAATTTCCTCAATTTCCGGCGGAAATTTCCACGATTTCCGACGTAAATCCGCCTACCGCACTTGCATTACCGATTTCTGCATTCTGATGCGAAAATGCAATTTCTGATCGGAATTTCGGAAATTGCATTTCCGCGGAATCCGAATGAGCATCCCTACTCATGAATAGCCAATTAGGCCAGATTTGGAAAGCCAGACTTGCTAGGGTTAAACTTGGTGTTTGAGCACGCATACATTTTCTCATGGAAAGCCTACTTATTCTTCTTGCTTCAAGGTTGAAGCACGTACTCTATGAGGCCTGGAACCCACTACAAAACACTATCGCTAATCGCAATCGCTAGCGTTTAATATGAGCAGTTTGTAAGTGATTTCATGAGCGTTTTAGGAAGCGATTTTAGAAAGGGTAATCCATTTGCCAGCGGTTGTGTAGCGATTAGCGTTTTAAAGTCTGATTGGTCCTTTCAATTATTTTAATTTTGTTACAGCGTACATTAACTTTAAAACGCTAGCAAAATCGCTTTGTGTTTTGATGAGCGATTACGCCAGTGATTATATACTTTACATTGAAGCGGAAACGCTAACAAAATGCTGCATGCCCTGCGTTTGCGATTTTGCTAGTCGCAATCGCTTCTGTGGAATTTGCACAATCCATTTACATTGGCAGAGCATTTAGGAAAATCGCTAGCGATTTCTCACGCTCCCTAAACGCTCAAAAAATCGCTCTAGTGGGTTCCAGCCCTCAGATAGATGCGTCATATGCTACGACGCGGGTCGGCTAGTATGATATATTTAACTGACATTTTTTTTATCGTAACAACAAATGATTTATAGATGAAAATCATGACGATTAACAATGTTGCGCAAACTTTCGCATCCCACTATATATATATATACAGTATATATATATATATATATATATATATATATATATATATATATATATATATATATATATATACTGTATATACATACACACACACACATTTATGCTTTACACACATTTATATGCATGTTGATACATCATCTGCTATTTTACCATATTTAAACACACAACTTTTTCCCTCTAACTTAAACGTCCTAAAAGTCTTTTTTGAAAACATGCTTTCATCTTGTTCCCACTGTCCTCCTTAACACACCCTGCAAATGTGGTGTTTCTAGAACCCGTCACAAGCAGTCAGTTTGTGAATTTTCACGGTAGATTTGACGCCCCCCCCCCCCCCGACTCACCCAATTCTGGAGAAACACGGCCATTTCCACAAGGATTGTCTTAGCATTTTGATGTGCTTCCTCATCATCTATCCCAGCCTGAAAGTGAAAGATATGGGATGATAAATTAAAAGGACAAAATCGTTATGAAGCCTCCCAAAACATAGCAGAAACATACACCACGGAACTGATGTAAGAGCAGATTAATTCCCAAATCTCCTACACAGATAAAGGATTTCTTTTTGGTTCTTAAAGGATACATCTGGGAGGGGGGGGGGGGGGGGGGTAAGTTTTACTACCTTTCTCCAGTCCCTAGAAGTCTGTTAGAGCAGTTCTGCTCTGAGCCAGGCCTCCGGTCGCCCCTCCGTATGATCGTGACTGGGTCGAGCTTCTGCCCATGCACTGGCGTGCCTATTGTGATCATACTCCCATTGCCAGGAGTGCTCTGCGCAATTCAATTCTCTGAGCTGCACAAGTGCAGTGCTGGGGGCACGATCACGAGAGGCTTGTAGCACGCCCACGCAGAAGATCCTAACCTGCCCGCAGGTTGTGATTTTATGGGCCACAGGCCGGTCTCAATGCGGAACCACACCGCGGGACCTAAACAGACTTCTAAAGGCTGGAAGAAGCCCCAGGTGAGTAAAACTTTAATTCTCAGATATATCCTTTATGCCTTCAATCAAACACCCAACAACTGAACTAGGGCCTTATCAATGAGGCCCAAAGCTTAACAATCTGGTCAACTAACGTCCCTAAATGAAATCTCAAGAACAAGATTGGAGGTTATTTGGGAGTACTGAAGATACCACTCTGTCCACACCTGGGGTGCCATCAATTGAACTATTTAGTCCTTTGAAAAAGTTCTCTCAATGTAACTTTTACACACTACTAATCTTAGAAGAAAAGCACTGGGCACCAGTGTGAATGCTACACAATTTTCAATGCATCCGGTACAACACAATTTACAGCAAAGGAAAGTAAATAGCCGTTTCACATGTCACCCCACTTTGTTAGAGTCTTTGTGCCTCTGACAAAGCGGGGCGACCCATAAAACGGCTGTTAGGCCACCCCTTTACTTTCCATTGCTCTAAATTGTGTTGTACCAGATGGATTAAAAATTGTGGAGCATTTACACCCAGGGCCAGCACTTTTCTTCTATGATTGACATTGAGACACTGTCTGTGAGCTGTGAGCACAGTGTGGTACCAGTGTCCTTCTTAGTGCCGGCTAATCTCTTTTCTTCTGTAATGGATACGTAACTTCTACAAACTTTGAAGGATTTTTCAATCAAGATTTTTGTGCTTCTCTAAATTTAATCTTTCCATTTGTATAAGGTAATTCAATAAATCTTTGCCATCCGTTCTTTTTGTCAGTTTTTCATCTAGCCAATGCTTAAATATAGTTTTGCCACCAATAAGACTAAATGCTCAAATTTAGTCACACTAGGAACATCACCATCTAGAAGGGCTGAGCTACAGCAGAAACCGAACAAAAGTTCCTGCTTAGACCTTTGCTGGATTGTGCCCACAAAACACAATTACCTCATCTCAAAATTTCTGGTTCAGGTCTGGGGAGGGTCTTGACACTTAAAGAGACACTGAAGCGAAAAAAAAATATGATATAATAAATTGGTTGTGTACTATGAATAATTACTAGAAGTTTAGCAGCAAAGAAAATATTCTCATATTTTTATTTTCAGGTATATAGTGTTTTTTCTAACATTGCATCATTCTATAATATGTGCAGATTACACAACACTCAGCATTCAAAACGAGTCTTTCAGAGCAGTCTGTGAAGTAATGACCTCTCCTCTAGCAGAGAAAAAGTAAATAGTTCAATAACACTTGAGATAATAAAAGTCAGATAACAGCCCTCTCCACGACTTTGAAAGTCGTAGAGCTTAATTGCTTTTTTGCATAGAGATAACAACTGGGATTTCTTAACTCTTCCTGTACTGGAAACAATTAGACTGATGTATCTGATCTTAATGTTTTATTTCTTAGCTGTACTACACATTGTAGGGGCCATCGGGGCTGGGTAATAGATGGGAGGTATATTTCCCCGGTATTTGGACTGTGGTCACTTTAAAACCCTGTGTGGTCCTAGGAAGGGAGTCCAGATTTTAGCAGCAAGCAGTTGCTGCTTGGTTTTTTCTTTTCAGGGCCGGACTCCTGGGATGGGAGGGAAGGAAGGGCGGGCCTTCCCATCCCACCTAGGTACACACCTGGTTGTCAGTGGGGCTGAGTCTCACTAATTATGGTATTGATGAGATGCAAATTTATGCTTAAGAAGCAGCCTCACAAGCAGTGTGAGGAGAGGTGTTGAAGGAGTAGCATGTATGCTATGGAAATCTCCTGACAAGGAATGTTGGAGTATTTGATGGAAGCCAAACCATACCCTGCTCTGTTGTTTGTATGGTGTTGGCCTGGTGAAAAACTGAACTTTGTTTGAACCTGCTGGACTTTATCTTACCAAGCTGAAGTAAGCTGAACTGTTATTTTCCACTTATTACTGCTGAACTGAAGCTGTTTATTTCTACTGCACAATAAACGGACTTTGTTTTATACATCTGTGTACTGCGTGCTGGCTGCGACCCCTCTAAACTTCACAACTGGTGGAGGATGCGGGCAGCGCAGCACTGCAGGAAAAGAAAAAGTTCCGTTTAAAAAGTGACATTTAAAGGGCCAGTCTCCTTGTATGCATGATGTCGGAAGTGCTGAAGCAAATGGCCTTAGCCACTGTGCAGCTACAGCAGAGTATGGTGTCTCAGCAGGCGAGTATGGTGACTCAACAGCAAGCCACGGAAGCCCTGCGAGAGGCCTCAGAAGCGCAAGCCAAAATCCTGCTTGAGGCGGTGCAGAAGCTGGCCCAGGGGAGAGAGACAGCAGGAGCTGCCCCTAGCAACCAGGCGATGGTGAGAGCCAGTCACTTTCTGCAGAAACTAACCCCCACAGATGATGTAGAAGCCTTTCTGAAAACGTTCGAAAGGACAGCAGAGCGGGAAGGATGGCCGAAAGACAAATGGGCTGGTATCCTTGCTCCGTTCCTGACGGGAGAACCCCAGAAGGCCTACTACGATCTCAACGCTGCAGACGCCCTCGACTATGATCGACTACAGGCAGAGATCCTGGCCCGACTAGGTGTAACAACAGCGGTCCGGGCACAGAGGGTGTACAGCTGGCAATACCGGATGGATCATCCAGCCAGATCACAGATGTATGACCTCATCCAACTGGCGACAAAGTGGCTGCAACCAGAGGTACTTACCGGGCCTGAGATGGTGGAGCGATTCGTGCTGGATCGTTTTCTGCGTGCCTTGCCAGTGGGTCTACAGCGCTGGGTCAGTCATGCAGACCCCAAAAAAGCGGAGCAGCTGGTGGAGTTGGTGGAGAGATATAACATAGTGGAAGATCTACTCTCTCCAAAGGGCCAGGCGGGCCCCAACTTACCCCGTGTTGCAAGGCTCCCGGACTCCGGAAAGGGTGCTTCATGGAACCCCGCAACCAGCATCACCAGAAATAGGGAAGTATTCCCAAAAGCCGCTCAGGGGTTGCCACCTGCCATGGCTACACCTCGGAAGGGAGGGGCGATCCAGTGTTGGAGATGTTCTGCCTGGGGCCATACCAGAGTTCAGTGTCCACTGCAGGAGGAACCCATGCAGTGTGATAGTACTACGGAGAGTGTCCTTTTTTTGCCCAGGAGGTATGCCTGGCAGAGTGCCAGGAGAGTTTTGTGTGTCCCGTCAGTGTGAACCAGGTACCTGCCAAAGCCTTGCTGGACTCAGGCAGTATGGTAACCATGGTGCACGCTGATCTGATTGGAACAATTGACACTGTGCTAAAGCCGCTTAAGGTAGTGTGTATCCATGGAGACACAAAGACTTATCCTGTGGTGCCAGTGTCGATTTCAACGGAATGTGGGACAATTACTCACGACGTCGGGGTGGAAAGAAACCTAATGTGTCAAGTTATATTGGGTCGAGACTTGCCACTGTTTTGGGTACTGTGGGAGAGTGTAAAAGGGAAGTTATTTAAAGACTCTGATAATAACTTAGCCCCTCTTCCCCTACCAAAGAACTTGATGCACCGAGTCGGGATACAAATGTTGCAGAAAATGTATTGCAAAAATGATCATGTATTATTGCAAACTGATGATGTAATGTTGCAAATTGATGAAAATGGAACTGACTATCCTTGTCGGGACCCTGAGCAGGTTACTGAGGGGGGAATGATTCCCCATTACAAGTTATGTTGGGCGAGGATGATGATGAATCTATCCCCCCATCTATGCTCCCTGACCTGGAGGTGTCAAAAGGGTTGTTTATCACTGCGCAGATGCGGGATCCAACGTTATCCCATGCGAGACAACAGGTATCTGTTGTAAATGGAGTTCCCCAGGAACCTGGGGCAGAGGAGAGATTCCCTCATTTTTCAGTTCATGGGGATGTGTTGTATCGGGTTGCAAAAGTCAGAGAAGAGGTTGTTGAGCAGCTGCTAGTGCCTCAGGAGTTTCGGAGGATGGTACTAGACTTGGCTCACAATGAAGCATTGGGAGGTCACCTGGGTGCCGAGAAAACGGAGGCGCGGATAACTGACAGGTTTTACTGGCCTGGGTTAAAGGCCGAAGTAAAGAATTACTGCGCTTCTTGCCCCACCTGTCAGTTAACCGCGCCAGTGTCCCATTTTCGAAGCCCTTTGGTGCCCTTGCCAATAATCGAGGTGCCATTCGAGCGCATTGCCATGGATATAGTGGGGCCACTGGTAAAGTCTGCCAGGGGGCACCAATATATCCTTGTCATCCTCGACTATGCCACTCGCTACCCGGAAGCCTTTCTGTTAAGAAAACCCACGTCCAAAGCTATCGCCCGAGAATTGTTTAATATGTTCACTCGGACGGGTTTTCCTAGGGAAATCCTTACGGATCAAGGAACCCCGTTTATGTCTAAAGTGATGGCTGATGTATGTAAACTGTTCCAGATTAAACAGATGAGAACCTCGGTTTATCACCCTCAGACCGATGGCCTGGTTGAACGGTTTAATAAGACTTTAAAAATGATGTTAAAAAGAGTGGTTTAAAGGGACGGAAAAGATTGGGACTGTTTATTGCCGGCAGTGATGTTTGCTGTTCGGGAGGTACCTCAAGCCTCCACAGGTTTTTCACCATTTGAACTAGTATATGGGCGCAGACCTCGATGGTTGCTTGACTTGGTAAAAGAAACCTGGGAAAGTGAGTCCAGTCCTCACAAAAGTGTGGTGGAACATGTTTCCCAGTTGCAAGAACGCATTGCCAAGGTGATGCCCCTTGTCAAGGAACACTTACTGGCCGCCCAAGAAGCGCAGAGTCGGGTATACAACCGCTCCGTGAAAATCAGGCAGTTCCAGGTGGGGGATAGAGTGGCAGTATTGATCCCAACCGTGGAGAGTAAATTCTTGGCCAGGTGGCACGGTCCCTTTGAGATCGTTGAAAAAGTGGGGGAAGTAAATTATAAGGTACATCAGCCAGGGAGACGGAAACCCTATCAATTGTATCACGTCAATCTGTTAAAACCCTGGAAAGAGAGAGAGACCGCTCCGGTTAGAGTGGGTGTGAGTGTTGTACCCCAAATAAGCATTGAGGATGTGAAAATAGCCCCCACTTTGTCCAAATCCCAGGTCCAACAAGTAAAAGAGTTTCTTCAGAGAAACAAGGGGATATTTTCGGATTTGCCTGGACTCACGGGTATGGTGGAGCACAACATTGTTACTGAGCCCAGGGCTAAAGTGTTTGTCAGGCCCTATCGCATCCCGGAGGCCCGCAGAAAGGCGGTATTAGAAGAAGTGAAGCGCATGTTAGAACTGGACGTCATTGAAGAGTCGCAGAGTGACTGGTCAAGCCCGATCGTGTTGGTACCCAAGCCAAACGGCACTCTGCGATTCTGTAACGATTTCCGGAAATTAAATGAAATTTCCAAATTTGATGGTTATCCCATGCCCCGTGTGGATGAACTGATAGAAAGGTTAGGCCCAGCCCGCTACATAACCACATTAGACCTGACCAAAGGGTATTGGCAAATGCCCTTGGCCAAAGAAGCCAGAGAGAAAACGGCATTTTCCACACCTGAGGGCCATTTTCAGTATAAAAGAATGCCGTTTGGGTTACAGACCGCCCCGGCCACATTTCAGAGAGTCATGGACAGAATGTTGCGTCCACACCAAAGATACGCGTCGGTCTACTTAGACGACATTGTAATTTTCAGTTCAGACTGGGAGTCTCACCTACCCAAGGTTCAAGCAGTCCTGGATGCGTTAAGGAAGGGGGGTTTTACAGTGAACCCCGAAAAATGTGCCCTAGGTATGGAGGAAGCAAAGTACTTGGGGTACATTGTCGGAAGGGGGTTGGTAAAACCCCAAATTAACAAAATTGAGGCAATCCAGGACTGGCCCCGCCCCATCAGTAAGAAACAGGTTCGAGCTTTCTTGGGGATAGTGGGCTACTTCAGACGGTTCATTCCCAATTTTTCTACCCTCGCAGCTCCCCTAACTGACTTGACCAAGGGCCAGAAGTCAGTGATGATACAGTGGACGGCAGAGACAGAAAAAGCGTTTTTGGAGCTGAAATCGGCATTATGTAGTCACCCTGTCCTGGTAGCCCCCGATTTCACTCGAGAATTCGTAGTGCAGACAGATGCCTCAGATGTTGGGTTGGGGGCGGTTCTGTCACAGGTAATTGATGGAGAAGAACATCCCATAGTTTTTCTCAGTCGGAAACTGACGGCCGCTGAGAGAAACTATGCGGTAGTGGAGAGGGAATGCTTGGCCATTAAATGGGCCCTAGACTCCCTGCGCTATTATTTATTGGGTAGGAAATTTAGGTTGATCTCTGACCATGCCCCGCTAGCGTGGATGAAAAGAAACAGAGGAACGAATGCAAGAGTGTCCCGGTGGTTTCTCTCTCTCCAGGAATTCAACTATGTGGTGGAACATAGGCCAGGTAAAGTGCACCAGAACGCTGATGCCCTTTCCCGAGTCCACTGTTTAGTGGGTCTATGTGCCTCCACCGCCTCGGGGTTGAGGCAGAGGGGGGGGATATGTAGGGGCCATCGGGGCTGGGTAATAGATGGGAGGTATATTTCCCCGGTATTTGGACTGTGGTCACTTTAAAACCCTGTGTGGTCCTAGGAAGGGAGTCCGGATTTTAGCAGCAAGCAGTTGCTGCTTGTTTTTTTCTTTTCAGGGCCGGACTCCTGGGATAGGAGGGAAGGAAGGGCGGGCCTTCCCATCCCACCTAGGTACACACCTGGTTGTCAGTGGGGCTGAGTCTCACTAATTATGGTATTGATGAGATGCAAATTTATGCTTAAGAAGCAGCCTCACAAGCAGTGTGAGGAGAGGTGTTGAAGGAGTAGCATGTATGCTATGGAAATCTCCTGACAAGGAATGTTGGAGTATTTGATGGAAGCCAAACCATACCCTGCTCTGTTGTTTGTATGGTGTTGGCCTGATGAAAAACTGAACTTTGTTTGAACCTGCTGGACTTTATCTTACCAAGCTGAAGTAAGCTGAACTGTTATTTTCCACTTATTACTGCTGAACTGTAGCTGTTTATTTCTACTGCACAATAAACAGACTTTGTTTTATACATCTGTGTACTGCGTGCTGGCTGCGACCCCCTCTAAACTTCACAACATACAAATCATAAAATCATAATTTTTTTTTCGCTTCAGTGTCTCTTTAAGGCTGGTGATTAGTGGTGTAGGTGAGTTATGCCCATAGGGGCCTTTCATGGGTATATAATGGGTATATAAGCTCTATAGATAATTTTTACTTTGGCTGACTCTTCAAATTCTCAGCTATAATGCCCAGCAGATTAGACCATTTTTGCAAATGAGTTTCCTGTCCAGTGCGCTCCCTAGGTAAAGAAGTAAAGTCATGATAAAGATTGTTTCCCCTTAGGATTTATCAAAAAGGTCATCAAACTGCAGGTAAAAGGATAGAGCTCCATCCGCACCCAGTATGCCAGAGACATGACTCCTTAATTGACTATAATAAGAGAAATGTCTCTCTGGAAGATTTTTCCTAGTAAATTGCTTCTTGAAAAGACACGAGCTTGCCATGGTCATCCAGCAAGTTGCCCAAAGTTAAATGCCTAAATTAGACCAGATAACATATGCCTTGTGCAATAGCCCAGGTTTAAAATCAGGGTGATTCAGGACAGGCATCCTTGCAGACAAAATACCAGGTAACTCACACTTTTCCCTAGTTTCTCTCCAATTGATGATGACATCTCCAAGTATAAATTTATGACAAATGAAAATAGGCAGGGATTGAAGTCTAGTAGGCAAAATTACTGCAAATTAATAGGGCCCGATCAACTCTCTTTCTAGAACTGTGGGCATATAAATAGTGGGTTTCCCCCTCAACTCTCTTTCTAGAACTGTTGCCATATAAATAGTGGATTTCCACCACCAATCCTGGATGTGGCGAAAAATAGCCACCATTTGTAGTTGTGAATATTAGGCAGATTTACACCTATCTGGGCAATCTTCACCACCCAACTTACCATATACATGGCTGCAGCAACAGGCATATAATAGGTAATGAAGCCAGTCTTGTATTTTACAATGATGTTATGCCTACAATAAAGATAGGAAGAACATAAAATCACAGTCCTGGTCACAGTATCCCCATAAAAATGATACTAAGCAATGGTCGGCTACCTCTGGAGGACACTGATCAGTTCTGACCTCTGTAGAACATCTTCTGATGAATGTCTCTTACCTGGTCTCTGTAAATCCATTCAAATCCACCTTCCCTAACTTAGCTGTGATGATGTCCAGACACTGACCCAACTCCACCTGGTACGTGGACTGCAGATGCCAAACAGAAAACAAGGATGGATTAATTGGATTTCAGCAAGCCTTTTAGTCATAAAAATGTCACAATTTGCCCTTTGCCCTGGGAAATATTTTGCCTTTAAGATTCCCCAAAGTGTCTCATCAGTTGTTGGAGTACCTCTTCTGTACAAAAAAAGGTCTTCTGAAATGCCATGGGCTGGACTTTCCCTCTCCTTGTGGCAGTGTGAACCAGAACACGTTTCTTTGGGGCAGAATGTACTCATTCCATTGGCTGTGGAATTCCCAGCCATGCTTTAACCCACTCATCCCATTGCCTCTGGAGCCAGAAAATCAAGTCTGAAGACATCTGGCAACTACCTCAAGAGTAGTGTTAAACGAGTAATGTTAATTTTGTGAATTTTCACAATTGCAATTCTGCTCTGACTCTTTTTCATGGTTGCATATTTTAACTAGTTACTGCACAACAATGAAATGCCTGTGGTCATTTTAAAAAACTAAAGTAACACATACACGCATTACTTTCTTTGTGCAATGTTCAGTACATAGAGTAATAAATGGGGGGACATCTAGTGGCCAACAAGTAAATTACACCCTAACACAATACATACTAATACAGAATTTTCCCAAATAAAATTAACTCCTTACCTCCCCCAATTACCAAAATAAAATATTTGCATATATTAAAAAAAAGACAGTTACCTTAGGGACTGTACTTTTTTAATGCATATGTCGTGAGGGTATATTACTGTTATTTTTGCAAACATGGGCTTATAATTAGTGATGAAGGCAAAATGGAAAAATACACCTTTATTTCCAAATAAAATATTGTCACCATACATTGTGCAAGGGAAATATTTTAAATGTTGTAATAACCAGTACAAATGGCAAATAAAATGTGTCGGTTTTATCCACAGTAAAAAGTTTTATTTTAAACTATAGTGGTCAAAAACTAAGAAAATTATTTTTTCCCATTTTTTTCTTATTCCCATTAAAATGCATTTAGAATAAAATAATTCTTAGCAAAATAAGAAAGCCAAATTGGTGGCAAAAAAATATATAGACCATTTAATTGTGGTAAGTAGTGATTAAGTTATTGGCGAATGAAAGGGAGGAGCACTGAAAGGTGAAAATTGCTCAGATCCTTAAAAAGGAATACAGAAAGAGACACAGAGAGCCCAATATAGTGTAGTATGTACTGGCAATATGGGTGTGACAAAGTAAGTATATGATATTGATACTCACAAACCAGGGTTACCTTTCAGGCAACCACTGTAAAGGCAGGTGGGGAAATTAGACCTGTCCCCACTCAGGATTAAGAAGTCACTCTCTGTAGATCGGAAAAAAGAGGGGCAACACCCCTCCACCAAGGGTGGACTTAGAACACGTACAGGCAAACAGAGGCACCAAAAGGATAAAAGTCAATAAAAAGTTTAAAAGTCGGGGGAGGCAGAGGGGGATTTCCCTCCTCCAAGTAGACACAACAAACTATTGATAGAGTTTAACCAAATATTTATTCACATACTCCAGAAAGTGCAACGCGTTTCGCAGGCATATCCCTCAGGCTATGAACGGAGCATAAAACTCATGTAGGTCTAGTAAAAAGCAAAGCGCCTCTGTCTATCAGATCCTTAAAGAGATTGTGAAGCCTCCTAAAATGCCGCTTTTTTTAGACAGACTTTTAAAGCATTAATGGCTTAGCTGAAACGCCGCTATCCCGTGGCAAAACAAGGCTTTAATCACCCCGAAATCCCCGGGGCAAATTGCGGGGCTTCTTCCTGTTGGAGGCAGAGCTTTGAGCAGTAGCTCTGCCTCCATTTGCATCAATCTCCCATGGATTTCCACCTTCTCCCACCCCTCTCAGTCTTCTTTCACTGAGGAGGCAAAGATCTGTGGGAGATTGATGCGAATCGAGGCAGAGCTACTGCTCAAAGCTTTGCTTTTTCTGGGCAGCAAAATCCACGACTTTGAAAGTCGTGGATTTTTGCCTTGGTATTTGGGAGTGATTAAAAACCACTTAAGGACCAGGGGTGGTTTGCCTGATCTGTGCTGCGTGGACTCTCCAGCCCGCAGCACAGATCAGGATAGAGCCAGGGCGATCAGACTTACCCCCTTTTTTCCTCACTAGGGGGATGTCCTCCTGGGGGGGTCTGATTGCCGCCGGCTTGCTGCGCTTTGCGGGGGGGGGGCTTTTCAAAGCCCCCCTCCGCAGCGTTTTCGGCGCTCCCTCCCTCTCCCTCCCTCTCCCTTCCCCTGTGAGCGGCGCAGGACGGATATCTGTCCTTCGCATTGTAGGATAGGCTTCAGCCTATCATATGCCGGCAATCCCCGGCCAATCAGAGGCCGGGGATCTCCGATCTGCCTTACGGCGCTGCTGCGCAGCAGCGCCGTATGATGCAAACAGCGGGGATTTCTTCCCCGCGTGTTTACATTTTGCCGGCGAGCCGCGATCGGCGGCTCTCCGGCTGTTCACGGAGACACCCTCCGTGAACTGACATGGAAAGGCCGCTCGATCGAGCGGCCGTTTCCATGGTAACCCACTTAAGACCTGCTGACGCCTATGGGCGTTAGCTGGTCTTAAGTGGTAGCCTCGTTTTGCAGCAGGATAGCGGCATTTCAGCTAAGCCATTAATGCTTAAGAAGACTGCCTAAAAAAAAAAGTAAGTTAGGAGGCTTCAGTGTCTCTTTAAAGCGGAATATAACCCTGCATTTCAACTTTGCTCTAAAACATTATTTACAGCATATTATATGCAACCAGCATTTTTTTTTTACTAGACCAGCATTGGAAGGGTTACACACGGAGCTTTAAAGTTCAGTGGAGAGAAATGCAGACGCATCCGAAGTTTAGATAGATCCATTTAAGTAATGGAATGTGACACACACTCTGACTGTGCAGGAGCTCCCGGACACAGAGAGAGAGTGAGTCACATTCCTCACTAGTTACATTGTGTTTACTTAAATGTATCTATCTAAACTTCGGATGTGTCTGCATTTCTCTCCACTGAACTTTAAAGCTCCGTGTGTAACCCTTCCAATGCTGGTCTAGTAAAAAAAAAATGCTGGTTGCATATAATATGCTGTAAATAATGTTTTAGAGCAAAGTTTAAATGCAGGGTTATATTCCGCTTTAAGGGAAAAAAACCCTTAGCTGGCAACCAGTTAAATTAACCATAAATACTTACCTTTGGTTACTCTCATGAGAGTATCCTCAGAAATGTCCCACAGTGTTCTCTCGATCAGAGATGCTCGAATGTACCCAAATTCGATTCGAGTACATTCGAATTCGGGTCCGGGTCAAATTCGGATTCGGCCGTGATCACGACCATAGAATTCGATTCGAATTCGAGTCATGATCAGTAATTGAATTCGGGTAATAGTCGTGATCACGAATTCAGATGGCCTTAAAGCAATTTTTTTTTAAAGGGAAATCACAATTAAATAGGTTTAATAAAAAAAATGGTGGAAAACCTTTTTCTGCATTTGCTTGCTTATTCTTCTTCACCGTCTTCACTTTCTTGTTTTTCCTCTCTCCATCTTTTTCTTCACCATCTTCTTTTTCTGTTTTACCATCTTCTTTCTCATCACCATCATCTTCATCATCATCTTCTTCTTCACTGGCATCTGGTTCTTCTTCTTCTGGTTCATCTTCAATTGGTTTTTCATCTTCTTCTTCACCTGGTTCTTCTTCCTCTTCTTCATCATCATCTGGTTCTTCTTCATCATCTGGTTCTTCTTCTTCTTCATCATCTGGTTTTTCTTCTTCTTCTTCTTCATCTGGTTCTTCTTCTTCTTCTCCTGGTTCTTCTTCTTCTCCTGGTTCTTCTTCTTCTTCCCCTGGTTCTTCTTCTTCTTCACCTGGTTCTTCTTCTTCAACTTCTTCTTCTTCTTCACCTGGTTCTTCTTCTTCTTCTTCTTCACCTGGTTCTTCTTCTTCTTTTTCTTCACCTGGTTCTTCTTCTTCTTCACCTGGTTCTTCTTCTTCTTTTTCTTCACCTGGTTCTTCTTCTTCTTTTTCTTCACCTGGTTCTTCTTCTTCTTAATTACCTGGTTATTCTTCTTCTTCTTAACCTGGTTCTTCTACTTCTTCACCACCTTTTTTTTTTTCCTTTTTCATATTCTTCCTCTTGTACCCAACTTAATGTTTTTTTTCCTTACAGAATTCAACTGTTGTAAAAAAAAATTCTTCAACAGCATAGCTAAATTTGTGGCATAATAGCTAGTGGAGCATGGCAGCAGCGCAAAATTCTGTGGACACTGGCGGTGGGAACACAGACAGCAGGAGGTTAAATACAGCAGCAGGAGGAGGAGGAGGAGGAGTGACGTGTGGGAGCAGGCAATGTAACGGGCCATGGCACCTAGCATTGGTATCATGTCTGTAAATAAACACCAATAGCAGGAGGTTCCAGACAGCAGTGATGAAGCCCACATCGTGTCCAATACACAACTGGGACAGCACAGTTTTCAACCCAGACACTTCAAAATATTTTTTTGACCAAAACATGTAGCTATTGTAGTGGTGTAATAGCTAGTGGAGCATGGCAGCAGCACATAATTCTGTGGACCCTGGCGGTGGGAACACAGACAGCAGGAGGTTAAATACAGCAGCAGCAGGAGGAGGAGGAGTGACGTTTGGCAGCAGGCAATGTAACGGGCCATGGTACCTAGCGTTGGTACCACGGCTGTAATAAACACTATACAGCAGGAGGTTCCAGACAGCAGTCGTGAAGCCCACATTGTGTCCAATACACAACTGGGACAGCACAGTTTTCAATCTAGAAACCTCAGAATAATTTTTTTTACCAAAAAATGTAGCTATTGTAGTGGCGTAATAGCTAGTGGCACATGGCAGCAGCGCATAATTCTGTGGACCTTGGTGGTGGGAACACAGACAGCAGGAGGTTAAATACAGCAGCAAGAGGAGGAGGAGTGACGTGTGGCAGCAGGCTATGTAACGGGCCATGGTACCTAGCATTGGTACCACGGCTGTAATAAACACCATACAGCAGGAGGTTCCAGACAGCAGTCGTGAAGCCCACATTGGGCTTGATTTACTAAGAGGAGCTAACCTACTTAGCACGTCTAAAGTCTTAAGGCGCGCTAACCAGGGTGCTAAGTAGGTTAGCACCAGTTTTCTCAATCAGATCGTGCGCTAAGTACCGCGCGCAAAGTTTTGCACGCGCAAAGTCCTATGCGCGCGCTAAGTCCCATAGGCTTTAGTGGGCACTTCGCGCGGAGCACCCTGCGCTCTGTGCAGTGTGCGCGCAAAACATTGCACGCGGTACTTTGCGCACGATCACTAGTTCTCACATTTCAACTGAGTTTAGACGTGCTAAGGGCCAGTGCTAAAGTTAGCACCGTTTTGTAAATCAAGCCCATTGTGTCCAATAAACAACTGGGACAGCACAGTTTTCAACCCAGACACCTCAGAATATTTTTTTTAACAAAAAATGTAGCTATTGTAATAGCTAGGGGCGCATGGCAGCATAATTCTGTGGACCCTGGCGGTGGGAACACAGACAGCAGGATGTTAAATACAGCAGCAGCAGCAAGAGGAGGAGAAAGAGTAATGTGTGGCAGGCAGCATACCAGGTAAAGGGCCATGGCACCTAGCGTTGGTACCACAGCACCTACAGAAAAAAAACAGGCCAAATTAGCAGGGGACTGAAGGTTGATGTTTTGAAAAAATAATTCCCAGGCACCTCATGTCCTCCACTCGACGACAACAGGTGCCTGGAACGTGCCTTCAATTCAGGCCTGGTTGATCTTAAGGAATGTGAGTCTGTCCATGAACTCTGGGGACAGACGAGAGCACTTCTCGGTGACCACGCCACCGGCCGCACTACAGCACCTCTCAGAAAGCACCCTGGAAGGGGGCAAGACAGGACTTCCAGGGCGTAGTGTGCCAGCTCACTCCAGATCTGCAAGCGCTCGACCCAGTATTCCAAGGGGTCCACATGCTCCTTGCTGCTGTCAAGCCCACTGAAGGACCCCATGTAGTTGTCCACCATCCGGGTCAGGCGCTGGCTGTGACTTTGAGAGGAGGATGCTGCTGCACGCACCTCCTCTCTCGGCTGCTCTACCGTCATGTATATTGCCTTTGTCAAGGACAGCAGGTCTTCTGGGCGCCTGATGCTGCTGCTGCTGGCTGCAGGCACTGGCTGCTGTGCTGGCTGGACAGGGACAGAGGGGGTGGAAGGCTTGGGGAAGACTTCCTCCAATCGCCGAACAAGGATCTGCTGCAACTCCCTTGTTTGCTGCTCACGGTCTCCAGCAGGCAGGAACTGACCCACCTTCCCCATCAGCCGTGGGTCCAGGATCATGCTGATTCAGGCATCCTCCCGAGCCCGCATCTGCTTAACCCCGGGGTCTGTGCACAGGCACCGCAGCATGTGTGCTGCCATGGGGAACAGGGTGGACCGTCCAGCAGAGACATCAGGGTCAGTGGCCACAAGTTTGCTGTCCTCCTCCTCTTGCCTCTGATCCTCTTCCTCCTCTCTCCACCCTCGCACCACTGCAGCAGCGCTCCACTGTTCTCTCTCAACAGCAATGTCCAGCTCCTCCAACTCCTCCTCCTCCAACAACTCAAACTCCTGTGCAGAAGTGGACTGCGCAGGTGGCTGCTGTTCCAGCTGGATCAGGGCCTCCTCTCCCACATCCATCAGATCACCCAGGGCCCTGTCCAGCAGACAAACAATGGGCACCCACTGGCAGAGGGATGCCCGTTCCTCGCTGACCAGGTTGGTTCCCTGCAGGAAGCGAGCCAACACCAAGCAGACCTGCTGCATCTGCCCCCACTGTGCATTGGAGAGGAGCTGGAGTTTGGTGGTGCCGGCGAGAGTGCCCTCAACAACGTGGAGGTTGACAGCCCTCCTCTGCTCAACTAGCCGCTCCAACATCGCCAGGGTGGAGTTCCAGCGAGTTGGCACATCGATGACTAGCCGGTGTCATGGCAGGCCCTCGTGCTGGTGCATGTCGGCCAGGTTTGCTGTGGCAGCGGCTGAGCGGCGGAAACTGCACACAATTTTTGAGCCGCTTCCAAAAGATTGTCCATTCCCTGGTAGGTGCGCATGAACTTCTGAACCACCAGGTTCAGGACGTGAGCCAAGCAGGGGACTTGGGTCAAGTGTCCCCTGGCAATGGCAGCCAGCAGGTTGGCCGCATTGTCGGACACCACCAATCCAACTCTGAGGCCTCTGGAGGTCAGCCACATCTTCTCCTGCTCCCTCAGGTAGCGGAGCATGTTGGCTGCCGTCAAACTGTACTTCCCCAGGCTTCTCATCTCCAGCAGCGCTTGGCAATGGCAGGCCTTCATGCTGCTGTTTAGGCGGGGTCGCTTGGCGGCGGGAGCTGCTGATTCCCCCCTGACCCCACGTGGTGGCACCACATAGTGGAAAACTGGTGCTGCTGCTACTGATGCGTCCGAGGATGGACCTGCTGCTTCCTCGCTGGCGCATTCCACCAGGCTGACCCAGTGAGCCGTGAAGGACAGGTAGTGGTCTGTCCCGAAATGGCTGCTCCAGGAGTCCATGGTGATATGGATCCACTCACTCACGGCGTGATCGAGCGAGCGGCCCATGTTTGCCATAGCGAACCAGTGCAGTGCTGGGATTGCCATTCAGGAGAAATAGTGGCGGCTGGGAATTTGCCACTCTGGAATCCCATACTGAAGGAGCACACAAAGGAGTATGGCAGGAGCTGGGAGCACATGGCCTGGGCAAGAAACCCGTTAAGCACCCGGATGCGCCTGTTGGTGGGAGGCAGAGCCTTGGTCACACTGGAAAATTGCTCACTGAGAAGGGTCTGGTGGCGTTTGCCTGCACGGGAGGAAGAGGAGGCGACTGTGGAGGGAGCAGATGAGGCCACTGAGGACTGGCTGCCCGGGGGGGAGCAGTAAGTTTCTGTGCTCCTGCTGCTGATGCTGGATCAGCAGGAGGGTGGGATGCTGCTGCTGCTGAAGGCTGTGCAGGGGCTGTCTGGCTCTGACCACTGCCTGCGCCACTGTCCCTTTGCCTCAGAAAGTCACTGTAGTCCTCAAAATATTTGGTCTGCAAGTGGGTCTGCAGGCACGAGGTACCCAACTTGTTCAGATCCCGACCTCTGCTCAGGCTGTCACCGCAAATGTGGCAAACGGCACGGGTCTTATCGTCAGTGCACACAGTGAAGTAATTCCAGACTGGGGATTTGAACTTGCCCTTCAAGCTTGAGGGATGAGGAGCTTTTTTGCCTTTGGAGGGCTGTTTTTTTCCCTTTGCTTGGAGGAGCTTTGGTGCGGGTGGTGGTGGTAGCAGCTGAAGCAGCAGGCTGTGGCTCCTGCCTTCCATGCCCTGTGCTGGCCGCCATGCCTCTGTGCCAGAGACGGCTCCTCCTCTGATGACGAGCTGCCTTCACCCAACTGTGCTGGTGGTGGCACATAGGGACGATCCAGCACCTCATCATCATCCCCAAACATCTCCTCTGAGCCCCCAACCAACTTTTCTGCCCCAACATCCCCTGCATCAGGCCCCTCCTCCTCCTCATGAAAATCAGGTTTTTGTGCGCCGACAACAAACTCCTCCACCTCAAACTCCTCCTTCTTGCATGCCCCCGTCATCTCCTCCTCAAACTTGGCAACCACATCCCTCAAATCGCTTGCGGTCCCTGGGGTGAAGAGCAAGCTCAGTGAGGGCAGGCTGGTCGCTGGGGTCAATGTGACCTCAAGCGTTGCTGGAGGCCTGCTGCGGACCGGAGTGCTGGTGGTGGCACTGGTCTCGCTGGCGCTGGAGGTCTGGCTGGAAACGGTGGCTTGCTGTCAGATTGGCAATTGTCTGATTTAAGGCATGGTATATGCATTGGTTGTGGTGAGGTGATGTCATTCAGACTCCTGTAGTCCACACCAGTGCTGCTCGGATACCCCTTTTCAAAATCCAGATTGACCCGGATCCGAATACCCAGATATCCGATTCCGAACCAGGACGGATATCCGATTTCAAAATTTTCCAAACCGAATCGGATATCCGACCCTAGTATCCGGGATATCCGGGCAAATTCGGATATCCGGATAGAAAAAACGGAAGTGGCCTTTAAATTGCTTTAAAAACTTTTTTTAGGGTATATGAGGCATGTAGCATCATTATTTTGTAAAGGGAAACACTAATTGATGATGTGGGGACTTAAAATCCCCCTCAAAAAAAAAAAAATTGGCTGTCAACATTAGGCCTAGGTTCCAGACAGCGGTCGTGCAGCCCACATTGTGTCCAAAGTCCAACCACACAACTGGGACATGACAGTTTTCAGCAAATACACCTCCAAAAAATTACGCAGCAATTGTGTTTTGGGTTAAATATAGGTGGTATCAGTGGCCTGTGGCACCCTAGCCTGGCGGTGGGAGCTGCACAGGCAGCAGGAACAGGGCAATGCAGCAGCATCAGGTGCAATGTGTGCCAGGAGCATGCCGGATGTGGCACGTTGCCATTGGCACTTAGCACGTGGCACTTGGCATGTGGCACTTAGCACGTGTCGCGTGGCACTTGCCACGTACGACGTGGCAAGTGCCACGTGACACTTGGCAAGTGCCACATGACAGGTGGCAAGTGACACTTGGCACGTGCCGAGTGACAGTCAGACAGCAGAGGAGAAGACACTAGTGTACACTAACTGTCACATTGCCATTGCTCACAGCACAGCAGTTCTGTAAAAAGCTAACACAGTAGTACTACAACTACTAGCACACTGACTGCAGTAATACAGTACTAACTACACAATAACACAGTAATCATATCCCCTAATTCCTAACCTAACCTATAACTAAGGCTAATAGCTGGCCAGCAGGCAGCAGCTGGCCTGGTCTGTGCACAGCACACACACAGACACATAGCAGCTGCCTGCAGCACACACTCTGATTGCACACAAATGACATCAAGCTAATTAACGATTTAACAATAGTGCAGTGATAATGAAGGGGTTAATCACTGAACAGCTTATCACTGTGTACAGCCCTTGGCCCAGCAGCACTGGAGCACACACTCTGACAGTCATACAATGAAATCAATCAAGCTAATTAACGATTTAACAATAGTGTAGTGATAGTAGTGAAGGGGTTAATCACTGAACAGCTTTAGGTTTATAACTGTGTACAGCCCTTGCTAGGCCACCAGCACTGGAGCATGTCTCTCAGTGAACATTCAGCAAGCTAAGACGATATGTCTCATCATGGCAGCCCTCCTTATTATACAGGGGGGCTGGCCAGTGTTCCTTTCTGTAATTGGGTACCAGGGTTTAGGCTGGGAGCCCTCTGATTGGCTCAATGAGGTCAGGTGGGGCTGGCCAGGGTTCCCCTCTGTGATTGGTTGCTAGAGCTTCTGCTGGGAGCCTTCTGATTGCCTCCTGGACGTCTTGTCCTTAGTTACAGTATTTTGGATCCGGATATCCGCGGATATCCGGGTTATGTGGCCAAATATCCGCAGATAGCTGCCGAATCGGATAGCGTAAAAAAGTTTGGATATCCAGGTTCCCCGGATATCCGGAATCCTGATGAGCCCACACAGGACCTTGTCATCTTGTCCTTTTTGGGCACTAGGACAACCTGAACAGTACAGGCTAGAGGATTTCTGAATATCTCCTAATTCTAGAATCTCCTTAATATTTTTCTCCATCTTTGCCTGCACCTCAGTAGAAGTGCAAGAGGCAAGTTGTCATATGGGCTTGTGAGACTCCATATCCACTCTGCACTGTTACAGTAGTCATCCCAGTCTTTCCTGAGAAGTTTTTGCTGTGGGTGCTCAGCACTAGGGATGGTCAAAAATTCGATTTCTGAAAATGCTGATTACCAATTCCACCACAGAAAGTTGATTTTTTTTTTTTTTTTTTTTTAGTCAAAGTTTTGTAATTTTAATAGAAAGTTGTTTTTCAGAATCTGTTTTATTTTGTGGACATCCTCTATTATGCAAACATCCTTGATACACTACCAGATTCTCTGATTGGCCAAATACTTCAGTCAAAAAAACTCAACCAATCAGACGCTGCAGAATTTTTCCTGTGGAAATTTGAATACCATGGGAGAAGGATCCGCAAACCAGACTTGGTTGAGTGAAAAAATTGTCTGTTCTTAATAAAATAGTATCACATGACAAAAATGGTAGTGCAATAAAATCACAGGATCGACTAACGCGTGTCGGGCTTACAATCTGCCCTTAGTCATAGTCTTTTGTCTGGAATGACTGACCGGCCGCAGCCCGGGTGACTAAAGCGTGCATGCTCCGTACTGCCACGCCGGCCGCCGTGATGACGCGAGGCGGCCGGCGTGTGACGTCAGCCGCGTCATACGCGGAAGGAGAAGCCCGACACTCGGCCGAGTGTCGCCCGGGCTGCGGCCGGTCAGCCATTCCGGAGCAGGGACTAGGAGAGGAGCCAGGACGCCGTCGTGGGACCTCCCAACCAGCACTGGGCTGGAGAAAGCCCCGGGTGAGTACAATTTTCATTTTTTAGATGAGCTCGGAGTCCCTTTAAGGTTAATCACAGGACTCGGAAATACTCCAGTAGTATTGGACCAATCAGAAAATGCGGAGGCTTAACTTGGAAATCAGAATACCACCAAAATTTTAGACCAATCACAAGACTCAGTAAAACTCTGTAGTATCCGAGACTTGTGGTTGATCTAAAATATCTGTGGTATTCAATTTTCGAGAGAACAAGTTCATGTACGCTTTACCCCCATGGTAACACATACCAGTCGGTGCAGGATCTAGAGAGCCAGTCCTTTAAGCACAAACCATGGGAGAAGGATCCGCAAACCAGACTTGGTTGAGTGAAAAAATTGTCTGTTCTTTATTAAATAGTATCACATGACAAAAATGGTAGTGCAATAAAATCACAGGATCGACTAACGCGTGTCGGGCTCACAATCTGCCCTTAGTCATAGTCAAAAGAACAGACAATTTTTTCACTCAACCAAGTCTGGTTTGCGGATCCTTCTCCCATGATTTGTGCTTAAAGGACTGGCTCTCTAGATCCTGCACCGACTGGTATGTGTTACCATGGGGGTAGAGCGTATATGAACTTGTTCTCTCGAAATTTGAATACCACAGATATTTTAGATCAACCACAAGTCTCGGATACTACAGAGTTTTACTGAGTCTTGTGATTGGTCTAAAATTTTGGTGGTATTCTGATTTCCAAGTTAAGCCTCCGCATTTTCTGATTGGTCCAATACTACTGGAGTATTTCCGAGTCCTGTGATTAACCTTAAAGGGACTCCGAGCTCATCTAAAAAATGAAAATTGTACTCACCCGGGGCTTTCTCCAGCCCAGTGCTGGTTGGGAGGTCCCACGACGGCGTCCTGGCTCCTCTCCTAGTCCCTGCTCCGGAATGGCTGACCGGCCGCAGCCCGGGCGACACTCGGCCGAGTGTCGGGCTTCTCCTTCCGCGTATGACGCGGCTGACGTCACACGCCGGCCGCCTCGCGTCATCACGGCGGCCGGCGTGGCAGTATGGAGCATGCACGCTTTAGTCACCCGGGCTGCGGCCGGTCAGTCATTCCAGAGCGGGGACTAGGAGAGGAGCCAGGACGCCGTCGTGGGACCTCCCGACCAGCACTGGGCTGGAGAAAGCCCCGGGTGAGTACAATTTTCATTTTTTAGATGAGCTCGGAGTCCCTTTAAATTTGCGATTTTAGGCCAATCACAATACTCAAAAGTACTGGACCAATCAGAGAATGTGGTAGTTTACCATGGAAATTGGAAATTGGAATACCATGGAAATTTCCTACCGGGTTTTTCCCAGCTTTGTGATTGGTCAAAAATTTCAGCGGTGTTCCAAATTCCACTGAACAATTCTGCAGCCCAGTGTCGTAGCAATAGGGGTTCCAGAGGTAGCGACCGCATCGGAGGCCCTTAGAGGCCCTTCCTCAACTACAGTATTAGCCTTCTATTGGTCCTGTGCTTATAATAATCACTTCTATTGATACTTTGAATAGTGGTAATCATTAACACACTGTTCCCAGGGCCGGCGCTACCATAGAGGCAAAGGGGGAAATTGCCCCAGGGCCACAGAGCTTGTAGGGACCCCCAGTGGCTACAAGAGGAAAAAAAAGTTTCAAATCGACCTTATCGTTTTTGAGAAAACTGATTTTAAAGTTTCAAAGGAAAAAAATACACATTTAAAAACTCGCCGACTTTAATGGTTAATAGCAAATCCACCTTAAATGCTAGAAATCCTAAATTTGCAGGATATGTTAAGGAGATCATTGGGAATAAGAAGAAAAAACAATTTTTCAAAAAGACCTTATAGTTTTTGAGAAAATCGATTTTAAAGTTTCGAAGGAAAAAAGTATACTTTTAAATGCGGTAAATGTCACTTTTAGTAGCAAACCTAACGGTAGTGTAATTTTACATGCATCAAAAGAAAGAGCAATAAATTTCCTGACGGGGTTTCCAGGGGGCCCATACGCAGCAGCAGTGCTTTGGCCAGGGATCGCTATACAGCCGCAATATGGCTGTATGAAGATCCCTGGCATTTTATCCTATTTTCCCAAATTTTTTTTGTGTTTAGAGTGCGGGAATTTTTTTTAAAAAAATTATGTGGGCTCCCCTATCCTGAAACTTTTGAACCCCTTGTCCCCCATGCAGGCTGGGGTAGCCAGAATGTGGAGCTCCGACCGATTGGGGCTTCACACCCTGACTATATCAGCTGCAAAAAAGGTCCCTTAATGCCGATTTTTGTTCCGGGGTATCTGTTGGGGGGGCCCCCCAGGTTTATTTTGCCCTGGGGCCCCATTGTTGCTTAAACCGGCCCTGACTGTTCCCCATCCCCTTCTTGCACCTCTGACACTGTAGTTGCCATTGGCAGGTTTTGGTGCACCGTATCAATTGTTATGTATAGAAAGCTTGGGGGGGCCCCAATGTAAAACTTGCACCGGGGCCTACAGCTCCTTAGCTACACCACTGCTGCAGCCTATGATTGGTTCAATGCGTATGAGCTCTGTGATTGAGCTAAAATGTCTGAGTTGTGGTAATGAGGTATTTTACAGAATACTAATTTAAGAGATTGATGATTAGTGATGTAATTTTCAGTTCGCAAGTGAATTTGCACAAACGTTCGGGAACCGCCATAGACTTTAATAGGCAGGCGAAATCTAATACCTATCGGGACTGTTGATGGAAAAGATGTTTCAAGGGGCCTAACACATGGATGGTGGCATGCCGGAGGGGGATCCATGGCAAAAGTCCCACAAAAAATTACGTAGTTGATGCAGAGTCATGTTTTAATCAGGCATGGGCTTCCGAATTCCGCGGAAGCTAAAATTCCGAAATTCCGTCGGAATTGGGGTTTCCGGATGGTTCCGCGGAATTCGGAATTTGCAATCCGGAATTCGGAATTCCGGCAAAATCGGAATCGGAATGAATTGACCAATCAGGAGATGCGGAATGAGTTGACCAATCATAATCAGCGGAAAGTTACCGCGCTAAAATAACGGTTTCAACCTTTTTTTTATCCAAATTTACAAAATACAAATCAATTTTATTAACAATAGATATTTCAAATGAGCGATTGAGTATTTCCTCCTAAATTTACGGAAATCCGTTTAAAAATTACGGAAGTCCGTTTAAAAATACGGAAAGTGCACGTGGCGGAATACCGCGGAATGTAACGGAATTCCACCGGAATGTAGCGGAAGCGGAATTTTGGTAGTGGCGGTATGCGGAATTACCGCGGAATCGGAAATTGGCTCTTCCGACCATGCCTGGTTTTAATCTCAAGGGCAGAAATTACATTGCATTTCTAAATTTGTGATCAGGTAGTGTAAGGGTTAGACCCGGTTCACACTGACAGATGAAACGCCTTGTTTACTGCACCACAAACAACCCCAAAGAGGATTAGTGATACCCTGAGGTGAACCAATTATTGCTTTCACTTCAGACATAAATGCAATCTTTGTGTAGTGGTTTGTAGTGGTCGCCGTGCTTGTGTGCATGTTCGCGGGAGTGTAGGCGATGATGGTTTTCCAGCCGCCCCTATGGTCGGGCTGAGGTAGCGCAATGACAGTAAAGTGACCCAAAAAAAAAAAAAAAACACTGATTCTGCAGTGTGGGCCCAGTGTTGGCCCAGTATGCTTTATGTATCACCTGAGGTGACCATAAAAGTTTTTGCCAAAACGTATCCAGCAGATCAAATTTAATCTGTCCACAATGAAGCAATTACCTTTTTGTCTTGGGTGTGCCAACACACTAATATAGTTAATTGCTTCATTGAGGTACGCAAGCACGATCATGAAGGGGAATTGACATGTACATGCCTTTATTTTGCAACCACCGTGCAACACCAGAGGCCAGAAAAATGTGACATGTACATGCCTAAAAAATTAGGTTTTGTTGCAGCCGCTGTAGCAGCAGCCTAAAAAATTCTAAATTTACCTGTAAAAATGTTTCCAAAAACTTTATGATTTGGACCCTAGTTAGTGGTGGCGGAAAAGGACAGCTGTGTGGGGAGTCATGCGGCATACAGAGAGGAAAGACAGCTGTGTGTGGACCGAATCACAAGTTTTCTGGTGTGCAGTAACCCTCCAAATCCATGCCTCATTCTTCTTAATAAAATTCAGGTAATTAACACTTTGGTGGCCTAGGCAACAGGATGCTTGAGGCGGGGCAAGCCAAAGGTTTGATGGCAAATTGTGACAGCTCTGGCCACAGGTCAAGCCTGTGCACCCAGTAGTCCAGGTGTTCATCGCTCCTCATAGTGTCGATCTCAGCAGTTAACGCAAAGTAGTACGCTACATGATGGTCGAGGTGTTCTCTGAGGTGGGATCCTGAAGCACTGTGGCGATGCTCTGGACTAAAAAAAAACTCTGCACGTCCAACTTTACCAACACATCGAAAAAGCATTCTGTCCTTGCCGGCATGGCCGTGAGAGAAGGATTATGGACAACTCTTCCTGTGTTCTATTCCCTTTTTGCTGTGACATCACCCTTCAATGTATTGAACAGCATATTTCACAGACTGTTTAGCAAATGCTTCATCCTTTCTGACTTCCGGTAAGTTGGTAACATTTCCACCACTTTGTGCTTATACCGGGGGCTAGTAGCATTGCCACCCAGTACAGGTTCTTCTCCTTTAGTCTTTTTATATGGGGGTCCTTCAGCAGGCAGGACAGCATGAAAGACCCCATTTTGACAAAGTTGGATGCAGAGGCGGCCACCTCCCATTCCTCATCCTCACTGATGTCATCAAAGGTCTCCTCCTCCCAGCCATGTACAATACGAAGGGACCCCAAAAGGTTAAAAAAAGCCCCTTGGACGTCAACTCTGGTTTGTCTTTCACCTCCACAAAGCCACCTTCCTCCTCTGACTCCTCTTTAGATGTATCTCTCTGTGATGCCGCAGGTACAGCAGGTGACGATAAGGCTCCTTCTGGTGGTGATGGTGACCATCTTCCTCTTCCTAGTCCCACTGATCTACGGCCTAATCAAGCGCTCTTTGCAGGGCATGCTCAGCTGGTGCGACTGACCAGGTTTGTGAGCTCCTCAAAAGGACGCATGAGCCTGCAGGCATTGCGCATTAGTGCCCAGTAACGAGGCAAAAAAATCCCCAGCTCCGCAGAGCCTGCCCTAGCACCCAGGTGATACAGATACTCATTGATGGCTTGTTCTTGTTGGAGCAGGCATTCAAACATCATGAGCGTGGAATTCCAGCGAGTCAGTCTGTCACAAATTAAGCACCTCACTTGCATAAGAATGTCTGAAATGGGCACATACCTTCCTGGACTGCGTGAGGACATCCTGAATTCCTGGGTTTTTAAAGACAAAACGTTGGACTTGCTTCCGCTGTCACACGCCACTTTTCTGATCTCCAGTTGGTGCGCGGTCAGCCACTGATTGACCTGTGCGTTCAGAGCTGACAGGAGTACTTTTCCGGTGTGACTCTCGGATTTCAGGCATGTCATCCCCAAGACAGCGTGACAATGTCGGTACCTGGGATATGGAATAGCCTCTGGGGAGATGGGGTTGTGCAGTTGCACAGTTGCAGAGCTACCTGAATGCTGTGTATTAGGGCGGCGGACTGTAGAGACAGCAAACTGATTTAACCTCCTTGGCGGTTCATTTTTTCCGCCAAGGAGGCTGCATTGCACTTTTTTTAGTAATTTTTTTTTGTGTCATGTAGCTACCTGAGTGGTAGCTACATGAAACACCACTAGAGGGTGCATGTGTCCCTCTAGTCCGATCGCCACCGGCAACAACAGCAAACAGGAGATTGGGTATAGAACACGATCTCCTGTTTGGCTTCTCCTGTCGCTATGGCTAGGATCGGAATGACGTCATGGACGTCAGCTGACGCCCTGACGTCAGACGCATCCGATCCAGCCCTTTGCGCTGCTCGGGAGTGATTGGTCCGGGCTGTGCAGGGCTCTGGCTGGGGCCCTTTTCTGCCGCTGTGTGCGGCCAATCAAGCTGTACGCACAGGTAGCAAAGTGCTAGCTGCGCGTACAGCACTTTACGGAATGGAAATCGCCCCACCAGGGGCTGAGATATCCTCTGCGGTGGTTACCGCCAAGGAGGTTAAAAAACCCCCACAAAAAACCTGTTTCTCATATGCAAGTTGCTTTCCTTATTGAGGTGAGCAAACGTAAATATTTTCATCAACCACCCATAAACATCTTTTGTGCAGCATCCAGAATAACTCTCAATCTTACTACTACCAGTGTTGCTTGTGAATTTCCACCAAAGTCATTTTTACATCAAAAATCCTATTTTCGATTTGAGAAAATTTTTGCGAAAAAGTGCTTGAATTTTTGCATTTTTTGTTTTTCACAAAAACTCAAAAAATTGTATTTTTACTGTGAAAAGATGGGAAATCTAGATTTTTACTGGAAAAAAAGTGAAAAACAATATTTTTACTGTGCTTTTTTTCCACAATAACCCGAAAATGATACTATACCGTGAAAATTCACAATAAATAACAAAACTTCTTTTCGGCCGAAAATCTAATTTTATATAATTTCGCAAAAATGTATGCAAAAAGAATATTGACATTTTCCCTCATCACTGCTTGCTACAAAAGACAATGATAAATTAGTTAATAATATCCAGCCATGAATACAGACTTCCTGGAAAAGCTCCAACAGGTTCAGGTAGTATGGCTGCCCACGGCAATACTTCTTCAGGATTTGGTATGCACAGGCTTCAAGCAGACAGGCATCATTGACGGCACTCAGCCCAATGCCATCCTGTGACAGAAAACATGAATCAGAACCATCAGAATACCCTGTATCTAAGCTTAGCCCCATCTTATCCACTCCACATCTATAATATAGCTACAGAAAAGAGGAGGTTACCTTTTTGTACCAGCAAGGCTTGCCAACCCGGGTCTCAGACTGGTCCATGATGTCATCAGCCATTAAGGTGAAAACCTCAAGCTGTGGAGGAGGGGTGAAAGGGTCAGTTATTTTATTTATTGTATTTATAAAGCGCCAACATATTTCACATCGCTGGACGTTAGTTTAGGTTACAGACAATATTTAGGGGTGATATACAGCAATAAGACAATACAGGAATACATGCAAACCAGATCACACAGCACAGTATGAGTACAAGGTAATGCTTAGTCAGTCACTGGATGGGAGCATGGAGATTAGGCAAGTTAGGTTCACTCAGATGCATAGCATGGGTTCACAGTAATGGAGGTTCATGATCAGGTAGGACACAAAAGGAGGAGGACCCTGCCCAAAGGCTTACCATTTAGAGGGAGAGGTACAGCTGTGGGTTTAGAGCACTTGTGAGGGGTGGTAGGCCAGAGTGAAAAGGTGAGTTTTGAGGGCCTTCTTGAAGATGTTGAAGGAAGGAGCTGCCCTAATGGGTGGAGGTAGGGAGTTCCATAGTGTTGGAGTAGCTCTTGAGAAGTCCTGGAGGTGTGAATAGGACTGGGTGATGCGGGGGGCGGTCAGGCGAGGTTCATTGGAGGAGCAGAGTGAGCGGCTAGGTGTGTACCTCTGAGTAAGATGAGAAATGTAGGTTGTCATGAATGATACGGACGTCGAGACGATTAGTGATTCTGTATCGTTCCGCACAGCAGAGCAGAATGTCACTTTCTGTTTAAATGTACAACAGATGTCTTTTCTTTCTCTTCTGAGTGAAAGCAAGCCCATCACCCACACTGAATTAGAGTCCCTTTTCTGGCCAGTGACACAGAGGTGTAATACATCAAAGGTTGTTCTAGCTGGTCACACTCAGAGGATACTTAACACCTCAAAAGGTCCTTTCATCCAGGGGAAGCCAAAGGAAGCTAACTCCCCAGGAGACCACTGCCAACCTCAGACACATTGGCACCGCTGGGAAACAGATTTAAATGCATGTGGTTTATGATTTCGGTCTGTTAAATGAAAACCGTGCATAGCACAGCTATGAAATTAATATAGTCTTGTTCGTTAAAATCTGCCCAATGTGCTGATATAAAATTCATAACAATAACTCATCCGGTTATTGGTGTACGACCCTTCTCGGGGGCAGGACAGCCTAACACACTCATGCAAGATGTCATATTATTACAAAAAAGAGATAAGGGAGCACCAGGCTAATTATAAATCACAATTCAATACCATTTATTAATCCAATTACGTACAAAAAAGGTCACTGACACAAGTTTTTATGAGTTTTTGGTAAAATATAAAAGGTCGGGATTGTAAATTCATTAATCAATAGATGCTTTAACTCCTTTTCTAATAGACACAATAAGGGTATAAGAGGCGCCCTGGTGTAATAAAAGCATCTAAAAACAGTTTAAAAACGGGAAATAAATTTGAGGTGGCTTACCTCAGTGACGAAAAAATCTTTGTATTTTACAAAGGTTTTTATTAGTAGCACAGGCAACGCGTTTCGCGGGTCAGAGCCCGCTTCCTCAGGCCAATAACAGTGCCTACATCAGTAAAAAGAGGCTCCTTAGCATACCAGAATATTACAATATACATATATATACATATATACAACATAACATTATTATCACATGAATTGCATATTTACATACTTTCATATCCACCTGTGCACACCTACAATGGTGGTCCATATATATATTATCATCAGTTGGGAGTATTGACAACTGATACAGTTATTAGTGTTCAGGAGGCGTGCATAAATAAAAATGCAAAACTGCAAAAATGTAAAAAAAAAAAATGTATATATAATAATAATAATAATAATAATAATAATAATACTGCTGCAAATGCTGCAAATGTATGCATCTAGAAACCATTATAAAAAATGAACAAGTAGTGAATAAATAATAGAATTGGGAGTATTGACAACTGGTACGGTTATTAGTGTTCAGGAGGCGTGCATAAATAGAAATACAAAAAAAATAAATAAATAAATAAAAAAAATAACAATAATAATAATAACAATAATAATACTGCTGCAAATGCTGCAAATTTATGCATCTAGAAACCATTATAAAAAATGAACAAGTAATGAATAAATAATAGAATTGCTGCAAATCAATGTATATAAAAATCCTAAGGGAATGACATTGTCATTGAAAATAAAATTGCTCCAAGTTTATATGTATAAAAATCTAGGGGGATTCATAGGAGTTGTAATAAATTTATTTACATACATGAATCAATTGGTGATAAAAAATGTGGTACTAAGAAGACTTGGCCAGCTCTATATAGAGAGGGAAGTTAGGGAGAAAGGAACACACAGCAGACAGTGCTAGACTCTATGGTCTGCGCTTATCTGCAAATTAAAAAGAGCTGGTCACAAAGTAAGATACAAAAACACATAATGTGCATCATCTGAATGTCCAGCAGCAGGGGGAGCGCTTGTAGGCAGACAGTAATAAAGAGCAGGTTAAGATTTACTTACCAAACTAAATGACAGATTCAGCAAAGGGAGCCTCTAGTAGGAGGCATCTCTCACTGGGCTAAATAGATTATGAATGTAATTAGCAGCTGCAGGATTGCACACTCGCCGAGGTTGAGGAGGGGTGTGGCTTGTTTGTGATGTCATCACGCAAGCCACTCCTACCGGAAGTTTAGGTGGCGCCATTTTGGAAGAGGTCGCCTCATAGGCTCCCAATGTATTTGCCAGTCCTTCTATGTTTTCCATGGACTGAATTTCAAGAAGTGCTAGGTAATGTATTTTTATCACCACTAGATGGCAGCATAGGATTAGAAATATAATTTTTTCATGAATGGATTAGAGTTAGTCGTGGTTGCTACAGAAATTAGAAGATTGATGTTGGAATATATAAAAATATTTATTTCTACCATGTTGTTCTGTAAATAAGGGGTGATAAGAGTATTTTTATATGAGGAATATTATAGGAGGAAAATTAAAGGAGGTCAGTATTTGGATGGTAAATAGTTGTTATATTAACTTTAATGGGGTGATGGTGACAATGTGGTCTCTAATGAATAGGGATGTGTTGTAAATGGGGACATATAAATGATAATTTGTATGCGGTTGGAAATGCACATTACTCATGATTGCATGGTGTGAGGGAAATCGTGAGAAGTGTGGGGTAAGGTTGTGGCAATAGCAAGGATAGGGAAGTGAGTCGTTGGGGTAGTGGTGCAGAGGGAGGCGGTGGGTGGGGAAGGGGCATGGGGAAAAAAAAAAAAAAAGGTTGGAAAGGACTAAAGGAGGGGTAAAGTTGAAGGTGAAGGAAGGTGTAACGCTATAGGTGGTGTTGGCAGGAACAGTGGGTGGCTTTCAGGGGGGGGGTTAAAAGTTGTGTTCCAGGCACTCATTTAGCCCTTCTGGCTTAAGTGTTCTAAGATTGAAGATCCAATACATCTCTTGTGCTCGTAATCGAGCCATCCGTTCAGTAGGGGAAAGGTTGTCTGGGATGTGTTCAATTAGTGTAAAAATGAAAAGTTTTGAATTTGAATCATGATGTTCTGCAAAATGCCTGGATAGGCTGAGTTTAGGGTATGCTTTGTTAATATTTCTTTTGTGTTGGCCTATACAGGCTCTCATCTGTTGGCTTGTTCTGCCAACGTATTGCTTGTCACAAGGACAAGTTATCACATAAATAACATATGTTGTGTTACAGCTGAAAGAGTGGCGAATATTGAATGTTTCGTGTGTAATATTGCATGTGAAGGAAAGAGTACCTGGATGTAGATATTCACATGCCCGACATTTGCTGGAATTACATCTTAGTATGCATGGTCTGTTGTAAGCGAAAGGTTCACCTGAGGTAAGAGCTCTGGGTTTACTTGGTGCAAGTATGTTTTTTAATGTTTTTGCTCTTCTGAAAACTAGTTTAGGTCTGGCATCCAAGTTTGGGCATAGGTAGGGATCTTTCCGTAGTGTTGTCCAGTGTTTATTTAAAACAGACCTAATCTTGTTGTGATTAGAACAAAAACGGGTAATGAAGGAAGGTTGTGTTGCCATGGTGGGTTGTTCTTTTTTACATGTGGATAGAAGAGATACCTGGTCTAGATGTTGCGCTCGATTTCTTGCTGATTTGATAAGTGATTTAGGAAAAGAGCGCTCTTGAAATTTATTCTGCAGGATATTGGCTTGTATTTCAAATGTGGATGTGTCTGTACAATTCTTTCTGATTCTCCTAAACTGGCCAAAAGGAATATTAGTCTTCCATGGTTTGTGATGCGAACTCCTAAAATGGACATAGGAGTTCGCATCAACTTTCTTGAAAAAAGTTTTTGATTTAATATGATCTTTTTTTATATATAATGTGATGCCCAGAAAGTCAATAGTGTATGGGTCAGTACTCATAGTGAAAGATAGGCCCCAATCATTGTTATTAATGGAATGGACAAAATGATGGATTGTGTCAGTATTACCTTCCCATATGAGTATGATATCATCAATATATGTCCAGTATTTCACGATATTGTGTTGATAAGGGTTTTGATCGAAAAAGAGTTGTTCAAAAAGGCCCATCGTGAGATTTGCATAAGATGGAGCAAAATTCGCCCCCCATAGCTGTACCCCGAGTTTGTAGATAGATGGTGTCTTGAAAAGAGAAAATGTTATGGGTTAATATGAATTGAGTTGCGTGGAGGAGGACATTTTTTTGAACAACGGGCATGGAGGGGTCAAGAGATAAAAAATAAGCTAATGACTGGAGACCAATCTCATGTTTAATGTTTGTGTACAGGGCTGCTACATCTAAGGTAACCCAGTGGTATTCGGGCAACCACGTAATGGTTCTGAGTTCCTCCAGTAGTTGACTGGAATCCTTGAGATAAGATGGTAACATGACAACATATTTCTGTAAAAAATGATCAACGTATTCTGATAAGGGTGAAGTGAGTGAAGATATACCGGAGATGATGGGACGACCTGGGGGATTGGTGATGGATTTATGAATTTTTGGTAAGAAGTAAAAAAATGGCAGTTTCGGGTGTGTAGTGGTCAAAAAGTCTCTTTCATCTTTGTATACAATACCTTCTTTAAATGCTAGCTTAATGAGTTGGTCGTATTTGAGTTTGTATTCCTGTGAGGGATCTGTCAAAAGTTTGGTATAGTAAATGCTGTCTTCTAGTAGTCTAAATGCTTCAGTGGTGTAATCACTGGCATTTAAAATGACAATGCCTCCTCCCTTGTCAGCAGCCCTTATAATAATATCTTTATTGTCTTTGAGTGAATTTAGAGCTGTACGCTCTGCTTTCGTAAGATTCGGTTTCTGTGTATTGGAAAGTTTATCCTGTTGTCTAAGGTCCTCTAAAACTGAAAGATAGAAAGATTTAATGTGTGGGCCCCGGTAGGATGTAGGGTAGAATTGCGATTTTCTCTTAAACTCAGTGTGTATGAATTGTTCCATAGTGAATGTCTCTGGTTCAAGAAAGGCAGTGGGGCAGTTAATAGGATCATTTGTGAAAATAGGTTGAGTTTTGGGATTGAGAAAAGGATCAGTTTTTTTGAGATCTTTCATGGTGAAGTATCTCTTTAAGGTCAGTTTCCTTACAAAGGAATTTAGGTCAACAAATAGCTCAAAGAGATTGGATTGTTTAGTGGGGCAGAAGGAAAGTCCATGCTCGAGGACTTTACATTCAATCTGTGTTAGAGAATGGGATGACAGGTTGAAAATGGACTTGTATGGGCTGTTTGGAGAAGATTCAAGGGGAATTAACTGGGTTTTATCTTTGTGAGGTCTCTTCTTTTGGCCGCCCCTTCTGCCACGTTTTCTGGGCTGGATGCCGGTCGCTTTTGAGCTTTCGGGGTTTTGGCGGGGCACTGTGTGAAGGTGGGGCTCGATAGGAGTGGTCTCAAAGGTGGATCTTTGGTGAGAAGGGAAGGTAATTCTAAAAAAGAGGACGTATCTGATTCAGATTGAGATGAGTTAGTGGTAGGGTTAGGACTTTGTTCCGACTGTGGGCCGCTGTTCAGGGGCAAACGCAGGATTTTTAAGGGGGGGGTTCCTGAAAGGTCCAGAAGCACGTATGTCCCGAGTGCTTCCGAATACAGGTGGCTCCATACTGCCCATGCACAAAAGTGCGCTGGCGTATTACGGAGCTGCCTATCTTTGGAAGTACTCAAGGACACTAGTGTTTCTGAGGGCTTCTGGTAGCAGCAAATGTGAACGGGGTACAGCGCTGGAACAACTCCCCAAGAGAGGAACAGGAGATAGACTTAGTTTGGACAATTCAGTGGAATATGCTACATAGTTTCACATAGCGCAAGCGATACCCATATGATGCAGGGATATATGCATCTGCGGAAAATGTCGGCGCTACATAAATACTAAATAATAATATTTTGCCTCACCAGGATTGCACTTTTATTTAGCTTTCCTGTAAGACAAGAACACACAGTCAGCTCTAGGGGAAGAGGGAAACAAAGGTGAATGAGGGAGGGCTGGTGCACACCAAGAGTGCTTCTGAGCGTTTTTCAAATCAACAGTGATTTGAAAAGCGCTTGGCTAATGTTACCCTATGTGGGTGTTCCCACAGCAGCGTTGTGATTTTTTCAAAATCGCAGGTATACTGCATGTAGCATGTTTTTGAGCAATTCATTCAAAAATCGCTCTGAAAATCACTTCACAAAATCACACTCACAAATTGCTAGCGATTGCTATTGTCATTTTGGCGTTGCACTAGCCCAGAGAGAGGAGTGGAGAAATTGAGAATAGCCTGAGATGGAGCAGAGAACTTATCTGTATTGAAGTCCCACATCACACAGGCTACTTGCCTGTAATCGGACTCCTGTCCCTGTCAGTCTCTCACACAAGTCAGAAAGAAGCCCTCCTGGAGTCTAGGGACTGTCAAAAACTTTTCAGCTTGTTATCCACACCTTATCCACACATGCAGTCATTATAACAATGGGGAGAGACCAGACAGATGTTTGCCCACAGACCCTGAGTCCAGGCAAGCTCTGCATCATGCTGTGCATATTTACCAGCTTGCCTGCACTCTAATTTCATCATGTCTGACACTTCTGTGCTGTGGAGAGTCCAGGACTCCATAATCAACATTCTCTCACTGCAGGCTGCATCTTCTTGTGAGGGTTGTGAGGGAAGCTCGGCTGCCTCTCTCATTCTATTAGCTGGAGGGAGGCACCAGAAGTAAGAAGGGAGGGAGAATGAGGCTGTTTATATTATGCAGGCTTCTCTGGCTGAATACACAGCTCAGTGCAGGGGGGAGGTTCCAGACACCCGGAACAGCCCCCTGAGTTCGCCAGTGCTGTTGGCGGGGAAATAATCAGTGATGGTTGTGCGGGACTTAGGTCGGGTTGATGGTTCAGTGGGGGCTGACTTGGTGTGGTTGATATGTCCATTTTAGGAGTTCGCATCACAAACCATGGAAGACTAATATTCCTTTTGGCCAGTTTAGGAGAATCAGAAAGAATTGTACAGACACATCCACATTTGAAATACAAGCCAATATCCTGCAGAATAAATTTCAAGAGCGCTCTTTTCCTAAATCACTTATCAAATCAGCAAGAAATCGAGCGCAACATCTAGACCAGGTATCTCTTCTATCCACATGTAAAAAAGAACAACCCACCATGGCAACACAACCTTCCTTCATCACCCGTTTTTGTTCTAATCACAACAAGATTAGGTCCGTTTTAAATAAACACTGGACAACACTACGGAAAGATCCCTACCTATGCCCAAACTTGGATGCCAGACCTAAACTAGTTTTCAGAAGAGCAAAAACATTAAAAAACATACTTGCACCAAGTAAACCCAGAGCTCTTACCTCAGGTGAACCTTTCGCTTACAACAGACCATGCATACTAAGATGTAATTCCAGCAAATGTCGGGCATGTGAATATCTACATCCAGGTACTCTTTCCTTCACATGCAATATTACACACGAAACATTCAATATTCGCCACTCTTTCAGCTGTAACACAACATATGTTTTTTATGTGATAACTTGTCCTTGTGACAAGCAATACGTTGGCAGAACAAGCCAACAGATGAGAGCCCGTATAGGCCAACACAAAAGAAATATTAACAAAGCATACCCTAAACTCAGCCTATCCAGGCATTTTGCAGAACATCATGATTCAAATTCAAAACTTTTCATTTTTACACCAATTGAACACATCCCAGACAACCTTTCCCCTACTGAACGGATGGCTCGATTACGAGCACGAGAGATGTATTGGATCTTCAATCTTAGAACACTTAAGCCAGAAGGGCTAAATGAGTGCCTGGAACACAACTTTTAACCCCCCCCCCCCACCCCCCCCCCCCCAAAGCCACCCACTGTTCCTGCCAACACCACCTATAGCGTTACACTTTCCTTCACCTTCAACTTTACCCCTCCTTTAGTCCTTTCCAATCTTTTTTTTTTTTTTTTTTTCCCCATACCCCTTCCCCACCCACCCCCTCCCTCTGCACCACTTCCCCCACCGACTCACTTCCCTATCCTTGCTATTGCCACAACCTTACCCCACACTTCTTACGATTTCCCTCACACCATGCAATCATGAGTAATGTGCATTTACAACCGCATACAAATTATCATTTATATGTCCCCATTTACAACACATCCCTATTCATTAGAGACCACATTGTCACCATCACCCCATTAAAGTTAATATAACAACTATTTACCATCCAAATACTGACCTCCTTTAATTTTCCTCCTATAATATTCCTCATATAAAAATACTCTTATCACCCCTTATTTACAGAACAACATGGTAGAAATAAATATTTTTATATATTCCAACATCAATCTTCTAATTTCTGTAGCAACCACGACTAACTCTAATCCATTCATGAAAAAATTATATTTCTAATCCTATGCTGCCATCCAGTGGTGATAAAAATACATTACCTAGCATTTCTCTAAATCCATTCTATTTCTAATCCTATGCTGCCATCTAGTGGTGATAAAAATACATTACCTAGCACTTCTTGAAATTCAGTCCATTGAAAACATAGAAGGACTGGCAAATACATTGGGAGCCTATGAGGCGACCTCTTCCAAAATGGTGCCGCCTAAACTTCCGGTAGGAGTGGTTTGCGTGATGACATTACAAGCAAGCCACACCCCTCCTCAACCTCGGCGAGTGTGCAATCCTGCAGCTGCTAATTACATTCATAATCTATTTAGCCCAGTGAGAGATGCCTCCCACTAGAGGCTCCCTTTGCTGAATCTGTCATTTAGTTTGGTAAGTGAATATTAACCTGCTCTTTATTACTGTCTGCCTACAAGCGCTCCCCCTGCTGCTGGACATTCAGATGATGCACATTATGTGTTTTTGTATCTTACTTTGTGACCAGCTCTTTTTAATTTGCAGATAAGCGCAGACCATAGAGTCTAGCACTGTCTGCTGTGTGTTCCTTTCTCCCTAACTTCCCTCTCTATATAGAGCTGGCCAAGTCTTCTTAGTACCACATTTTTTATCACCAATTAATTCATGTATGTAAATAATTTTATTACAACTCCTATGAATCCCCCTAGATTTTTATACATATAAACTTGCAGCAATTTTATTTTCAATGACAATGTCATTCCCTTAGGATTTTTATATACATTGATTTGCAGCAATTCTATTATTTATTCATTACTTGTTCATTTTTTATAATGGTTTCTAGATGCATACATTTGCAGCATTTGCAACAGTATTATTATTGTTATTATTATTATTATTGTTATTTTTTTTTTTTTTTTGCATTTCTATTTATGCACGCCTCCTGAACACTAATAACCGTATCAGTTGTCAATACTCCCAATTCTATTATTTATTCACTACTTGTTCATTTTTTATAATGGTTTCTAGATGCATACATTTGCAGCATTTGCAGCAGTATTATTATTATTATTATTTTTTTTTTGGCATTTTTACATTTTTATTTATGCACGCCTCCTGAACACTAATAACTGTATCAGTTGTCAATACTCCCAATTGATGATAATATATATATGGACCACCATTGTAGGTGTGCACAGGTGGATATGAAAGTATGTAAATATGCAATTCATGTGATAATAACGTTATGTTGTATATATGTATATATATATATGTATATTGTAATATTCTGGTATGCTAAGGAGCCTTTTTTTTACTGATGTAGGCACTGTTATTGGCCTGAGGAAGCGGGCTCTGACCCGCGAAACGCGTTGCCTGTGCTACTAATAAAAACCTTTGTAAAATACAAAGATTTTTTCGTCACTGAGGTAAGCCACCTCAAATTTATTTCCCATTTTTAAACTGTTTTTAGATGCTTTTATTACACCAGGGCGCCTCTTATACCCTTATTGTGCAATCATACCCCCTTACCTCACCCGTCTGAGGGGTGGGTACAGACCACACGTGGCTTTGACCACGGCGGATATCTGTCCCCTTTCTTTTACCAAGGAGAGTGACCGCATCCAGGTCCCTAGGGACCACCCCGAGTGGAGTCGGGTTTGTTGTCTCCACCTGCTTCCTGTGGTCGGTTGCCCCTCTGCAACCCACCTTTGTGAGTAGTGTCTTACTTTTATTACGTTCAATTGTTTTTGACATACTACACTATTGGGCTCCCACTTTTGTCTCCTGTATCTTTTCACTAGAGGGTGTTTTTGACACCCACATCCCAGTATATCCCTTTCTAATAGAATTCCATCAAGAAAAGCCCATTGTAATTTTAAATGTATTTTCTCTATTAAAGATGGAAATGGGTTGTATTTTATTCTCTCATAAGTTACCTGATCATTCAGGAGTCTCCTTACCTCCTTTTCATAATTGGCCCTGGTCATTATGACCACATTACTTCCCTTATCACTACGTTTTATTACAATGTTTGGATTTTCCTGAAGTTCCTTTAGAGCTCTCCTCTCTGATCTAGATAGATTGTCCCTGCCTTTATTTTTCCACCCACCTCACTGCATCTAACTACCTTTGGGTTGAGTGAACTCATCTGACTGCATCTAACTACCTTTGTGTTGAGTGAACTCACCTCATTGCATCTAACTACCTTTGTGTTCAGCGAACCCACCTCACTGCATATAACTACCTTTGTGTTTAGTAAACCCACCTCACTGCATCTAACTACCTTTGTGTTCAGTGAACCCACCTCACTGCATTTAACTGCCTTTGGGTTTAGTGACCTCACCTCACTGCATATAACTACCTTTGTGTTGAGTGAACTCACCTCATTTCATCTAACTAGCTTTGTGTTCAGTGAACCCACCTCACTGCATCTACCTACCTTTGTGTTGAGTGAACCCACCTGACTGCATATAACTACCTTTGGGTTGAGTGAATTTACCTCACTGCATCTAACCAGAGCCAGCCCGCCCATGAGGCGGGGTGAAACTTTTGCCTCAGGCGGCAATTCTGGGGGGCGTGGGGGGTCGCCCGAGCTGGAGGGGATAGCGGGCAAGAAGGGGGTATTAGGCCTAGCGGTGGGGAGGGGGTTCGGACCCCCCCTCACCTGGGTCCCCGTCCTCCGCTCCCCTCCAGCTTTGAAGAGATAAGTTGCCGCCGCTATTGAAAGAGGCACGGGCGGGGATCACTCAACTTTTCCGTGTTCCAGCGTGCGCTCCACTGACGTCACTTCCTTCTACGCCACCCACTGTATTGTAAGTGGACAGCGCTACAGGAAGTGACGTCAGTGGAGCGCATGTTGGAACGCGGAAAAGGTAAGCGATCCCCGCCCGTGCCTCTTGCAATAGCTGCAGCAACTTAATTTTTTAAAGCTGGAGGGGAGCGGAGGACAGGGGACCAAGGTGAGGGAGGAGGGGTCCGACCCCCCTCCCCGCCACTAGGCCAATACCCCCCTCCTGCCCACTATCCCCTCCAGCTCGGCGGCCCCTTTCACCCACGGCATAGGGGGGGGTGGGGGGGGGGTGGGCAGCGAATTTTTCAAAGTTTGCCTCAGGCGGCAAAGAGTCTAGGGCCAGGCCTGCATCTAACTACCTTTTGTGTTTAGTGAACCCACCTCACTGAATATAACTACCTTTGTGTTAGGTGAACTCACCTGACTGCATCTAACTACCTTTTGTGTTCAGTGAACCCACCTCACTGCATATAACTACCTTTGTGTTGAGTGAACTCACCTGACTGCATCTAACTACCTTTTGTGTTCAGTGAACCCACCTCACTGCATGTAACTACCTTTGTGTTGAGTGAACTCACCTCACTGCATATAACTACCTTTGTGTTCAGTGAACCCACCTCACTGCATATAACTACCTTTGTGTTGAATGAACTCACCTCACTGCATATAACTACCTTTGTGTTGAGTGAACCCACCTCACTGCATATAACTACCTTTGTGTTGAGTGAACTCACCTCACTGCATCTAACTTCCTTTGTGTTCAGTGAACCCACCTCACTGCATCTACCTACCTTTGTGTTGAGTGAACCCACCTCACTGCATTTAACTACCTTTGTGTTCAGTGAACCCACCTCACTGCATTTAACTGCCTTGTGTTTAGTGACCTCACCTCACTGCATATAACTACCTTTGTGTTGAGTGAACCCACCTGACTGCATCTTACTACCTTTTGTGTTGAGTGAACCCACCTCACTGCATATAACTACCTTTGGGTTGAGTGAACTCACCTCACTGCATATAACTACCTTTGTGTTGAGTGAACTCACCTGACTGCATCTAACTACCTTTTGTGTTCAGTGAACCCACCTCTCTGCGTATAACTACCTTTGTGTTGAGTGAACGCACCTAGCTGCATATAACTACCTTTGTGTTCAGTGAACCTACCTCACTGCATATAACTACTTTTGGGTTGAGTGAACTCACCTGACTGCATCTAACTACCTTTTGTGTTCAGCGAACCCACCTCACTGCATATAACTACCTTTGTGTTCAGTGAACCCACCTCACTGCATCTAACTACCTTTGGGTTGAGTGAACTCACCTCACTGCATATAACAACCTTTGTGTTGAGTGAATTCACCTCACTGCCTATAACTACCTTTGTGTTCAGTGAACCCACCTCACTGCATATAACTACCTTTGTGTTGAGTGAACCCACCTCACTGCATCTACCTACCTTTGTGTTGAGTGAACCCACCTGACTGCATCTTACTACCTTTTGTGTTGAGTGAACCCACCTCACTGCATATAACTACCTTTGGGTTGAGTGAACTCACCTCACTGCATATAACTACCTTTGTGTTGAGTGAACTCACCTGACTGCATCTAACTACGTTTTGTGTTCAGTGAACCCACCTCTCTGCGTATAACTACCTTTGTGTTGAGTGAACTCACCTAACTGCATATAACTACCTTTGTGTTCAGTGAACCCACCTCACTGCATATAACTACCTTTGTGTTGAATGAACTCACCTCACTGCCTCTAACTACCTTTGTGTTGAGTGAACCCACCGTACTGCATCTAACTACCTTTGTGTTGAGTGAACTCACCTCACTGCATCTAACTTCCTTTGTGTTCAGTGAACCCACCTCACTGCATCTACCTACCTTTGTGTTGAGTGAACCCACCTCACTGCATTTAACTACCTTTGTGTTCAGTGAACCCACCTCACTGCATTTAACTGCCTTGTGTTTAGTGACCTCACCTCACTGCATATAACTACCTTTGTGTTGAGTGAACCCACCTGACTGCATCTTACTACCTTTTGTGTTGAGTGAACCCACCTCACTGCATATAACTACCTTTGGGTTGAGTGAACTCACCTCACTGCATATAACTACCTTTGTGTTGAGTGAACTCACCTGACTGCATCTAACTACCTTTTGTGTTCAGTGAACCCACCTCTCTGCGTATAACTACCTTTGTGTTGAGTGAACGCACCTAACTGCATATAACTACCTTTGTGTTCAGTGAACCTACCTCACTGCATATAACTACCTTTGGGTTGAGTGAACTCACCTCACTGCATATAACTACCTTTGGGTTGAGTGAACTCACCTGACTGCATCTAACTACCTTTTGTGTTCAGCGAACCCACCTCACTGCATATAACTACCTTTGTGTTCAGTGAACCTACCTCACTGCATATAACTACCTTTGGGTTGAGTGAACTCACCTGACTGCATCTAACTACCTTTTGTGTTCAGCGAACCCACCTCACTGCATATAACTACCTTTGTGTTCAGTGAACCCACCTCACTGCATCTAACTACCTTTGTGTTCAGTGAACCCACCTCACTGCATATAACTACCTTTGTGTTGAGTGAACTCACCTCATTGCATCTAACTACCTTTGTGTTCAGTGAACCCACCTCACTGCATCTACCTACCTTTGTGTTGAGTGAACCCACCTGACTGCATATAACTACCTTTGTGTTCAGTGAACCCAACCTCACTGCATATACCTAGCATCCCCCCGAGATGGACAAAATGGACAAACCAGGTAGAGGAAGAGGTAGTGGCAGACCCAGAGGAAGGCCACCTGGCACCGGCAGGTCTGTGCGAGGTGGTGTTGCTGTGATTTCGTGTGGACCTGGCGCAAAGTACAGTGCTCAGAAGAAGGCACGTGCCATCACTTCCCTAAATTGTGAGGACGTGGTTGAGTATTTAACACAGAACAGCTCATCTCCCGCAGCCACCGGTGCTACAACAAGCACCACATCCGCTGCATTTGACACTTCGCAGGAGTTATTTGGTATGGAAATCACTGATTCACAGCCAATAATGCTACAACAAGATGAAGGCACTAAGCAAGTTACAACACCTCATACGTCTGAGTTAGGTGGCGATAGTATGGACGTAACGTGTGAGGAGGGGGATGATGAAGCACCTGATGTTGGTGCAGTTGTGGAGGTGTCTGAGGAAAGGGAGGCTGGGAAGGATTATTATGATGATGATTATACGGATGCCACGTATGTTCCCAATAGGGGAGATGACCAGGGGGACAGTTCAGAGGGGGAGCCAGAGAGGAGTAGGAGGAGACGAGTCCATGAAAGAAGCAGAGGGAGCTCATCCTCAGAAACAGCTGGGGGCAGTGTCCGGCGCCATGTATCGCCAGCTATGGACAGCCAGCCAACATGCCCTTCAAGGTCAGCTGCTGATGCCACCATAGTGCCATCACCCCAGGGGGGGCTCAGCGGTTTGGAAATTTTTTAACATGTGTGTACCTCAGATCGGAGCAAAGCCATCTGTTCTCTCTGCCTCCAAAAATAAGCCGTGGAAAGGCCAACACTCACGTAGGGACAAGTGCCTTACGAAGGCACCTGGAGAAAAGGCACAAACAGCAATGGGAAGAACACCTGAGGAAAAGCAGCACCCAAAAGACAAGCCACCCTCCTTCTCCTCTTCCTCCTTCAGGTGCAAAAGAGACCTGTCTCCACTCTGCAAGTTTCAGAGTTGCTCTGCTGGTGAAGAATTTGCATCCACTTGTCATGCAAATTGCTTAGCTGCTTCCTTTGATGGCTTGCAGTATAAAAGCCATTTCCTCCCAGAATTCCCTGCTGGTCATGATGGTTTGTTCCTGCCAACTTGCCTGCAGTCTCAGCCCTCTGCTCATTGTTTGCTATTATTGCTAGCTTAGAGTAGATACCCTTTGGGAGTGCTCCTTGCATTCCTATTCAGTGCAGTCAGGATTGTGTATATTTGTACTGCCTATTCTGTCGAGTCTTGTTCTTGCTATTGCGGTGTCGCCAGCGGTTGGCGGTAGCGAATCGTTCTGTCTTTCCGCTTTCCGTTGCGATTGTTCTGTCGCCGGCAGCGGCTGACAGAAAATCGCTCTGTCTGTTTGGATCGCACTCGCTCTTGCGGAAGAGCAGTGGATCCTTTTCAGTCCTGTTCCTGTGTGCGGATCGCACTTGCTCTTGCGTAGTGTTGGGCGAACACCTAGATGTTCGGGTTCGCGAACGTTCGCCGAACATCGCCGCGATGTTCAGGTGTTCGCGCCGAACTCCGAACATAATGGAAGTCAATGGGGACCCGAACTTTCGTGCTTTGTAAAGCTTCCTTACATGCTACATACCCCAAATTTGCAGGGTATGTGCACCCTGGGAGTGGGTACAAGAGGAAAAAAAATATTTGAAAAAGAGCTTATAGTTTTTGAGAAAATTGATTGTAAAGTTTCAAAGGAAAAACTGTCTTTTAAATGTGGAAAATGTCATGTTTCTTTGCACAGGTAACATGCTTTTTGTCGCCATGCAGTCATAAATGTAATACAGAGAAGAGGTTCCAGGAAAAGGGACCGGTAACGCTAACCCAGCACAAGCAGCAGAACACGTGATGGAACAGGAGGAGGTGCAGGAGGAGAAGGCCACGCTTTTTGAGACACAGTATCCCAGGCCTTGCATGAGGACAAATAGCGTGCGGATATAGCAATGCTTTTTGCCGCCATGCAGTCATAAATGTAATAAAGATGAGAGGTTCAATAAACAGGGACCAGAAACGCTAACCCAGCAGCAGCAGCAGCAGCACACGTGATAGAACAGGAGGAGGCGCAGGAGGAGAAGGCCACGCTTTTTGAGACACAGCATCCCAGGCCTTGCATGAGGACAAATAGCGTGCGGATATAGCAATGCTTTTTGCCGCCATGCAGTCATAAATGTAATAAAGATGAGAGGTTCAATAAACAGGGACCGGAAACGCTAACCCAGCAGCAGCAGCAGCAGCACACGTGATGGAACAGGAGGAGGCGCAGGAGGAGAAGGCCACACTTTTTGAGACACAGCATCCCAGGCCTTGCATGAGGACAAATAGCGTGCGGATATAGCAATGCTTTTTGCCGCCATGCAGTCATAAATGTAATACAGATAAGAGGTTCAATAAACAGGGACCGGAAACGCTAACCCATCACAGATGGTCATTGTTCATGTTACTTGGTTGGGGTCCAGGAGTGTTGCGTAGTCGTTTCCAATCCAGGATTGATTCATTTTAATTTGAGTCAGACGGTCTGCATTTTCTGTGGAGAGGCGGATACGCCGATCTGTGACGATGCCTCCGGCAGCACTGAAACAGCGTTCCGACATAACGCTGGCTGCCGGGCAAGCCAGCACCTCTATTGCGTACATTGCCAGTTCGTGCCAGGTGTCTAGCTTCGATACCCAATAGTTGAAGGGTGCAGATGGATTGTTCAACACAGCTACGCCATCTGACATGTAGTCCTTGACCATCTTCTCCAGGCGATCGGTGTTGGAGGTGGATCTGCACGCTTGCTGTTCTGTGGGCTGCTGCTGCATGGGTGTCATAAAATGTTCCCACTCCAAGGACACTGCCGATACCATTCCCTTTTGGGCACTAGCTGCGGCTTGTGTTGTTTTCTGCCCTCCTGGTCGTCCTGGGTTTGCGGAAGTCAGTCTGTCGGCGTACAACTGGCTAGAGGAGGGGGAGGATGTCAATCTCCTCTCTAAAGTCTCCACAAGGGCCTGCTGGTATTCTTCCATTTTGACCTGTCTGACTCTTTCTTCAAGCAGTTTTGGAACATTGGGCCTGATTCACAAAGCGGTGCTAACAGTTAGCACCCTGGTGAAAAGCCCTTTATCATGCCTAAACTCAGTTTAGGCATGATAAGTTTAGGTGTGATAAGTTTAGGTGTGATAAGTTTAGGCATGATAAGTTTAGGTGTGATAAGTTTAGGTGTGATAAGTTTAAGCGCCAACTGCGTCAGCACCGCAGTGCACAGCTGATCAAAAGTTTTACGCTAGCAAAGACTGGTGCACTTCGTATAAAGTTTAATGGCGCTGCTTTGCGTGCGGGACTTTGCAAGCGATCTAAACTTATCTAAACTTAGCATGCCTAAACTTATCACTCCTAAACTTATCATGACTAAACTTATCACACCTAAACTGGCTTTTCACCAGAGTGGTGCAATGGTTATCATGCCTAAAGTCTCTAACTGGGTTAGCACCGCTTTGTGAATCGAGCCCATTGTGTTTGTACCGTGGATCCAGAAGGGTATAAACCCAGTAATTGGTGTTGTCCAGAATGCGCACAATGCGTGGGTCGCGTTCAATGCAGTCTAGCATGAATTGAGCCATGTGTGCCAGAGTCCTGCCAGAATCCTCATCATCCTCTTGTGAGCATTGTGATAGTTGTTGTGATGCATCATAGTCGTCACCTTCTTCCTGGTCTGCTTCTGCTGACCATTCGCGCTGAATTGTGGAAGTCCAACGTGCACCGCTCTGGCCCTCGTCAGTGGTGGCAGGAAATTCCTGCTCCAACTCCAGCTGTTCCTCCTCCTCTTCTTCGTCATAGCTGCTGGGGCCAGCGTTTCCTGATGCGGATGGCCTGATGTTGGTACCATTACGCTGATCGTTTTCTCCTTCAGATTCCCCCAGTTGCATCATGACAGCTGTTTCCTTGATTTTCAACATTGACCTCTTCAGTAAACACAGCAGTGGTATGGTAATGCTGACTGAAGAGTTGTCACTGCTCACAAGCAACGTGGATTGCTCAAAATTTTGGAGGACTTGGCAGAGGTCCAACATGTTGGCCCAATCGGATCCACAGAAGCTTGGCAGCTGTCCGGATGCGCCTCGGTACTGCGCCGTCATGTACTGGACCTACTACTATTCCCAGCAGACACAAAGTGGCAGTAAACACAATGCTATATAGTGTGGCTGAGCGAGGTACACAGAGTGGCAGTAAACACAATGCTATATAGTGTGGCTGAGCGAGCGGTGTACTACTATTCCCAGCAGACACAAAGTGGCAGTAAACACAATGCTATATACTGTGGCTGAGCGAGGTACACAGAGTGGCAGTAAACAGAATGCTATATAGTGTGGCTGAGCGAGGTACACAGAGTGGCAGTAAACACAATGCTATATAGTGTGGCTGAGCGAGGTACACAGAGTGGCAGTAAACACAATGCTATATAGTGTGGCTGAGCGAGCGGTGTACTACTATTCCCAGCAGACACAGAGTGGCAGTAAACAGAATGCTATATAGTGTGGCTGAGCGAGGTACACAGAGTGGCAGTAAACAGAATGCTATATAGTGTGGCTGAGCGAGCAGTGTACTACTATTCCCAGCAGACACAGAGTGGCAGTAAACAGAATGCTATATAGTGTGGCTGAGCGAGGTACACAGAGTGGCAGTAAACACAATGCTATATAGTGTGGCTGAGCGAGGTACACAGAGTGGCAGTAAACACAATGCTATATAGTGTGGCTGAGCGAGCGGTGTACTACTATTCCCAGCAGACACAGAGTGGCAGTAAACAGAATGCTATATAGTGTGGCTGAGCGAGGTACACAGAGTGGCAGTAAACAGAATGCTATATAGTGTGGCTGAGCGAGCAGTGTACTACTATTCCCACCAGACACAGAGTGGCAGTAAACAGAATGCTATATAGTGTGGCTGAGCGAGGTACACAGAGTGGCAGTAAACAGAATGCTATATAGTGTGGCTGAGCGAACGGTGTACTACTATTCCCAGCAGACACAGAACAGTAAACAGAATGCTATATAGTGTGGCTGAGCGAGCGGTGTACTACTATTCCCAGCAGCGACACAATGACTGGGGGGACCCTGGCTAGCATGGCTGGAGCGCAAACTACCCTGCCTGCCTACCCAAAGCTAAACCCACAGACAAATGACGTGGTTCGGGTATTTATTTACCCGAACCACGTGACAGTTCGGCCAATCAAAGCGCGTTCGGGTCCGAACCACGTGACCCGTTCGGCCAATCACAGCGCTAGCCGAACGTTCGGGGAACGTTCGGCCATGCGCTCTTAGTTCGGCCATGTGGCCGAACAGTTTGGCCAAACACCATCAGGTGTTCGGCCGAACTCGAACATCACCCGAACAGGGTGATGTTCTGCAGAACCCGAACAGTGGCGAACACTGTTCGCCCAACACTACTCTTGCGGAAGAGCAGTGGATTCTATCTGTCTTGTTCCTGTTGTCTGTTTGTCCAGAATAAACGCTTGTAGTTGTCTGAGGTAAGGCAACCGATTAGCAAGCGTTTCTGTTATTTGTTTGTCTGTGTTTCTGGGTTCAATTGTTAGTTAAGGTTGGCGTGTTTTGTCTCTGCTGCGCTTCTCGTGTGGAGACCGCGCCATTAGCGTGCTTTGTCGCTGTTGCGCTTTTCATACGGCAACCGCGCTTAGCGAGTGCGTTTGTTATTTTCCTTGGCGTTCTGATCATTATTGTTTACTGTGTCTTTCTTACTACACTTAAGCTCTGTCTTTGCTCGGTCTTGTGTCACTGTTAGCAGTCGCCAATCTTGCGATTGCTTTCCCACTTTGGTTTTCGCTGTTGTGTGTTCTCCGTCGCCAGGTGGCGACTAGATTGGTGGACATATATACATTCTGTCTGTGTGTTCACTCTCTTTAACTAGGGGCTATCTTGCCCTGTATTGCTTCTCCTCGTACAATTCCTATCTCGCATCTGTGGTAGTGCAGAGGGTTATTCCTCTGCACTCCACAGCTCCATCTGCCAGTGGGAATTCCCCTCTACAGGTGCATTGCACCGCAGCTGGGTTCTGTTATTCAGACATTTGTGGAGGATTTCTGCAGTGTCGGCGCACATCTTGTGCGCTGACCACGGAGATATTCCGCATTCGTTACAGCCAGGAAGTTGTGTGGGTCTTACACGGCCATGGACTTTGCGGACATTCAGCGGAGAAACAAGTTGTCGGTGAGACGCCTCACTGAGCCCGACTCGCTGGAATTCCACCCTGCTCATGTTCTCTCTCCTGCTAGACCAGGAGAAAGCCATCACCCAGTACCTGTACAATTACAGTAGAAGGACACAATCTGGGAAGATGGGGATGTTTTGGCCACCGAACTGAACACTGATGTGAAATGCATGCAGGACCATGCAGCCGTTTGAGGAGATTACCAACCTGGTGAGTCGCGCTGAAGGCACCATCAGCGACTTGATCCCCTACGCTTACTTCCTGGAGTGTGCCGTGCATAGAGTGGTGGATGAAGCTGTGGAGGAGCGCGAACAGGAACAGTTACGGCAGGAGGAGTCGTGGGAGCGATTTTCATCCGAACTAGATGTTTCCTCGACACCTGCGGCAGCACAGAGGGGGAGGAGGAGGAAGAAGAGGAGTCGTGTGGGGAAGGAGAGGAGTCAGACTCGGATGAGGATGGTGTTTCTGTGGAGGAGGAAGAGGCGGCGGCAGAAGAACAACCGCAGCAGCCGTCAGAGGGGGCTTGTGCTGCTCCACGTTCCCATGGTATTGTTCATGGCTGGAGGGAGGAAGAGGAGTTGCGTTACGTCACTCAGGAAGAGCAAGAGGAGCTGTAGAGTACGTCTGGATCCGACTTTGTGCAGATGGCCTCTTTCATGTTGTCCAGCCTGTTGAGGGACCCCTGTATCAACTCAAGGGGAATGACCTGTACTGGGTGGCCATGCTACTAGACCCTCGGTACAGGCACAAAGTGGCAGACCTGTTACCAACTCAACACAAGGTGGAAAGGATGCAGCACTTGCAGAACAAGCTGGCAATGATGCTTTACAATGCGTTTAAGGGTGATGTGACAGTACAACGCAATAAAGGTACCACTGGCAGTAATCCTCCTCCTCCCAAGTCCACGCAGGCAAGGACAGGATGCTCCAGCGATCACGGGGTGATGTCGGACATGCGGACATTCTTTAGTCCAACGCCTCGCCGTAGCCCTTCCGAATCCATCCTCCACCAACGCCTGGACCGGCAGGTAGCCGACTACCTGGCCTTAACTGTGGATGTAGACACTGTGAGCAGCGGCAATGAACCCTTGGTCTACTGGGTGCGCAGGCTTGACCTGTGGCCAGACCTGTCCCAATTTGCCATCCAACTTCTCTCTTGCCCTGCCGCAAGCGTCCTGTCATAAAGGACCTTCAGTGCAGCTGGAGGCATTGTCACTGAGAAGAGAAGTCGCTTAAGTCACAACAGTGTTCAGTACCTCACCTTTATCAAAATGAATGAGGCATGTATCTCGGAGGGCTACTGCCCGACTGAAGACTAAGTCAGTCCCCACACACAGCATCTCTGCCTGCAGGCCGCTTGACTGCCTTCTCCGCCACCACCAACAGGGTCCAGGACTCTAGGCGGATTCCTGAATTTTTATGGCCTCTGCTAGCAGCGGCCGCTATACTAATTTTTCAGGTGTACATGCCTGCCTAATTTTTCTGGCTGCACTGCGGGCGGCTGCAACAAAAAAACAAAAGGCATGTACATGTGCCCATCCCCCTTCGTGATCATTACCTTGCCGTGATGAAGGGGCTTGCGTATCACAATGAAGCAATGACCGCCGGCTATATGACTGTCTCGGGTGGGGGTGGCACACCAAAGATAATAAGGTCGTTGTTTCATTGTGGTCAGACCAAATTTGATCAGCTGGACAGTCACTGTTCTGTCATTTAGCTACATCAGCCGGGTGACCATATGGGCTGTAAAGCCACCATCACCTGGACTCTCATCATGGTGCGCACCAGTCCAGCATGGCCGTCACTACACAAACGGCTGTTTGCAGTCACTGCATACCTTTTACTGCATCTGTGACTGCACATTGAATTATACCTGGCAGTCAGTGCATACCTTGCGCTTGAATGGAAGGCAGACTTGCCCTCCATAACTGATTCTCGTGAAAGGCAAGTGGTGTCATCTTTGTCCGCCTTAACAGATTCTCGTTAAAGGATTTAAAGTGAATTCATTTCAAAAACAGCAGGCCTTCCCGAGTCCCGTATTGTTATTTTTGGTCACTACCTCGGGGCGGACTTGCCATGCCTGCTGCCTTCCTTACCTGGATGTGTGGTGGTAGCCGTTTTTTAGGCTCCAACTCCGGAACGGAATAGAAACCGGATTCCCCGGCCATTACCCGTGGTCAGTCACCATGGTACTGAGAAACTAATACCATCGAAAGTTTCACACACTTGAAGGAATGGCAGACTTGCCCTCCATAAAACATTCTTGGCAAATGCTTTTGAGTTGGTTTGTCTTCCACTGGGTCAAGGGTCCATATGCCTGGTCTGCAAAGCACGGTCAGGGCAGGTACAGCATGGGTCTCAGCAGCCTCCCACTTCGGACCGGAATCGAACCTTGATTCCCCGGCCATTACCCATGGTGACAATGGCAGACTTGCCCTCCATAACTGATTCTCGTGAAAGGAAAGTGGTGTCTTTGTCCGCCATAACAGATTCTCGTTAAAGGATTTAAAGTGAATTAATTTCAAAAACAGCAGGTCCTCCCTAGTCCCGTATTGTTATTTTTGGTCACTACCTCTGGGCGGGCATGCCATGCCTGCTGCCTTCCTTACCTGGATGTGTGGTGGTAGCCATTTTTTAGGCTACAACTCCAGACCGGAATCACACCAGGAAGGGTTCCCCCGCCATTACCCTTGGTCACAATGGCAGACTTGCCCTCCATAATAGATTCTCGTTGCAGGTACTGAACAGCAAGTGTTATGTAAAAAATATAGATGTAAGCTTTAACAATGGTAGAAAAAGAACAATCGAAAGTTGATAAGGCAGACAGAGATTACCTAACCAGACATCACTGAGTGAGGAAGAGCAATCTCGCCATGGTGCGCACTGCGCAGCAGTCCACCACGGCCGTCACAACACAGACAGCTGTTTGCGGTGCATTACACAGTGAGTTTGGTGTGTCAGTGTGAAGCAGTGCACTAATTACACTCCCTGATTGATGTATACACATGCAAGATGTTTGAAAGCACTTTAGGCCTGCAATTTAGCATTCAATGTGATTTCTGCCCTTAAAACGCTGCTTTGCGTCAAAACCAGATTTTTCCCTGGGACTTTTGGTATGTATCCCACTCCGCCACCTGGGGGTCCAGGTGTTAGACCCCTTGAAACATGTTTTCCATCACTTTTCTGGCCAGCATAAGTGTTTCTAGTTTTCCAAGTTCGCCTCCCCATTGAAGTCTATTGCGGTTCGTGAACTTTTCCGTGAACGGAACCTTCCGCGGAAGAAAATCGGAGGTTCGGCTCATCTCTATTCCTGAACATACACAATTGTACTTACTCCTCCGAAACCGTTACCTTGGGTTCTAGAGTATCCTGTATTTATAACCCATATGCTTGAATCAGGCACAGATAGACAGATCTGGCACCGATCCCTGCATACAGCTAAGGGTTAACTAACAGTGTTCGCAGTGTGCTAATATATTTACAGTCTGTGCTGACTCACATGTGGTGGCAAGCATTTGAATTGTGCGTGTGTGGGGTCTATTTGAAAAGGGCACCTGGAAAAAAGGGCGCCTGGTGGAGCCCATATATGCCAAATTCGGCTACAAAAAAGGCGCCTGGTGTAGCCCATATACCAACTTCGGCTACAAAGAGCGCCTGGTGTAGCCCATATACCAACTTTGGATACAAAGGGCGCCTGGTGTAGCCCATATAACAACTTCGGCTACAAAGGGCACCTGGTGTAGCCCATATGTTCCAAATTCGGCTACAAAGGGCGTCTGGTGTAGCCCATATATGTCAAATTCGGCTACAAAGGGCGCCTGGTGTAGCCCATATATGCCAAATTCGGCTACAAAGGGTGCGTGTTGTAGCCCATTTATGCCAACTTCGGCTAAAGTGGGCGCCTGGTGTAGCCCACGTATGTCAAATTCGGCTACAAAGGGCACCTGTTGTAGCCCATATATGCCATATAGTTTTAGTTTATAAAAAGTATGCTGTTATAGGCTCTAGATATAGCTGAGAAAAGTGATTACTATGACCTAACTTCTCTCTACTCTCACACAGAACCCTCCCCTGATGGTGCCTAACCCTAACCCCCCTGGTGGTGCGTAACCCTAACCCCTCCCTGGTGGTGCCTAACCCTAATCCCTCCCTGGTGGTGCCTAACCCTAAGACAGCCCCTGGTGATTACTATGACCTAACTTCTCCCTACTCCCACACAGAACTCTCCCCTAACCCTAACCCCCCTGGTGGTGCCTAACCCTAAGGCCCCCCTGGTGGTGCCTAACCCTAACACTCCCCTGGTGGTGCCTAACCCTAAGACCCCCCAGGTGGTGCCACAAAGGTAGTTCACTTTGTTCACAAAGTTGTGTTCACTGAACACAAAGGTAGTTATATGCAGTGAGGTGAGTTCACTCAACACAAAGGGAGTTATACGCAGAGAGGTGGGATCACTGAACACAAAAGGTAGTTAGATGCAGTGAGGTGAGTTCACTCAACACAAAGGTAGTTATATGCAGTGAGGTGAGTTCACTCAACCCAAAGGTATTTATATGCAGTGAGGTGGGTTCACTGAACACAAAGGTAGTTAGATGCAGTCAGGTGGGTTCACTCAACACAAAGGTAGTTATATGCAGTGAGGTGAGGTCACTTAACCCAAAGGCAGTTAAATGCAGTGAGGTGGGTTCACTGAACACAAAGGTAGTTAAATGCAGTGAGGTGGGTTCACTCAACACAAAGGTAGGTAGATGCAGTGAGGTCGGTTAACTGAACACAAAGGAATTTAGATGCAGTGAGGTGAGTTCACTCAACACAAAGGTAGTTAGATGCAGTAACGTGGGTTCACTCAACACAAAGGTAGTTAGAGGCAGTGAGGTGAGTTCACTCAACACAAAGGTAGTTATATGCAGTGAGGTGGGTTCACTGAACACAAAGGTAGTTAAATGCAGTGAGGTGGGTTCACTCAACACAAAAGTTAGTTAGATGCAGTCAGGTGGGTTCACTCAACACAAAGGTAGTTATATGCAGTGAGGTGAGGTCACTAAACCCAAAGGCAGTTAAATGCAGTGAGGTGGGTTCACTGAACACAAAAGTAGTTAAATGCAGTGAGGTGGGTTCACTCAACACAAAGGTAGTTAGATGCAGTAAGGTGGGTTCACTCAACACAAAGGTAGTTAGAGGCAGTGAGGTGAGTTCACTCAACACAAAGGTAGTTATATGCAGTGAGGTAGGTTCACTGAACACAAAGGTAGTTAGATGCAGTGAGGTGGGTTCACTCAACACAAAAGGTAGTTAGATGCAGTCAGGTGGGTTCACTCAACACAAAGGTAGTTATATGCAGTGAGGTGAGGTCACTAAACCCAAAGGCAGTTAAATGCAGTGAGGTGGGTTCACTGAACACAAAGGTAGTTAAATGCAGTGAGGTGGGTTCACTCAACACAAAGGTAGGTAGATGCAGTGAGGTCAGTTAACTGAACACAAAGGAATTTAGATGCAGTGAGGTGAGTTCACTCAACACAAAGGTAGTTAGATGCAGTAAGGTGGGTTCACTCAACACAAAGGTAGTTAGAGGCAGTGAGGTGAGTTCACTCAACACAAAGGTAGTTGTATGCAGTGAGGTAGGTTCACTGAACACAAAGGTAGTTAAATGCAGTGAGGTGGGTTCACTCAACACAAAAGGTAGTTAGATGCAGTCAGGTGGGTTCACTCAACACAAAGGTAGTTATATGCAGTGAGGTGAGGTCACTAAACCCAAAGGCAGTTAAATGCAGTGAGGTGGGTTCACTGAACACAAAGGTAGTTAAATGCAGTGAGGTGGGTTCACTCAACACAAAGGTAGGTAGATGCAGTGAGGTGGGTTAACTGAACACAAAGGAAGTTAGATGCAGTGAGGTGAGTTCACTTAACACAAAGGTAGTTAGATGCAGTAAGGTGGGTTCACTCAACACAAAGGTAGTTAGAGGCAGTGAGGTGAGTTCACTCAACACAAAGGTAGTTATATGCAGTGAGGTAGGTTCACTGAACACAAAGGTAGTTAGATGCAGTGAGGTGGGTTCACTCAACACAAAGGTAGTTGTATGCAGTGAGGTGAGTTAACTCAACCCAAAGGTAGTTATATGCAGTGAGGTGGGTTCACTGAACACAAAAGGTAGTTATATGCAGTGAGGTGAGTTCATTCAACACAAAGATAGGTATATGCAGTGTTGTGGGTTCACTGAACACAAAGGTAGTTATATGCAGTGAGGTGAGTTCACTCAACACAAAGGTAGTTATATGCAGTGTGGTGGGTTCACTGAACACAAAAGGTAGTTAGATGCAGTCAGGTGAGTTCACTCAACCCAAAGGTAGTTATATGCAGTGAGGTGGGTTCACTGAACACAAAAGGTAGTTATATGCAGTGAGGTGAGTTCACTCAACACAAAGGTAGTTATATGCAGTGAGGTGGGTTCACTGAACACAAAGGTAGTTATATGCAGTGAGGTGAGTTCACTCAACACAAAGGTAGTTACATGCAGTGAGGTGGGTTTACTGAACACAAAACTTCGCAGAGGTCCAACATGGTGGTCCATTCAGATCCACAGAAGATTGTCAGCTGACTGGATAAGCCTCGGTACTGCTCAATCACGTACTGGACTACTGCACTCTTCTACTCGCAAAGGCGTGCTAGCATGTGCAGCGTAGAATTCCACCGCGTGGGGACATCAGGCACCAAGCGATGGTTGGGTAGACTGAATCGCTGCTGCAACTTGGTGAGTGCGCCCGAAGTGGTACTGGACTTTCGGAAATGTTTTGCCACTCGCCGCACCTTCAGCAGAAGATCCGCCACGCCTGGGTATGTCCTCAGGAACCGCTGAACAACTAGGTTCAGAATGTGGGCCAGGCAAGGGATGTGTCTCAGCTTTGCCAACTTTAACGCGCAAATGAGATTGTTCCCATTATCACACACAACCATGCCTGGTTTCAGGTCCAGCGGTGCCAGCCACAACTGGGTCTCTTCCTTGATTCCATTCCAAATTTCTGCACCTGTGTGCTGCTTATCTCCAAGGCAGATCAGCTTCAATGCTGAGCTGACACATGGCAACAGCTGTGCTGCACCGCTTCCACGCTCCTGTTACTGGGTTAGCGATGCCGGATGAGGTAGAGCTTGGAGAGTGTGATGATCGGTGTAACACAGAGAGGATCTGATTACCGGTGATCTGCAGTATCACCGAGAATGCAGAATATACCCGATTATTGATGATCTGCAGTATCACCAATAATCAGATATATCTTCTAACCTCTGGACACCCGAGAGATGAGAGTGTTTGGTGCAACAGTAATACTTTGAGGAACGCACCCGGAAGATGGGTGCTAGAGCTACTGCTATGGATCAGATTCCTTCCACAGGTCTGATGCTCCCCAAGGGGCGGAGCCAGGCTGAGACAGTGGGAAGGACAGAACGTGAGTGACACCAAGGGTAGTGTCACTAACAGATCTGTGAACTATCTCTTAACAGCAGAGATAGTTCTCGAGGTCGGACATGCCAGGTCGTAACCACACGGACAGATACAGTACAGAGTAAGGAGACAGATGCAGAATCCAGGAACTAGCAGAGTTTGGCAACAAGGTATCAGAAAGACAAAGGTACAGAATCCGTGATCAGGAGAATGGTCAGGAATGCAGAAAGTCATAACAGATAATCAACAATGCCTAGACTTGAGTGTGAGCTCCAAGATTCTCACACTCCAGGAACTAGACTAGAATAATGTGAATGATACAGATGGTACAGAATTCCTAGACTAAGGTGTGAGTTCCTTGGCCGTCAACACCTAGGAAACTGGTCTAGATAACAATACAGATAATATCAGAATTCCTAGACTAAGGTGTGAGATCCTTGGCCATCAACACCTTTGGAAACTGGTCTAATAACACAGATACAGACAAGGTCTGAGTGCTACCACGTAGTGATCGCAACGGCAGACACCAGATGAATGACCAGCACCCAGTATATATACACTAGCGCTCACCAGCGCCTCCCCTAAGTGCTGGACCAATGGAAGTTACTGAACTTGCCAGCTGACCAGCTTGGTCAGCTGACCCTCTTCTGACTGCCATAAAGGCCCTGCCTCTCTGCGCGCGCGCGCGTCCTCCTAAACCAGTGTGGACTATCAGTCCCAGCCACACCAGTCATGTGTTGTAATGTTTCTGCTGAGTTGGATGCGGAAACCGCCGCACCACTGTCAGTGCGTGCGGCGTTTTCTCCGCATTCCGCATTGCTGAGAGGAGCAGGCCTATGCGAGCAACTTGCCGCATTGGACGCGTAATCCGCCGTCCTGTTGTTAGAGCATGCAGCGGTTTCTCCGCACTCCGACTGCGCGCCAGCTGCCATGTTGAACGCGGAGTCAGCCGCCTCACCTTGAGTATTGGCGGCTTTTCCGCGTTTTCTCACAGAGAGGCATTGGAGGAGAAGGAGCCAGAGAGGTAGGTGTTGTCATCGGCTCGTAGGGACGCAGGTCCGGCTATTTGCGGCGTTGGCAACACCTGTGCCATAGCAGGTGAGGAGTCGCTGCCAGGCTCCACAAGGTTCACCCAGTGCGCCGTAAGGGAGATGTACCGACCCTGGCCAAACACACTCGTCCACGTGTCAGTGGTGAGGTGAACCTTGCAGGCAACGGCATTTTTCAGGCTTCGGGTGATTTTGCCGACCACGTGATCATGTAATGCTGGCATGGCAGAGCGCGCAAAGTAGTGGCGGCTGTGAACCACGTAACGTGGTATTGCCATCGACATCATGCACTTGAAGCTGTCTGTCTCCACCACTCTATATGGCAGCATTTCACAGGCCAGAAACTTGGCAATGCTGGCTGTTAGTGCCATGGCCCAGGGGTCATTTTCTGGCAATTTTCTCCTGCGCTCCAACATCTCCGGGACAGAAAACTGAACAGTAGGCTCGCACAATGAAGGGCAGTTGTTGTTTGTTGTTGTTATCGTTGATGACTGGGAACAGTCAAGAGCACTATTGCTGCGACTGACATCGGGTACTGATGGTTGGCCAACACGTAATGGCTGGGCTGCTGAGGAGGGTCTGGTGTCCACAATGGAGGCAGTGTTGCTAGGGGCTGGAAGCGAGCTGGTACCCTGGCCTTGCGCGTTTGACCACAGAGTGCTATGTTTGGCTTCCATGTGCCGGTGCATGCTGGTGGTTGTGAGGTTGTTGACATTTTTTTCCCCTGCTCAGTGTGTTCCTGCACACCTTGCAAATCACCATGGTTACATCCTCCCTGCTGTCTTCAAAGAAAGACCAGACTTTGGTGGACCTACTGCTTTGCTTGGGAGTTTGGTGCATGGCTCATTTGCGTCTCACTTGTGCGCTTGTTGTGGCCGATATTCCCTGACTACTTTGTGGCACAACACGAACTCTTGCAGCAGTGGGTTCTTCAGCTGACTCATCTGTACTGCTATCCTGACGGCGACGGTCTGGTTCCCAATCCGGGTCTGTGGCCTCATCGTCCAAAAAAACCTCCTTTTTCATCGCATCATATGTGTGCAGTGGAGTAGAGCTCCCCAGAACAACCTCTGCGCACCTCAATCCCATCTCTTCCTCATCTTCTAGGCAGACCTCCTGCGATTCAAATTCCTGCGCACATTGCGCTAAGATTTGGCTGTCTTCATCCTCGCTTTGCCTTTCAGTAATTGGTGCATTTTCAGCACCCACTGCTTGTGAATCCGGGCACAAGATTTGTGGCTGTTCCATTGTCCTTTCACAGATGGAAGTTTGTGGGGGTGGGAATGAGAATAGCTCCTGCGAATAGCCCATTGTGTCGTGGAACAATTCTTCGGACTCGCTATTTGGCCATTGTGTGCATGGTGTAGCTGCTGGTTGTGTCACCTTTGTGCCCATTGGCTCCTTGTAACTGGCAGAGGACCTCATGCCTGACAAGGATGGGCTGGTGCTTAACCCGCTGCTGGACTCTTGAGAGGTCAACCAATTTACTGACTGGTCCTGTTCTTCTGGATTATTAAGGGTTGTTTTTTGCCTGGACAAGATGGGCGGTATTAAGTGGGTTTTCTTAGGTGCGCCACCACGGCCTCTACGTGAACCGTCAGTTGAAACACCTCTTCCCCTGCCCCTCCCTCTTTCACTGGATTTCTTCATAGTAGTCGTTACTCATTACTTGTCACAAAGATGAAATAAACTTTTTTTTTTATTATTTGTGGGCACAATTTTTCCCCTGAAAGTACTGTTTTATTATACAACACGAAGCATGAGTAAAATGCAATAAAGTGTGTTTTTTAGAGACACAACTGATCCCAGCTGGCAATGAAAGTACTGTTTTTGGTTCAAAACTACGCTAAAAAAAACCCCGATAAATTGTGTTTATTTTAGACCCACAAGTGATCCCACCTGGCACTGAAATTACTGCTTTTGGTTCAACACTAAGACAAAATTAATTGCAATAAAGTGTGTTTTTTGGCAGACAACTGATCCCAGCTGCCACTGACAGTACTGTCTTTTAGTGCAACACTAAGACAAAATTATTTGCAATAAAGTGTGTTTATTTTAGAGCCACAAGTGATCTCACCTGGCACTGAAATTACTGTTTTTGGTTCAACACTAAGACAAAATGAATTGCAATAAAGTGTATTTTTTTGGAGACAACTGATCCCAGCTGCCGCTGACAGTACTGTCTTTTGGTGCAACACTAAGACAAAATTAATTGCAATACAGTGTGTTTTTTTGGAGACAACTGATCCCAGCTGCCACTGAAAGTACTGTCTTTTGGTGCAACACTAAGACAAAATTAATTGCAATACAGTGTGTTTTTTTTTTGGGAGACAACTGATCCCAGCTGCCACTGACAGTACTGTGTTTTGGTGCAACACTAACACAAAATTAATTGCAATAAAGTGTGTTTTTTGGCAGACAACTGATCCCAGCTGCCACTGACAGTACTGTCTTTTAGTGCAACACTAAGACAAAATTATTTGCAATAAAGTGTGTTTATTTTAGAGCCACAAGTGATCTCACCTGGCACTAAAATTACTGTTTTTGGTTCAACACTAAGACAAAATTAATTGCAATAAAGTGTATTTTTTTGGAGACAACTGATCCCAGCTGCCGCTGACAGTACTGTCTTTTGGTGCAACACTAAGACAAAATTAATTGCAATACAGTGTGTTTTTTTGGAGACAACTGATCCCAGCTGCCACTGAAAGTACTGTCTTTTGGTGCAACACTAAGACAAAATTAATTGCAATACAGTGTGTTTTTTTTTTGGAGACAACTGATCCCAGCTGCCACTGACAGTACTGTGTTTTGGTGCAACACTAAGACAAAATTAATTGCAATAAAGTGTGTTTTTAAGAGAGACAACTGATCCCAGCTGCCACTGAAAGTACTGTCTTTTGGTGCAACACTAATTTATTTATGAATGACCTAGTAGATGCAGTAGTGAGCAATGTTGCTATTTTTGCAGATGATACAAAATTGTGCAGAATCATCAACTCTCAGGAAGATAGTGTTGTCAGAATCTCATATTAATGCAGAGAACTGATCATCCCTTATGCCCAAATCGTATACAAATGTTAAATGGTTTGCAGATTAATTGAGTGAATTTCAAAATTCGTGAGTAAATTAGATTATTGTAAATTACAGTATTATTCTTGGAAGTGAGCTGTTTATTTCTACAAGGTTAAGAATGAGATGGTATTGAAGAGATGTTCACATGTTATGCAATATTGTTGTGTTAGTAAGATCAACCGTCTAAGGTCAAGACATACACTGCTTAGCTAAGCCTATTTTATACGCAAGATGTTAATCACATAGTGTTCACACTTATCTAATAAGCTGATCAATAATATACACTTTATTTTAGATTGTATAAAAACAGGCCATGAGCCTTGTGTCGGCCATTACCTCTTATAACCACAGGGGGCATCTCTTGTGCCTGCTACTACCACTTATAACCACAAGGGGCCTCTATAGAACTCTATCTAAAAATAAAAATGAACTCATACCTGTATTTATAGAGATGTTATAAACAATTAAGTCATGGTTTGGAAAGTCCCTTATATCATTTCTTGGGAGAAATTCTCTATAAAAAGAGAGTTTTCAGGCTGTATATTTATTCATTGCCTGATGCCCTAGCTGATTGAAACATCCTAGGCCGACGTTTATCCTTCTCACAGACGTGATTCTGAAACCCAAGAGAGGTAATATGCAATTATTCTTGGTGAATTCTTTGACAATTAGTCTATGCCAAAGTTAAAGACTTGTCTTTTTAAACTTCAGCAGTTTTTTGAGTTTTAGATAACTTTTTTCTATGCTATAAGTTTTACTATTCAAACGCAATTGCAAGCTTAGAAACAATTATCAAGCTTTGATGGATTAAGATATATCTACTTTAAGTTCTTTATATAAGAATAGAACTTCATAAATCATCTTTTAAGGATAAAGCTATATTGTGTGTAACATACACTGTTCAATCTCGAGACAACACAATCGATGAAGGATAAAAGCTACAGCAGAATATTTGTTATATTGAAATGGACTGGTTTAACTAAAGGAACTTTGAAAATGAAATTTTTGGATGAAAATGTATTTTTGGAATTATTGACAACAGCTGGAGAGATGTATATTCCTGTATATAAATGCTTTATCGATTTTTCTTAACAAGATAATTTTATAAAATTTAACAGCTGAGTGTTGCGTATTTCTTTCAGAGGTAAAACTGTTAACCTATAAATATTCTGTTTATAGTGAGCACGCACCCACTACAGTCTAATCTTGGTTATGACGACCTCAAGGCTGGCCCTTTGAGGTAGTTGGTAATCATTTTAAGCAGATATCGATCAGATATTTGACAGTGTCATATTGCAACAGGATCTGGATAGGATGGCTATATGGGCACATACATGGCAGATGAAATTCAATGTTGACAAATGTAAAGTCATGCATTTTGGACGTACTAATGGTCTAGCACCATACAAAATAAATGGGATACAGTTGGGGACATCAAACTTGGAGAAGGACTTAGGAGTACTCATTGACAACAAGTTAAAGAATCGTACTCAATGCCAAGCAGCTGCAGCTAAAGCTAACAAAATTTTGGGATGCATTAAAAGGGAAATAAAAACTCGAGATGCTAGCATAATATTGCCCCTGTTTAACTCTCTAGTAAGGCCACATCTGGAATATGGAATTCAGTTCTGGGCACCACATTACAAAAAAGATATTGCAGTTTTAGAGCAGGTGCAGAGACAAGCAACAAAATTGATATGTGGGATGGAAGGTCTCACTTATCAAGAAAGGTTAGATAAACTGGGTTTATTTAGTCTAGAGAAAAGACGCCTTAGAGGGGATCTAATTAACATGTATAAATACATCAGAGGGCAATATAATAGCTTGGCGGATGAGCTTTTTGTCCCTAGGCCTTCTCAAAGGACTAGAGGACATGATCTGCGCATGGAGGAAAAACGTTTTAGCCATTTATTTAGGAAATGGTTCTTTACAGTTTAGAGTGATTAAGATGTGGAATGCATTGCCACAGGAGGTCGTTATGGCAAACTCTATACCTGCATTTAAAGGGGGCTTAGATGCTTTCCTTGCGTTGAAAGACATCCATGGCTACAATTACTAGGTAATGCCTAATGATGTTGATCCAGGGATTTTATCTGATTGCCATCTGGAGTCGGGAAGGAATTTTTCTCTTAGAGGCTAATTGGACCATGCCTTGTAAGGGTTTTTTCACCTTTCTCTGGATCAACAGGGATATGTGAGGGAGCAGGCTGGTGTTGTACTTTATACTGGTTGAACTCGATGGACGTATGTCTTTTTTCAACCAAAATAACTATGTAACTATGTAACTAAGACAAAATTATTTGCAATAAAGTGTGTTTTTTGGAGACAACTGATCCCAGCTGCCACTGAAAGTACTGTCTTTTGGTGCAACACTAAGACAAAATTAATTGCAATACCGTGTGTTTTTTTGGAGACAACTGATCCCAGCTGCCACTGACAGTACTGTCTTTTGGTGCAACACTAAGACAAAATTATTTGCAATAAAGTGTGTTCTTTGGAGACACACCTGGTCCCAGCTGCCACTGACAGTACTGTATTTTGGTGCAACACTAAGACAAAATTAATTGCAACACAGTGTGTTTCTTGGAGACAACTGATCCCAGCTGCCACTGACAGTACTGTCTTTTGGTGCAACACTAAGACAAAATTAATTGCAATACAGTGTGTTTTTTTTGGAGACAACTGATCCCAGCTGCCACTGAAAGTACTGTCTTTTGGTGCAACACTGCTGCTGGCAGTGTCTGCTGGCAGTGGTGAGTCAGAGGCCCTGTGGGTGCTGTCAGCGGTGAGGATAGGGCCCTGTGGCTGGCCTGTCTGGCAGTGGTGAGGCAGGGGCTCTGTGGGTGGCTGGGTGCTGCTGTCAGCGGTGAGGCAGAGGCTCTGTCCTCTGTGGCTGCAGGCCTGCAGCAGTGCTGTGTGAGGCAGCGGCCCTGTGGGTGCTACTGTCAGCGGTGAGGCTGGGGGCCAGGGACCTGTGGCTGGCCTGGCTGGAAGTACGCTACGCTGACGCTCCCTTCTACCTACCCAAAGCTAAACCCCAAAGCAAATGGCGTTGATAACGCGCTCGGGTATTTATAGTCTCGAACCACATGACCCGCTCGGCCAATCACAGCGTGAGCTGCGCATTCGGGTGCACGCTCGGGCAAGTTCGGTGCACGCTTGGCCAAGTTTGGTGCACGCTCGGCCAATCACAGTAGGGGGGAGGAGTTCGAGCAGCGTGGCCGAGCCTCGTCACGAACACCATGTGGTGTTCAGCTGTGTTCGACTCAAACCTGAACGGCCCATTATTCGGGGAATAACGAATAGTGTCGAGCACTGTTTGATCAACACTAGCACTGATCAGGTCATGCTAACCTGCTCTTTGTGCTGACCTGGTGGGGGAGGTGTCATGAATGATACGGACGTCGAGACGATTAGCGATTCTGTATCATTCCGCACAGCAGAGCAGAATGTCACTTTCTGTTTAAATGTACAACAGATGTCTTTTCCTTCTCTTCTAAGTGAAAGCAAACCCATCACCCACACTGAATTAGAGTCCCTTTCCTGCCCAGTGACACAGATGTGTAATACATCAAAGGTTGTTCTAGCTGGTCACACTCAGATGATAATTAACACCCCAAAAGGTCCTTTCATCCAGGGGAAGCCAAAGGAAGCTAACTCCCCAGGAGACCACTGCCAACCTCAGACACATTGGCACTGCTGGGGAACAGATTTAAATGCATGTGGTTTATGATTTCGGTCTGTTAAATGAAAACCGTGCATAGCACAGCTAGGAAATTAATATAGTCTTGTTCGTTAAATCTGCCCAATGTGCTGATATAAAATTCATAACAATAACCCGTCCGGTTATTGGTGTACCTTCTCGGGGCCAGGACAGCTTAATGCACTCATGCAAGATGTCATATTAATCGGTATTTTCTGACAAGTATGAATCTGCTAACCCCCTACATATGGCATGTATAGTTTATGAGTTACAGGGTTTTACAATTTAAGCTCAAAATCCTCCTAGGAGGAGGTGGACAGTCAACAGTGGGTAATTCAGAGGGGGCAGGCATTGCCACACCCCCAAACCAGCTTCATCAAAAGCACATTGCCAGCAGGCGGACTTTAGTCCTCCAAATCCCATCTTGACGAGAGCCTGCTGCTGCTAACCAGAGGACCATGTGGTTAGCAACCATCTTGGAACTGTAACATCTGCTTGGATTACAAAATATTACATAATTAATAAATTATAGGTAGCCTAGGTATCAATTAGTATAAACCTTTAATTATCCATATATCAAAATCACAGCTAGGACATACACTTTAAAATCAATTAAAACTCTCATTGACATAGTGACACAAATTGCAGGGATATCCCAAGGGCTCATATAGGTGCACCTATAATTATTCAAATACCGGTATTAATCCTCTTCAGGCCTCTTTTAAGATACTCCTGCAAACTCCACCAAGTCAGCCATCAATATGGGGGAAGAAAAGAAACCCTGTATACAGCACCACTCAGAGAGCCATTATATGGTATCACAAAATATCAAATGTCTTTATTCTCTCAAAATTGACAATATATTGCACTTCACATAATATTCAGACATTTAAAAACACTTAAAAGTTGGGGCACAAACCCAACAAGCACTCTCTGCCATGATCCCCCTATGCATAGTACAGTGTACAAAATGTATATATATATATATAATATAATATCATACCAAATAGTAAATAGCCTCCTGTATCCTAAATCTTGATATTGTATAAATACTTAGCCCGGTATGATCAAGGTGGAGGCAGGCACAGCGGGGCAGAGAGAGGCAGAAGGTCCCCGCAAACGGACCGACTAGTTTCGCGGGTATAACTCCGCTTTTTCAAGCTGCGGGGGAAGACCGTGTCTTCCCCCGCAGCTTGAAAAAGCGGAGTTATACCCGCGAAACTAGTCGGTCCGTTTGCGGGGACCTTCTGCCTCTCTCTGCCCCGCTGTGCCTGCCTCCACCTTGATCATACCGGGCTAAGTATTTATACAATATCAAGATTTAGGATACAGGAGGCTATTTACTATTTGGTATGATATTATATTATATATATATATATATACATTTTGTACACTGTACTATGCATAGGGGGATCATGGCAGAGAGTGCTTGTTGGGTTTGTGCCCCAACTTTTAAGTGTTTTTAAATGTCTGAATATTATGTGAAGTGCAATATATTGTCAATTTTGAGAGAATAAAGACATTTGATATTTTGTGATACCATATAATGGCTCTCTGAGTGGTGCTGTATACAGGGTTTCTTTTCTTCCCCCCTTTTAGTATATATACTAACCCTAGCACACTGTATGTGTATACAGGGGTAGCGGATTAACTTTTGTGTTATAAGTCAGCCATCAATATTGCTTATCTTCAATCTAACCCGTGTGCCAGAAGACCGAGTTTCTGACTCTGAGCGATTGACCCGATCAAGGACCGGCCCGTGCGATCTATGACATAGGTTGGACAGGTTTTGTGGACAGATTTGATGGTCAGACACAGTATCTTGAATCTGATTCTGGACTGGATAGGAAGTCAGTGAGGGATTCACGGAGGGGAGCCGCCCTGGTGGAGCGATGGGAGCAGTGGATAATTCTGGCTGCTGCATTCATGATGGACTGCAGTGAGGCTGTTCAGGTCATAGGGAGGCCAGACAGAAGGGCATTGTAGTAATCAAGACGGGAAATTATGAGGGCATGGATGAGGTAGTGGGAGGTGAAGATTGGGAGGGGGTGGGAGGTGAAGATTGAATATTTCCTGACGAATGGAGACAATGTTGGTGAAGTAGGTTGCTAAATCTGTGGCAGAGAGGGAGGAACGGAGAGGGAGGAAATGGAGAGTGGAGGAGAGGGCATGGAGGGGGTCAGTTACAAGCAGTCACTGAAATCATAAATAAACATGCAGCATGAGACTCACCAGCTCCACACACCAGCTCACCGCCAGCACCCTTTGGATAATGTCCTCCTTCTGTAACTCTGGTCCTGCCAGCTCCTGAAATGATGCCAAAACAGTCATGCCTCCATGAAACTGACAAGGGGCAGCGCTATACTCCAGAACCTGCAGAGAAAAAGAGCAAACTGATCAGAGCATAATAATGGGGTAACATAGAACACTACATGAGGTACCATTACCTCTTTTAGCCGTGACATGGCATCCCCGATCTCAGGGTGACCCCAGTTCTCTGCTGTCAGATCCTCAACTATAGTCTCAAAGAATCTGCGGAACCTTGGATCCTCGATGGAGATCTGTACGCAGCTCATTCTGTCACCCTGTCATTAAAATAAATATATTAATTAATCTGAATGAAGAAACTACAGCAAATCAAGGAATATAAAAGAATGCAAGATTGAGGATCACTGTCAAGTCTCTGGCTTCCACTACTTTCTTCATATCTAAAAAATAATATGTGGATCACATGAAAGTCAGGTTGGTGAGATAGGTACCTAAAGATTACACAGAGAATACACTCGGGGGCCCTTAAAGTGCAGCATGTCAAGAACGTCCAGAAATGTGCAATATAGGCAAACAGAAGGATGCTCACAACCCTGGGTTGTTACAGGAGCAACCATCAATACAGGCGTGTGGGGAAAACCTATCCCCACTTAGGTTGGTGGAAGAATCCCCTCCAGGTGGTCACATTCCAGTAAAAAAATACATTTTTCTGAAAATAGAAAAAAAAAAAACACACGCAGTAGTAATCGATACAAAGAGAAAGTGGTGTCAAATAATGATATAAAACACAAAGGCAACTTAAAAATAGTGATGAGCAAAGGTTTGGCATAATCGTAATTTAATATCGTAATTCGCAACTACAATGCAAAATTCAGCAAGAACAAGTTCATAAATGCTCTACCCCCATATTATCACATACCAGTCGGTGCAGGATCTAGAGAGCCAGTCCAATAGCACAAATTGTAAAGGAAGGATCCGCAGACCAGACTTGGCTTGATGAAAAAATGTCTGTTCTTTATTAGAAAATTCCGCATGACAAAAGTGAAGTGCAATAAAATCACAGGATCAAAATTGTTATGCATAATTTCAGGGGGAAAAAAAAAATCATAAATCAAGAACCAAAATTTCATAATTGCGGTTCACTTTCGCATAATATTTTCCGACTTAAAGTGAACCTTAAGCCAGAAAAAAAAATGAGTTTTACTCACCTGGGGCTTCTACCAACCCCCTGCAGCAGTCCTGTGCCCTCGCAGCCACTCACTAATCCTCTGGTCCCCCGCTGCCAGCTAGTTTTGTTTTTGCCAACAGGCCCGTCAGGACTGGCCACGCGTAGCTTTTTCCGCATTCCCAACTGTAATTAGTGCTATTGCGGGCCGCAACGCGTACAAAAATACGCGATGCCGCATTACGAATGCACAGTGGCGTCCCTAGGGCATTTGACACCCGGTGCTGGGTATTAAAAGACATCCCCCCCAAAAAAAATGGGTGTGGCTATAACCTACGGCGCGCGAAGCGCACTGCGGTGAAAAATGGGCATGGCCATGACCAGATGAGGGCGGAGCTAACTAATTTAAAGTGAACCCGGGATGAGAGTGATATGGAGGCTGCCATATTTATTTCCTTTTAAACAATAGGGAGCCCTGCTGATCTATTTGGCTGCAGTAGTGAACTGAATTACACCAGAAACAAGCATGCAACTAATCTCGTCAGTTCTGACAATATTGTCAGAAACCCCCGACCTGCTGCATGCTTGTTCAGGATCTATGGTTGAAAGAATTAGAGGCAGAGGACCAGCATGGCAGCCAGGCAACTGGCATTGCTTAAAAGGAGATAAATATGGCAGCCTCAATATTATTCTCACCTCGTGTTCCCTTTAAAAGTGCAACGCAAAGACAGTGGGCCCAAGTTTTGGTGAGCCTTTTCCCAGAAAATTCACATAATTGTGCAGGTTTTCTCAAAACAATACACGTAAAGTGAGTAGATTTGCCCAGAAAATAAATGCAATCATGGCGGTAGATTTGCCTAGAAAATACATGCAATCATGGCGGCAGATTTGCCCAGAAAATACATGCAATCATGTGGAAGATTTGACCAGAAAATACATGCAATCGTGGCAGACCTGGCCAGAAACCACTTCAATCATGTAGCAGACCTGACCAGAAAATGCATACAATCACGTAGCAAGCCTGGCCAGAAAACACTTCAATCATGTAGCAGACCTGGCCAGAAAATACATACAATCATGTCGGCAGATTGGACCAGAAAATACATGCAATCATGTGGAAGATTTGACCAGAAAATACATGCAACCAGGTGGCAGACGTGGCCAGAAAACACTTCAATCATGTAGCAGACCTGGCCAGAAAATACATGCAAGCATGTGAAAGATTTGACCAGAAAATACATGCAATTATGTGGAATATTTGACCAGAAAATAAATGCAAACATGTGAAAGATTTGACCAGAAAATACGTGCACTCATGTGGCAGACCTGACCAGAAAATACATGCAATCATGTGGAAGATTTGACCAGAAAATACATGCAATCATGTGGCCGACCTGGCCAGAAAACACTTCAATCATGTAGCAGACCTGGCCAGAACAGTCAATACACCTGCTAATATAAATTAAAAAAAACATTTACTCACCTGAAGCAGCAGCAGACCTCCTGTCCCGGCCTCCGTCCGGCGCAGCTCCCACAATCCTCTGCAGCCAGCCAGCAACTGAAACTCCCGCGCTTAGAGCAGGGCTATGGGAAAATGGCGCCCGAAGCCCTGCACTGCAGACTCAAAGTCTCCAGAGCAGGGCTTCAGATGCCATTTTACTGTAGCCCTGCTCTGCCGCAGCTGTGGGCTGCTGCTGTCAGTGAACTGACACAGCGTCTATTAGACGCCGAAAGTCAGTTCACGCTGGGGGGTGCTTTAGGGGTGCTTGGAGAATGTCGCTGCCATTGCCCCAGTATAGCTAGTATAGTTGCCCCCAATATAGCTAGTATAGTTGCCCTTAGTGTAGGTAATATAGTTGCCCCAGTATAGCTAGTATAGTTGCCCCCAGTATAGCTAGTACAGTTGCCCACAGTATAGCTAGTATAGTTGCCCCAGTATAGCTAGTATGGTCGCCCCCAGCCAGTATAGCTAGTATAGTTGCCCCCAGACAGTATAGCTAGTATAGTTGCCCCCAGCCAGTGCCCCCAGCCAGTACAGTTAGTATAGTTGCCCCCAGCCAGTATAGCTAGTATAGTTGCCCCCAGCCAGGATAGCTGCCCCCAGTATAGCTAGTTTAGTAGCCCCAGCCAGTATAGCTAGTATAGTTGCCCCAGCCAGTATAGTTGCCCCCAGTATAGCTAGTATAGTTTAGTTGCCCCCAGTATAGCTAGTATAGTTTAGTTGCCCCAGTATAGCTAATAAAGTTGCCCCCAGTAAGTATAGTTGTCCCCAGTATAGCTAGTATAGTTGCCCCCAGTAAGCTAGTATAGTTGCCCCCAGTATGGCTAGTATAGTTGCCCCCAGTATGGCTAGTATAGTTGCCCCCAGTAAGCTAGTATAGTTGCCCCCAGTAAGCTAGTATAGTTGCCCCCAGTAAGCTAGTATAGTTGCCCCCAGTAAGCTAGTATAGTTGCCCCCAGTAAGCTAGTACAGTTGCCCCCAGTAAGCTAGTATATTTTGCCCCAATGTAGGTGCCCCAGGAGTGGGAAGCAGGGCTAGATGGAGGGGCTGTGGAGGGGTCCCTCAACTGGGACCCCTCCTTATGCCTCTCTCTCCCCTCTCCAGCATAGCGGCGACAAGTGCGGGGCGGCCGGAGGCGTACAGAGAATTACTCACCTGATTTCCGCGTTCCAAGCGCTGGCAGCGTCAAGACGTTACAGGTCTCCGCCTCCAATGCCGCCCACTGTGCTTCCGCTAATCAGGAAGCACAGTGGCGGCATTGAAGACGGAGACCTGTAACGTCATGACGCTGCGCTCCACGCTTGGAACGCGGAAATCAGGTGAGTAATTGTCCATACGCCTCCGGCCGCCCCGCACTTGTCGCCGCTAATTTCTGGAGGGGGAGAGAGAGGCAGAAGGAGAGGTCGCAGGTGAGGGAGGGGGGGATATGTCCCCCCTCCCCACCGCTGCCTCCACAGCCTCTCCTTCTAGCCCTGCTTCCCCCTCCTGCTGTGCTGCTGTGGGGGGTCGTGGCGACACCCCCCTGGGTGTCTGACACCCGGTGCGCCACGCCCCCCTGGGCCCTATGGTAGGGACGCCACTGCGAACGCATAGATATGCGTTGCCGCATATCTATGCGTTCGTAATGCGGCAACGCGGAACTAGCTGGCAGCGGGGGACCAGAGGATTAGTGAGTGGCTGCGAGGGCACAGGACTGCTGCAGGGGGCTGGTAGAAGCCCCAGGTGAGTAAAACCCATTTTTTTTTCTGGCTTAAGTGTCTCTTTAAGCAGTTCATAGCAAAGGAGAATAGTGGGAATAAGTAAAAAAAAATGTTTTCAAAAAGACAGAAGTTTTTGAGAAAATTAATTTTAAAAATGCAAAGGAAAAATGTTTTTTAAAGGAGTCATCAGGGGAAATAACGAAAATAAGTGCTACTTACCCGGGGCTTCCTCCAGCCCCAAGCTCCCAGCATGCCCCTCACTGCAGCTCCACGGTGAGCCGTTTGCCTGTGAAGCTTCCCGGTCCCCGGAGATGACGTCAGGCCGACCTGGAGATTGACAGTGCCGCTCGCGCAAGCGCAGTACAGGCCGACCTCCAGGTCGGCCTGAGATCATCGCCAGGGACCGGGAAGCTTCAAAGGCGAATGGTTCACCACGGAGCTGCAGCAAGGAACATGCTGGGAGCTTGGGGCTGGAGGAAGCCCCGGGTAAGTAGCACTTATTTTTGTTATATCCCCTGATTACTCCTTTAAACTCAGAAAAATGACAAATGAAAAACTATTTTTCCTTAGCATTTTTAAAATCGACCATCATAAAACCTAATGGAGATGTAACCACTTCTGCCTCCACTACAATATATCTAATGGCCTCTGTAGGAACCAGGATGTAGATGATAGTATCTGCACCTATACCCATCCCTCCTACACTAACTAAGAAAGCTCTACCTGGGGTGCGATCCCTCCCTTTGCCCCCCACCCCCATGCAGAATCCTTTTTGGGGGCGATAGAAGCAATGTATGAGAAACCCAGGGCACAAATACTAACAACAGGCTATATTTCAGAATAAATCGAGCTACAGAAGGGCTCCCACCAGGGCTGCCCGCTATCCCCACTGCTTTCTAACTTAGCTCTAGAACCAATGGTAACCATGCTAAGGGAGAAAGTACGAGGAATATATATATATATATATAGGAAATATTGAGCTATAGCAAGCAATCTTTGCTGATGATATTCTATTGTTTATAAGAGAGCCCATTAAGCACATCCCAGAAGCTTTGAAAATGATAGGAGTTTGGGACTTTGGCTTTAGGATAAACAAAGAAAAAAGCGAGTTAATGCCCCATAAAAAAATTGGCACCAATAAAAGTCTGGACAAGATTAGGTGTAAAAATTAGGTGTATTTCTAGGTATTAAAATCCCCATTGACATGTCACAATTATATAATTTACATTTTTCTTCAATAGTCAAAGAGGTCATAAACCAAGTGGGAAGGTGGATGACACTGCCAGTGGAGTTGGTGGATAGAATAGCACTGTAACGATTGGTGTCAGCAACACAGATTTTTCTGATTATTGGTGATCTGCTGTATCACCAATAATACAGATGCTATACTTGATTATGTGGTGATCTGCAGAATCACCAATAATACTAGTCTAGCTAGACACAGGACACCCAATGTGGTATAGTGTTTGGTGCAACAGTAATTGGAGAGGTTATCTCCCGAGAAGCGGGAGATACAGACACTACTGCAGCCAAGGATTCCCTGAGGAGCAGGGAATCAGACTGCACTGCTGCCAGTGGACCTCTGAGGGGCAGAGTCCCACTGACTGTGCTGCCAGGTAATGATATGTAATGGAATGAGTGATTCAGATAGACCTGCAGCTGAGGATTTCCTGAGGAGCAGGAAATCAGACTGTACTGCAGCCAGTGGATACCTGAGGAGCAGGGATCACTGACTGGAGTAATGTGATGAGGATTGGTCTGCAGCTAGGGATTCCCTGAGGAGCAGGGAATCAGACTGTACTGCAGCCAAGGATTTCCTGAGAGGCAGGGAGACAGACTGTACTGCAGCCAGTGGACCTTAGAGAGGTAGAGACCCACTGACTGTGCTGCAAGATGGTCTCCAGAGGAGCCGGTGACCATAGGCCTAAACTTGCAGCTAGTAACCACCTGAAGTGCAAGTGTCACAGATGTACAGTAAGGCTGATCACCCAAGGGCTTGGTGACAGCCAGAAAAGTCAGACAGGCCAGGTCGGCAACACACGGACAGATGAAGTACAGAGGCGGAAGACTGATTCGGTATCCAGGTACAGGCAATGTTGGCAACAGGTAATCAGATGGGCGGAAGTACCAAATCAGAGAACAGGAGAGTAGTCAGGAAATACAAAGGTCATAACAGGTAACAGTAACGTATCTCAGTCCTAGTCTTAGGTGTGAGGTCCTTGGTCTCAACACCTGGGATCTAGTCTAACAGATAAACAGTAGCAATGTAGCAATCTCTTAGACTTAGGTGTGAGGTCCTTGGTCTCAACACCTGGGAACTAGTCTAACACATAAACAGTAGCAATGTAGCAATCTCCTAGTCTTAGGTGTGAGGTCCTTGGTCTCAACACCTGGGAACTAGTCTAACACATAAACAGTAGCAAGCAATAGTACTTTAAAGCTATCAACGGAATCTGACTCAGTGTGAATTCCCAGCTCCGGCTGGTTCTAACACACTGTGGAATCTGACTCAGGTCTGAGCGCTCACACGTAAATGTTCGCAACAGCAGACATCTTGCAACTGACAGGCAAGTCCTATATATACCAAACGTGCTCCACAGCGTCGCCCCAGTCACTCAGCCAATCCGGAGCATAGCTGGAGTCGGCTGATCGGCCTGATCAGCTGACTCCCCTTCTACTAGCATAAAGGTCCTGTCGCCTGGCGCGCGCGCGTAGCTCTCCATCTGTGTGCACTAGAAGGACCAGGCAAACCAGCATCATGTTGCTGCGCGGCAGAAGCCGCCGGCTGGGACGCGGAGATAGCCGCCATGCCGCTTGCCCATGCGGCGGCATCTCCGCTATTCCTTACAAGCACTTATTAGAATGTTTTCGATGGGCAGACTTCTCTACTCCCTTCAGACTGTCCCACTCCTCATAAAACACAAAGACATTAAATTGATAGAAAAAGTATGTTGATAGAAAAAGCAAGTTTATATGGAAAAATAAAAAAACGCAAATTGCTCTGCACAAATTACAAATGTCAAAGACATTGGGAGTTATGAATGTACCTAATATAAGGGACTATAATGTGGCATCCTTGAGGAGACATGTACTGGATTGGGGAAAAGGGATGAGTCACTTATCAAATTTGGATATAGAGCAAGAAGCTGCCAGACCATGGGATTTGATTTGTCTATTACATGCCAGAATATCCAGATTGGAGAAAAGAATAAAGAGGAGCTATATGTTTCGAGACACTATTATGTGTTGGAAAATGTTTAGGAAAAAATACACATTTCCATATATGGTGTCTAGATTTCTTCCAATTTGGCATAACCCAGAATATCAATGTAGTATGAATCAAAAAAAAATTACAATGGGAAGTAAAAGGAATTAAAATATAAGTGATCTTTTTAATATAAAGGAAGATAAGAGGCTAAAATGTTATGAGGTAAGATAATCTTCATGATCTTCAGAAACCTGCTAGATTTCATGTTTGCTTGCATGAGCTCACTGGCTCCAGCCTGCTGATCACCTGACATCTAACTGCTAAACAGTAACCAGCACAACTGCCATCTTTGTGTTTACTATTTACCTGCATCAGTGTTTTACTTCAGCTTACATCTGGAAATATGCCTGAAGAAGGGGACTAGATCCCAGAAAGCTTGCATTATTTAACTTTATCAGTTAGCCATTAAAAGGTATTACTTTTACAGGACTTTGGTTTTTTCTACCTACATATGAGGTAAGAGTAAAATTTGGGATACAAGAAGGCAATTTTTTGGCATATGCACAGATAAAATCATGAGTGTCCTGGATGATATCAGATAGAAAAGTAACCACGGAATCTACAATATTTTATTGAATGATCACTATGAATACTATAAGGGGGGGGGGGGGGGGGGGAATTATCCCGCATATATGATTACTTGCAAAAGGCAATGCAATTAACCAGTTCACCCCAAGGGTTTTTACCCTAACGGACCAGAGCAATTTTCACTTGTCAGTGCTCCTCCCTTTTATTTCCTAATAACTTTATTACTACTTATCGCAAGAAAATGATCTATACCTCATTTTTTTCGCCACTAATTAGGCTTTCTGTGGGTAGTACATTTTGCTAAGAATTTTTTTATTCTAAATGCGTTTAATGGGAAAAATATAAAAAAATGGGAAAAAAAATCATTATTTCTCAGTTTTCAGCCATTATAGTTTTAAAATTAAACATTCTCCTGTGGATAAAACCAACACATTTCATTTACCCAGTTGTCTCGATTATTAAACCGTTTAAATTATGTCCCTATCACAATGTATGGCGACAATATATTATTTTGAAATATAAGTGTTATTTTTCTGTTTTTCTTTTTTTTTTTTTGTTCTGGCCATAATTACAAGCATCTATGTAATAAAGTAAAATTAATTTTCCCTCATAAAATATAGATTAAAAAAGCTTAGTCCCTATTTTAAGCTGTTTTTTTTTTTTTTTTTACAAGTGTTTTTTTTTGGGGGGGGGGGGGTGGAAATTATTAATTATTGTGGTAATTTATTAATTTTATTAATATTGTGTATGTACATATTATGTATGTGCCTGTATGTGCAATATACTTTTTGGCCATAAGATGGCGCTAGTGAACACTCCCGTTATAGGAAATGATCACTTTTTTTTGTTGTTTGTTTTGTTTACATTTTGTTAACTGTGACAGTTTCCTGTTTTATGAATGGACGCGGCCGCTGTTCGCTGTCGTGTTTGTTAACTGTGACAGTTTCCTGTTTTTTGAATGGACGCGGCCGCTGTTCGCTGTCGTGTCCATTCACTCCAGGCAGTGCGATTGGGTAGAGAACCGCTCGGTCCTCTTCCCCAATCACTTAGCACGGGAACCCGATAGAAACAGCGGCGGTAGCGGCGCATACACGTGTGGAGCAAAGCCAGGTTGCGTTAACCACTTGCCAACCACCCACTGTAGATTGGCGGTGGCAAAGTGGCAGCCCCAGGACCACGTAACGCAGATTGGCGTTGGGTCCTGGGGGAGGGGATTGCGGGCGATCGCGCGCGCGTCGCCAGCATTAGGCTCCGCCCACATGTGACGTCAACCTGCCGGCCAATCAGCAGCGCCGGCGGGTTGCAACTTTTTGAAATGGCCAATTGAAAGTGTATAATATGCTTTGTTAGGTAAACAAAGCGTATTATACACGCTGCCTCCTCCCTGGTGGTCACAGCGCTCGATCGACCACCAGAGAGGAAGGCAGCACTGTGAGTCTGCACACCAGCACACTGATCCTGCCCCCCCTGCACACTGATCGCCCACAGCACCCATCAGACCCCCCCCTGCCCACCCCCTGACAGCACTGTTTGCACCCAATCACCCCCCTAATCACCTATCAATCACCCCTTGTCACTATCTGTCAACGCTATCTTTTAGATCAGGTCCTAAACTGCCCCCTGGGGCGCCTGATACCCCACACACCCTCAGATCCTCCCCAGCCCCCCCCCCCCTGTGTACTGTATACAGCTATTCTCCCCTGTAATCACCTGTCAATCACCCATCGATCACCCCCTGTCATCACCTGTCACTTCCATCCATCAGATTAGTCCCTAACCTGCCCCTTGCGGGCATCTGATCACCCACCTACACGCTCAGAGGTGTACAGGTACATGGCCCAGTTGGATGAGGACAATTGGGATGTCTCATCCGACGAATCTTCTGAGTCAGAGTACGAACCTGTGGACAGCAGTGGCTCGTTGACCGATAGCGATAACGAGGTTGAGGTCCCGACTAGAGCCAGGCGTACCACACCCCATGTCACTGGACTGCAGGTGGCGCAGGATCTGCCTCAAGGGCAGCAGAGTGGTGCTAGCACTGGTCTGAGGTTTCATGGTGAGGCATACACCAGCAGCGCAGCATCTCCTGGACCTAGCACCAGTACTTCCGTAGACCCTGGTGAAGTGGTGAGCACCAGAATGGAAGTTAAAACTAGTTCGGTGGCACGTGCATTAAGACCCGAGTCGCAGCCACCAAGAAAACGGGCCCGTACTACCTATAGTCTTCCAGAGGTGCTGGCAAATCCCAATTGGCAATCCCCTGGTTTCGTCGCACCCGTACTGCCCCCTTTCACCGCCCAGTCTGGAGTCCAGGTGGAGACAGATAATCTAGGAACGGCCCTAGACTTTTTTTTTATCTGTTCTTCACCGAGGATCTCTACGACTTAATTGTGGCTGAGACCAACCGTTATGCCACACAATACATCACCGACAACCCGGATAAGTACTATGTCCAGGCTTACCGGTGGAAACCACTCCAAGTTTCCCAACTTAAAACTTTTTTGGGCCTTCTCCTTAACATGGGTCTAGTTAAATTGAATGTATTGCGGTCTTATTGGTCTACGCGCCCAATATATCACCTGCCCATGTTCTCTGCTGTCATGTCCAGGACACGATTTGAGATTATCCTGCGCTTCCTGCACTTCAATGACAACACAACCTGTCATCGAAGTGACCACCCTGCTTATGACCGGCTCCACAAAATTCGGCCCCTCATAGACCACATGTCATCAAAATTTGTAGATGCTTATACCCCTGAACAGCACATCTGTGTAGACGAGTCCCTCATACATTTTACTGGGCGCCTTGGCATCAAACAGTACATCCCAAGAAAGCGCGCCAGGTATGGGGTGAAACTGTATAAGCTCTGTGAAAGGGCCACAGGCTATACTTAGGGTTTTAGGGTCTATGAGGGAAAAGACTCAAAATTGGAGCCGGTCGGATGCCCTGACTACCTGGGGAGCAGTGGCAAGATTGTGTGGGACTTGGTGTCACCTTTGTTCCAGGAGGGGTACCATCTTTATGTGGACAACTTCTACACAAGTGTGGCCCTCTATCAGCATTTAAAGATAGAAGGGATCCGCTGCTGTGGCACCGTGCGGCCTAGTCACCGGGGCTTCCCCCAACGGCTCGTTAGTACCCGACTTGCACGGGGGGAGAGGGCTGCCTTGTGTACAGATGACCTGCTCGCGGTGAAATGGAAGGACAAGAGGGACGTTTACCTTCTGTCCACCATTCACACAGACACGACAGTCCAAATTCAACGGGCAACTGAGGTCACTGAAAAACCCCTCGCCGTCCACGACTATAATGCTTACATGGGAGGGGTGGACTTCAATGACCAGATGTTAGGGCCCTATTTAGTTTCCCGCAAAACCAGACGCTGGTATAAAAAGTGTCTGTTTATCTAATTCAATTGGGTATTTACAACAGCTTTGTTCTCTACAGTAAGGCTGGGAGAACTGGAGTGTCCCTTAAATTCCAGGTAGACATCGTTATGGAACTCCTGTATCCAGGAGGTGCCGTGGCCCGACCCCAAAATGCAGTTAGCTGGCTGCATGAAAGGCACTACGTCTTTCCCATTCCGAGTGCCCCAAATCAACGCACCCCAAGAAAACGTTGTCGTGTCTGCAGCATGGCTGGAACAAGGCGTGGCACCTCTGTTTACTGTCCCATGTGTCCTGACCAGCCTGGCCTATGCCTAGGGGAGTGTTTTCAGAGGTATCATGAGCAGATACACTTTTAGAGAGTAGGGAACTCCAGTCATAGCAGTAGGCAGTAGGCACACAAGGGTCTCTGTGCTATTTCACACTGGCGTGATGCGTTAGGGAAAATTGCCCAGCGAAAGTCACACTTTGCGGTCCCCCCCTACGCCTGAAGTGCTTGACTTAACGCTAGTGCATGCCTACGTTACTGCGTCGCTTCTGCGGCAATTTGGGTCGGCCCGAAAGTCATGTTAGTCTACGGCGACGCAGTTATTTAATAGGCCGAATGCGATTACTGTCGAATGCTACTCTTGCGGTATTCCCTGAAGGTCTGTTTGGGGCAGTGCAGTGCGCGCGACCCACTGGCTACGCCAATATGTAGTGTGAACCCAGACATCAGGTTTCCAGAGACCCTAATACACTGTGCTGCCAGAAACCTCTCCTTTCACTTGGGACAAAGTGCATAATGTACTTCGCCACATCTCTGTGCGATTTGCACTTTGCACATTGTCCCATGGGAGACGAGAGGTTTTTCCTCAGAAAGGTAAGAAAAAAAAACAGGTAAGCAAAAAAGTTAATGTTTGGTTCCCAATGTTAATGTTTGGGTTAAAAATGTTCATTAAAGTTTATAAAAGTTAATGTTAATGAAGTTATTGCTTTGCTGCTTGCTTGGTTTTTTGTGTGTGTGTTTTTCTCTCTTTTTTCCATCCTTTACCCTTCCAGGTGGACCGACCGACCGACCGACCAACCAGCTGCAGCACTGATGGTGCATCCTGACAGAAGCATTGTGTGTCTGTCAGATTACACACAAGTCGGTGCATGCAGCGTTGCAGGACGAGATTTCTCCTCCACAGTAAAAAAGATACATTTGCCTAGGCATATGAGCTGAGGGGCGGTGTTGGATCTCCTATGCTTTGGCAAGCACTTTGTATCTAAAAAAGAACTCTGGCAATGATTTGTTCATCCACATCGATCGGTGTGAATGGATAAATCGGCTTTGCCAGGGCATACGAGCTGAGTGGGTGGACGTTTTTGGGTGGCAGCTCATATGTCCTGGCAGACGCCTTCCCCTCTTTTTTTCACATTTTTTTGGCAGATATTTTTTCATCCACATTGATTGATTGATTGTTTGACTGTCATTTCTCCTTTCAGCCCAGAGTGCATTACCCGTATGCCGAATATAAGAAGTATAGCAGAAACTCCTAATACTGGCCATACATGTAATGATTGCAGAGACCCTAAAATGCCAGGACAGACCCCACGAATGATGCCATTTTGGAAAGAGGACACCCCAAAGTATTCCGTGAGGTGCATGGTGAGTTCATAGAAGATTTTATTTCTTGTCACAAGTTAGCATAAATTGTTGTATGTTTTTTTCACAAAATGTCATTTTCCGCTCACTTATGACAAAAAATAAAATTTTCTATGAACTCACCATGCCCCTCATGGAATACCTTGGGGTGTCTTCTTTCCAAAATGGGGTCATTTGTGGGGTTTGTTCACGGTCCTGGCATGTGGGGGGGTGCTAAATTGTGAGCATCCCTGTAATGCCTAAAGGTGCTCATTGGACTTTGGACCCCTTAGCGCACCTAGGTTGCAACAAAGTGTCACATATGTGGTATCGCCGTACTCAGGAGAAGTAGTATAATGTGTTTTGGGGTGTATTTTTACACATACCCATGCTAGGTGGGAGAAATATTGCTGTAAATGGTCAATTGTGTGTAAAAAAAATCAAAAAAATGTCATTTACAGAGATATTTCTCCCACCCAGCATGGGTATGTGTAAAATACACCCCAAAACACATTATACTACTTCTCATGAGTACGGCGATACCACATGTGTGACACTTTTTTGCAACCTAGGCGCGCTAAAGGGCCCAAAGTCCAATGAGTACCTTTAGGATTTCAAAGGTAATTTTGAGGCATTTGATTTCTAGACTACTCCTCACGGTTTAGGGCCCCTAACATGTCAGGGCAGTATAGGAACCCCACAAGTGACCCCATTTTAGAAAGAAGACACCCCAAGGTATTCCGTTAGGTGTATGGCAAGTTCATAGAAGATTTTATTTTTTGTCACAAGTTAGTGGAAAATGACACTTTCTGAGAAAAAACAATAAAAATAAATTTCTGCTAACTTGTGACAAAAAATAAAATCTTCTATGAACTCACCATACACCTAACGGAATACCTTGGGGTGTCTTCTTTCTAAAATGGGGTCACTTGTGGGGTTCCTATACTGCCCTGACATGTTAGGGGCCCTAAACCTTGAGGAGTAGTCTACAAACCAAATGCCTCAAAATGACCTTTGAAATCCTAAAGCTACTCATAGGACGTTGGGCCCCTTAGCACCTAGGCTGCAAAAAAGTGTCACACGTGGTATCGCCGTACTCAGGAGAAGTATTATAATGTGTTTTGGGGTGTATTTTTACACATACCCATGCTGGGTGGGAGAAATATCGCTGTAAATCACAATTTTTTTATTTTTTTACACACAATTGTCCTTTACAGAGTTATTTCTCCCACCCAGCATGGGTATGTGTAAAAATACACCACAAAACACATTATACTACATCTCCTGAGTACGGGGATACCTCATGTGTGGCACTTTTTTGCACCCTAACTGCGCTAAGGGGCCCAAAGTCCAATGAGTACCTTCAAGATTTCACAGGTCATTTTGCGACATTTGGTTTCAAGACTACTCCTCATGGTTTAGGGCCCCTAAAATGCCAGGGCAGTATAGGAACCCCACAAGTGACCCCATTTTAGAAAGAAGACACCACAAGGTATTCAGTTAGGAGTATGGTGAGTTCATAGAAGATTTTATTTTTTGTCACAAGTTAGCGGAAATTGATTTTTATTGTTTTTTTTTCACAAAGTGTCATTTTCCGCTAACTTGTGACAAAAAATAAAATCTTCTATGAACTCACCATACTCCTAACGGAATACCTTGGGGTGTCTTCTTTCTAAAATGGGGTCATTTGTGGGGTTCCTATACTGTCCTGACTTTTTAGGGGCCCTAAACCGTGAGGACTGGAGTAGTCTTGGAAACAAATGTCTCAAAATGACCTTTAAAAAACCTAAAGGTACTCATGGGACTTTGGGCCCCTTAGCGCAGTTAGGGTGCAAAAAGTGCCACACATGTGGTATCGCTGTACTCGGGAGAAGTAGTATAATGTGTTTTGGGGTGTATTTTTACACATACCCATGCTGGGTGGGTGAAATATCTCTGTAAATGGACAATTGTGTGTAAAAAAAAAATCAAAAAAATCTAATTTACAGAGATATTTCTCCCACCCAGCATGGGTATGTGTAAAATACACCCCAAAACACATTTTACTACTTCTCCTGAGTATGGCGATACCACATGTGTGACACTTTTTTGCAGCCTAGGTGCGCTAAGGGGCCCAAAGTCCTATGAGCACCTTTAGGCTTTACAGGGTTGCTTACAATGTAGCAACCCCCAAAATGCCAGAACAGTAAACACACCCCACAAATGACACCATTTTGGAAAGTAGACATCGCAAAGTATTCAGAGAGGTGCATGGTAAGTCTATGGCAGATTTCTTTTTTGTTTGTCACTAGTTAACAGAAATGGAAACTTTTTTCCATTTTTTTTTTGTCACAAAGTGTCATTTTCCGCTAACTTGTGACAAAAAATAAAATCTTCTATGAACTCACCATGCATCTTAGTGAATACTTTGGGATGTCTTCTTTCCAAAATGGGGTCATTTGGGGGGTATTTATACTATCCTGGAATTTTTGCACCTCATGAAACCTGACAGGTGCTCAGAAAAGTCAGAGATGCTTCAAAATGGGAAAATTCACTTTTCAACGCTATAACTTTTACCCAAACCAAAAAATATACACTAAATGTTGTTTTTTTTTTATCAAAGACATGTAGCACAATAAATTTGGACAAAAATGTATGTAGAAATTTTACTTTATTTGAAAAATGTCACCACAGAAAGTTAAAAAAAAATCATTTTTTTGACAAAATTCATGTCATTTTTGATGAATATAATAAAAACTAAAAATCACAGCAGCAATCAAATAGCACCAAAAGAAAGCTGTATTAGGTACAAGAAAAGGAGGTAAAATTCATTTAGATGGTAGGTTGTATGACCGAGCAATAAACCGTTAAAATTGCAGTGGTCTGAATGGAAAAAAAGTGTCTGGTCCTTAAGGGGTTTTATGACTGCAGTCCTTAACCAGTTCGGCCTATCTGGACGAGCTTCCTCGTCCAGATAGGCACGCTGCTGCCGCCGGCTGGTGTGCCCAATCGGGCGCGCCCCCGCACGCGCTGCCGCCGCCCGCCGCTAGCCCCCCGATCAGTGAATGGGAATATAATTCCCATTCACCGATCTAACTTCCCCGCAGAAATACCGACGCTTTCTATCCAGAGAGCGCGGTATTTCTGCCCCCAGGCAGGGGTGCAGCTAAGGTTTTTGTGGCCCCAAGCGGACTATAGTAAGTGGCCCTATCGCGCGCCGCAGTGAAAATGGGTGTGGCTATCCCGCATAAGTGGGCGTGACCATGACATGTGGGTGGAGCGGGAGGGCGGATTGGGGCGGGGCTGTTTGCAGGGAAAAATGGATGTGGGGGTGATTGAGGCGCGCCGAAAGATGGGCGTGGCCATGACATTGTATGGGCGGAGCTTAACCGTAGCACAGCAAATATAGCCAACTATGACCATTAAATAATAAATGCAGCAACAGTTACCCCAGACACCAGAAAATAAAAACGCAATTTGTGCAACATTTCAGCAGAAAACAAACGCAATTTGTGCAACATTTCAACAGAAAACAAACAGAATTTGGGCCACATTTCAGCAGAAATCAAACGCAATTTGGGCCACATTTCAGCAGAAATCAAACGCAATTTGGGCACATTTTCAGCAGAAATCAAACGCAATTTGGGCACATTTTCAGCAGAAATCAAACGCAATTTGGGCCACATTTCAGCAGAAATCAAACGCAATTTGGTCCACATTTCAGCACAAATCAAACGCAATTTGGGCACATTTTCAGGAGAAATCAAACGCAATTTGGGCCACATTTCAGCAGAAATCAAACGCAATTTGGGCACATTTTCAGAAGATATCAAACGCAATTTGGGCACATTTTCAGCAGAAATCAAACGCAATTTGTGCCACATTTCAGCAGAAATCAAACGCAATTTGGGCACATTTTCAGCAGATATCAAACGCAATTTGGGCACACTTTCAGCAGAAATCAAACGCAATATGGGCACATTTTCAGCAGAAATTGTAACGATCGGTGAAGCACAGAGAGGGTCTGATTACCGGTGATCTGCAGTATCACTGGGAAATACAGATGTATACAAGATTATAAGTGATCTGCAGTATCACCGATAATCCGATATACCAGCTAACCTCTGTTCACCTGAGTAGAGTGTAGTGTTTGGTGTAACAGTAACACTAAAGAGGACTAGGCCTCAGAGCAGTGAGGAGTACTGCACAGATTCCTCCCGTAGACCTGAACTCTCCAAGGCGGGAGGAGTCAGGCTGAGAGTAGGAAGGATATCTGAGAGTGACACTCTGGAGGTAGTGTCACTAACAAGACAGGGAACCGCCTCTAATAGTAAGGTCGGTTCTCGAGGTCGGACAAGCCAGGTCGTAAACACACGGACAGATAAAGTACAGATACAGAAGGTGGAGGCGGAGTCAAGGTACAGGCAGGGTTCGGCAACAGGGTATCAGATATATCGAGGTACAAAATCAGGAGGCAGAAGCAGAGTCTAAGGACGAGCCGGGGTTCGGCAACAGAGTATCAGAATGGCAAGGTACAAGATCAGAGTACAGGAGGATAGGCAGGCAAAGGGTCATAACAGATAATCACAATCAAACTAGTACTTTAAGCTATCAACAGAATCTAGCTTAGTGTAGGATTACAGCTCCAGCTGGTCCCGGCATACTAACGGATCTGACTTAGGGTCTGAGTGCTCCCACGTATGTGAACGCAACGCCAGACAACCAGCAACTGAACATCCTGCCGTATATATACACATAAGAACTGCCCAGCACCTCCCATAGTGCTGGACCAATGAAAGATGAAACCAGTGTCAGCTGACCAGCCTGGTCAGCTGACTACTTCTGGCTGACATCCCTGCCTGAGTGCGCGCGTGCACGTCACTCTAAACCTAGAGGGACTATGTGTCCCAGCCATACCAGCACCGCTCAGCGGTGCCTCCACAATGGGGCCATGCGTGCTAAACGCTGCGTCCAACGCGGCGGTTTTTCTGCGCTCCGCCATGCCCTGCACGGGGACAGCCGCCTCAGACTGAGTGGAGGCGGCTGCCTCTCCGTGCTCTGCAACGCTATGTGCGGAAAGAGCCGCCTGCCGCTGACTCATGGCGGCGGCTCTTCCGCGTTTCTTGACAGTACCCCCCTACCTCGTACTCAGGTTGGTCATCTATCATCACAGGAGGAGGAGGAGTAGGGCCCACATGAACTGCCGGCTTGAGCAGGGACACGTGAAATGATCTCACCCCACGCATGCTGGCGGGGAGATCGATGGCATAAGTTCCATTCCAAGGAACGTTTCTTGTCCGCTTGACCCTTTTGACTTTGAAATGCTTTCTGCAAATTCTCTCTAACCATTCCCCAATTGTCCTTGAGTGACCTCTGCCAATCCTCCAGTGCTGGAAACGGAGTGGAGACCACTGGCAATGGGGAGAATTTAGGCAACCTCCCGTTTAATATCTGAAAACGGAGGGAACCCCGAGGAGGAACTTTTTAAGTTATTGTGTGCAAATTCCGCAAAAGGCAAGAACTTGACCCAATCGTTCTGTGCCTCAGCAACATAACACCTCAAGAATTGTTCCAAAGCCCGATTGACCCTCTCCGTTTGCCCATTGGTCTGTGGGTGGAAGCCCGACGAAAATGACAGCTCCATGCCCATTTGATGACAAAATGCCCTCCAAAATCCAGACACAAATTGGACTCCCCTATCTGACACAATGTTTTCCGGAATGCCATGCAACCGGAAGACGTGAACGATGAACAATTCGGCCAGTTCCTGAGCCGAGGGGAGTCCTTTCAGGGGCACAAAATGGGCCATTTTGCTAAAGCGGTCGACTACCACCCAAATGACCGACATGCCTTCAGACCTGGGCAATTCTCCCACAAAATCCATGGACAGATGTGTCCATGGCTCACTCGGGGTGGGCAAAGGCTGCAACCTTCCCACAGGTGCCAGCCGGGAGGGTTTACTTTTAGCACATACCGCACATTCCCTGACAAATTCCTTGCAGTCTGTTGCCATGGAAGGCCACCAAGCACACCTGGAAATCAGATCCTGCATTCTGGCAGCACCAGGGTGACCAACATTCTTATGGGCGTGGAACATTTGTAACACCGGTAGACGAAAAGGCAGCGGAATAAACAAAACCCCCTCGGGTTTTCCCTCAGGGACATCCTGCTGAAAGGGACCCAAAACCCCTGCCCAATCCTCCCAGGTCTCTGTGGCTGCAAACACTAACTTCTGCGGAATGATGGACTCAGGAGCGGGGGGCTGTGCTGTCTCTTGTTCGAAACATCTGGACAGGGCATCTGCCTTGATGTTTTTGCTGCCTGGAGTGTACGTGATTATAAATCTGAACCTCGTAAAAAATAAAGACCAACGGGCCTGACGGGGACTTAGTCTCTTAGCCCCCTCGATGTATTCCAAATTCTTATGATCAGTGTAAACCGTGATCGTATGTTCTGCCCCCTCCAACCAATGGCGCCATTCTTCAAATGCCAATTTAATGGCGAGAAGTTCCCGGTTGGCTATATCGTAGTTTTTCTCTGCTGGAGAAAACCTACGGGAAAAATAAGCGCATGGATGTAATCTGCCCTGCAACCCTGACCGCTGAGACAGCACCGCCCCCACCACAACCTCCGATGCATCGACCTCCACAATAAAGGGGAAGGGCGTGTCCACATGTCTCAAAATAGGTGCTGAGCAAAACAATTTTTTCAGGTGAGAAAAGGCTGCCACAGCCTCAGGGGACCAGTGGTTGGTATCTGCCCCCTTTCTTGTGAGACTGGTAAGGGGGGCAATTATCGTGGAGTACCCCTTTATGAACCTCCTATAATAGTTCGCAAACCCTAAAAATCTCTGTAGGGCTTTCAACCCCACTAGCTGTGGCCATTCCAAGACAGCTGTGACCTTGGCAGGATCCATTGACAGGCCCGAGGTGGAAATCACATACCCTAGGAACGTGACAGTGGTCACTTCAAAAATACACTTCTCCACCTTGGCATAAAGCATATTTCGTCTCAATCTTTCCAATACAAATCTAACGTGGACCCTGTGCTCGGAGAGGTTGTTGGAGTAGATTAGTATATCGTCGAGATATACCAACACAAATCTACCCAACACCTTCCTGAATACCTCATTGATTAATTCCTGGAAGACGGCGGGTGCATTGCACAACCCGAAGGGCATAACTAAGTACTCGTAATGCCCGTCGGGTGTGTTAAAGGCCGTCTTCCATTCATCGCCCTTTCTAATGCGGATCAGGTTGTATGCACCCCTCAGATCTAATTTTGAGAAGATCTTAGCGTCTGTGACCTGCGTGAATAAATCGTCTATCAAGGGCAACGGATAACGATTCTTCACCGTGATTTTATTCAGGCCACGGTAATCGATGCAAGGTCGAAGACCGACGTCTTTTTTCTTAACAAAAAAGAAACCGGCCCCCGCAGGCGACCGGGAGGGGCGGATGAACCCTTTGGCTAGATTGGCACGGATGTACTCCTGCATAGCCACTTTTTCTGGTCCAGACAAATTATACAAGTGACCCCTAGGAGGCATACAACCGGCACGGAGATCGATGGGGCAATCGAAAGGGCGATGAGGAGGTAACTTATCAGCAGCCTTAGGACAGAACACATCCGAGAACTCAGAGTATTGCTCGGGAACACCCTCCACATGAATCTTGGTCTGACCTAATGTCACTTTCCCCAGACACTGTTGGGAACAGAAGTCTGACCAACTGGTTAATTGTCCTGCCGCCCAGTTAATCTGTGGCGAATGGAGCTGCAGCCAGGGCATACCTAGGACAATAGTGGAGGTAGTCATGTGTAACACAAAAAAACTTAGACTCTCCTTATGCAGAACCCCAACAATGACTCCCACCTCTGGTGTCTGAGACAGCGGATGGTCCCTTTGTAGCGGGGAGTCGTCCACAGCAGTAACCTGGATAGGTGGTTTTACTGGGGTGAGTGGAATGCCCAACTTCTTTGCAAACTCTGAACTCATAAAATTAGCCGCGGAGCCTGAATCAAAGGCCTCCGTGGCTTCAGATTTGTCCCCCCACGTAATCGTACAAGGAAGGAGCAAACGTTTTTCTTTTAGGGGTGTGAGTTGGGTGCCTAGGGTGTCACCCCTTACAACTCCTAGGCGGTAGCATTTCCCGGCTTATTCTTATCCAGCTTAATGGGACAGTCTCGTACCCTATGCCCCCCTTCACCACAGTACAAACATAATTGTTCAGACATTCTCCGTCTTCTTTCCACTTGGGTCAGCTTAGATCGACCGATCTGCATCGGCTCAGGTGGAGGCAAGACCGGAGACGGTGAGACAGAAGGAGATGGAGTTACTAGGGGTGCAGCGGAAGGTGCTGCGTAAGAGGTCAACCTGACCCGATGACTGCCCCTAGTCTGTCTCTGATGGCGTAGCCTACGGTCGATTGGAACGGCCGATGAGATGGCCTCATCGACTGTCTTGGGCTCGGGTAGACTTAACATTAGGTCGGAGACCTCATCCGACAACCCGGACAGGAAGTAATCCAACAGGGCATAGTGGTCAAACCTGGCCGTAACTGACCACCTACGAAATTCGGCCGCGTAATCTTCGACTGGACCCTTGCCTTGCCGTAAAAGCTTGAGCTTCCGCTCAGAGGTCGCAGCAAGGTCTGGGTCGTCGTAAATTACTGCCATGGCTTTAAAGAATTCCTCTACCGAGGTCAGTGCTGTGTCTCTAGGAGATAGGTTATATGCCCAGGTCTGGGAGTCACCGGCCAATAAAGTCTTGATAAACATGACTCTCTGGGCCTCAGTACCAGAGGATCGGGGTCTCAATTCAAAATATGATAACACTCTACTCCTAAAATTGCGGAAGTCAGATCTGTGGCCAGAGAACCGTTCAGGAAAGGGCATACGTATGTCTGCGCTAGGAGGGGATCGCACTTCATCCACTGACGTCTGGAGGGTTTGAACGGACCCTGTCAAAGCCTCAATCAATGCTTTGTGTTCACCCAGCACTCGATTGACATTATCCACCGAAGTGGCGAGTTCACCCAGAGGACCAGTGCGTGCGTCCATTTTGTTTTTTGGTCTGGTGTTCTGTAACGATCGGTGAAGCACAGAGAGGATCTGATTACCGGTAATCTGCAGTATCACTGGGAATACAGATGTATACCAGATTATAAGTGATCTGCAGTATCACCGATAATCCGATATACCAGCTAACCTCTGTTCACCTGAGTAGAGTGTAGTGTTTGGTGTAACAGTAACACTAAAGAGGACTAGGCCTCAGAGCAGTGAGGAGTACTGCACAGATTCCTCCCGTAGACCTGAACTCTCCAAGGCGGGAGGAGTCAGGCTGAGAGTAGGAAGGATATCTGAGAGTGACACTCTGGAGGTAGTGTCACTAACAAGACAGGGAACCGCCTCTAATAGTAAGGTCGGTTCTCGAGGTCGGACAAGCCAGGTCGTAAACACACGGACAGATAAAGTACAGATACAGAAGGCGGAGGCGGAGTCAAGGTACAGGCAGGGTTCAGCAACAGGGTATCAGATATATCGAGGTACAAAATCAGGAGGCAGAAGCAGAGTCTAAGGACGAGCCGGGGTTCGGCAACAGAGTATCAGAATGGCAAGGTACAAGATCAGAGTACAGGAGGATAGTCAGGCAGGCAACGGGCCATAACAGATAATCACAATCAAACTAGTACTTTAAGCTATCAACAGAATCTAGATTAGTGTAGGATTACAGCTCCAGCTGGTCCCGGCATACTAACGGATCTGACTAAGGGTCTGAGTGCTCCCACGTATGTGAACGCAACGCCAGACAATCAGCAACTGAACATCCTGCCGTATATATACACATAAGGACTGCCCAGCACCTCCCATAGTGCTGGACCAATGAAAGATGAAACCAGTGTCAGCTGACCAGCCTGGTCAGCTGACTACTTCTGGCTGACATATAATCCCTGCCTGAGTGCGCGCGCGCGCGTCACTCTAAACCTAGAGGGACTATGTGTCCCAGCCATACCAGCACCGCTCAGCGGTGCCTCCACAATGGGGCCATGCGCGCTAACCGCCGCGTCCATCGCGGCGGTTTTTCCGCGCTCCGCCATGCCCTGCACGGGGACAGCCGCCTCAGACTGAGTGGAGGCGGCTGCCTCTCCGTGCTCTGCAACGCTATGTGCGGAAAGAGCCGCCTGCCGCTGACTCATGGCGGCGGCTCTTCCGCGTTTCTTGACAGAAATCAAACGCAATTTGGGCCACATTTCAGCAGAAATCAAATGCAATTTGGGCCACATTTCAGCAGAAATCAAACGCAATTTGGGCACATTTTCAGCAGATAACAAACGCAATTTGGGCACATTTTCAGCAGAAATCAAACGCAATTTGGGCCACATTTCAGCAGAAATCAAACGCAATTTAGGCACATTTTCAGCAGAAATCAAACGCAATTAGGGCACAGTTCAGCAGAAATCAAACGCAATTAGGGCACATTTTCAGCAGATATCAAACGCAATTAGGGCACATTTTCAGCAGATAAACGCAATTAGGGCACATTTTCAGCAGACAAACGCAATTAAAGTTGCAAAAAGAAAAGAATTTGCTCACCTGGCACTGGCAGAAGTCTTCTCTCCCCATCTCCTCAGGCACGCAGTTCCCACGGAGCTCCCTCCCTCCTCCAATCTCTTGCGCTGATTGAATGCAGGGCTACGGGAAGATGACCACCCGAAGCCCTGTACTGGAGACATAAATAGTCTCCAGAGCAGGGCTTCGGCGGCGGCCATCTTCCCGTAGCCCTGCTCTGCTCTGCCAGCCCCGTGGGCCTGCGGGAAAACAGTGACGTCACGCCGACATCACAGAGCCGCCGAGGCCCCTAAGATCTTGAGGCCCCAAGCGGCCGCGTGGTCTGCTTGGTGCCTCGCGGCGCCCCTGCCCCCAGGAAACTTCTCCCCAGCATTTTAGTTCCTGGATGCGAGATCGTTTGCATCCAGGACTTTTTTCACTGTGGCCATCTTGTGGCCAAATAGTAAACTGCACCCACATACATTTTTAATACTAAAAAATTTTACATTTAAAATTAGCAATTTCCCTCCCACACCAAAAATTACCCACATACATTTTTTTAATAAAAAAAAAAAAATACAATAAAAAAAAACAAAAACAACATAAATAGTTACCCAAGGATCTGAACTTTTTAAATATGCATGTCAAGAGAATATGTTTAATTATATTATTTAAAATGATAAGCTTATAAATAGTGATGGACGCAAATTGAAAAAATGCACCTCTATTTCTAAATAAAATATCGGCGCCATAAATTGTGATAGGGACATCGTTTAAACGGTGTAATAACCGGGACAGATGGGCAAATAAAATATATGAGTTTTAATTATGGTAGCGTATATTAATTTTAAACTATAATGGCCAGAAACTGAGAAATAATGAATTTTTTTCATTTCTTTCTTAATCTTTCTGTTAAAATAGATTTAGAAAAAAGTAATTCTTAGCAAAATGTAGCACCCAAAGAAAGCCTAATTAGTGGCGGAAAAAACAAGATATAGATCAATTCATTGTAATATAAGTAGCAATAAAGTTATAGGCGAATTAATGGGAGGTGAACGTTGCTCGGATGCATGAGATTTTCGGCACTGCGGCGCTGAACCGGTTAAAGAGAACCTGTAATGAGTAAAATTATTTAAAATAAATACATAAGGTAACTTCAATTGAACATTACATAGTTATCTTGCCATCAGTTCCTCTCAGAAGCTCACCATTTTCTTCTGACAATTATCCCTTCCAGTTCTGACAACATTTTGTCAGAACTGAAATATATCAGTTGCTGTCAGTTACATATCAGTTGCTGTCAGTTACAGCTGAGAGGAGAGCTGATGTGTCCATGTTTCCCTATGGCTCAAGTGGGCGATGTTACAGTTTAACTGTGTGCTGACCAGAAAGCTGTTATGGTGTAATGGCCATTTTCAAAATGGAGGACAGAGAATTCCCTTGATCACAGTGGACAAACAGGACGCGGGAGAGGAAAAAGAGATTGAGGAGTAGATTACATGGGAGAGGAGTATGATCTGTGTATGTTGATTTTCACTTTTCATTTTCAGTTCAGGTTTTCTTTAAGTGGTTAATAGGCTAAAGCATGAAGTTTTAATACGTATGATTGTCATGACACTGAAGCGAAAAAAAAAACCTCATGATATAATGAATTGGTTATGTAACAAGGATAATTAATAGAACATTAGTAGCAAATAAAATAGTGTCACATTTTAATTTTCAGGTATATAGCTTTTTTTTTTTTTATAGCATTGCATAGTTCTCTAATAATGCAGTTTCCACAACACTCAGCACTTTAAATGATTTCACAGAGCAGGCTAGTGACCTTTTGAACTTTTCTCTGCAGAAAAACCATAAACAAAGAACAATGAGAGGCGGTTGAGATAAGTGCTTCAAAACACAGTGCTGCCCAAGACTTTATAAAGTTGCAGAGCTCAAAGAAGCTCTTTTGCATAGATAACAACTGAAGTTTCTTAACTCTTCCTGTACTGGAAACAATATAAGACTCATATCTATGCTAATAATGTTTTATTTCTTGGCAAGTCTCCCTAACACTCCCTTTGGCAAGTCTCCCTAACACTGCTACTGCCTATAGAGCGCGCCCTAGTGGCTGCTGCTCTGGCGCTTTGAGTCCGCCAGGAGAAAAGCGCGATATAAGTGTTCTGTGTTTGTTTATTTATTAGCAGTACTACACATACAATTCATTATATTATAAGTTTATTTTCACTTCAGATTCCCTTTAAAATCCATGAATCAAATTTTTTAGGCATGGGACAAACGTATTCCAGGCATAGATTTAGGAGAAAAAAAATCTTCAAGGAAATAGAACGGTATGGGTAAATAAGAATGAGCTATGCAGGACATCGTATTTAATGCTGGTGCATGGGGCAAAATACGCCTTCGATACAAAGTATAGAAAACCCCAACCACATTATAGTCCCTTGGGCTAAATTCAGTAAACGGTGCTAAGTCTTAGCACGCCTACATAGCATGCCTCTTCACGACTAAACCAGCTGTTCGCACATTAAAACGCATGCGAAACGCATCGCGCGCAAAGTCCCGCAAAGTCCGGTGCGCGCGAAACGTCGTATCGCGGTGCGACGAAAATGTTGCACCTAATGGCCCTATAACATGCGCACCAGTCCAGCACGGCCGTCACTACACAAACAGCTGTTTGCGGTGCGTTACACAGTGAGTTTGGTGTGTCAGTGTGAAGCAGTACTCTAATTACACTCCCTGATTGATGTATACACATGCAAGCTGTTTTAAAGCACTTTAGGCCTCCAATTTAGCATGCAATCTGATTTCTGCCCTTAAAACACTGCTTTGTGTCAAATCCAGATTTTTCCCCGGGACTTTTGGCGTGTATCCCATTCATCCATGCAAAAACTCAGATGTTAGACCCCTTGAAACATCTTTTCCATCAGTTTTGTGGCCAGCATAAATGTTTCTAGTTTTCAAAGTTCGCCTCCCCATTGAAGTATATATATATATATATATATATATATATATATATATATATATATATATATATATATATATATATATATATATATATGATTGCCCGGCGTTGCCCGGGTATGTATTTGGCTGGTGTCGGCTCCACTCACTTTTTCTAACCCTAACACACAATTACTCAATCCAATGACCAACTGTACCAGGTTTGAGGCCTGTGCCATTAACAGTGCAAGAATGGCAGCAATTAAATATTCCCTTGAAAAGCAATAGATGAAGCTTTATTCACTTTTGTAGGCTCCACCCACTTTTCTGAATATTAATCCCATTCACTGAGTGACCAACTGAGCAAAGTTTAAGAACCCTGCCATTAACAGTGTAAGAATGGCTGCAGTTTATGTTTTCCCAGTGAAATTTGTATTTGTCTCCACCCACTGATGACCCGGCGTTGCCTGTGTAGGTATTTGACTGGTTTTGCTTCCGCCCACTTTTTCTAACCCTAACGCACAAACACTCAATGACCAAGTTTGTGAGCTTTGGGGTCTTTAGCATCAATAATTTGTATATTCCCATAGAAATTAAACAAATCAGATTGGCTGTTTGTGGCTGCGCCCCTCTCCAGCATTTGAACCCCAGTCACCCAATGACCAACTGTAGCAGGTTTGAGGCATCTGCTATTACCAGTGTAAAAATGGCAGCGATTTAAATATTCCCCTTGAAAATCAACAGGTGAATTTTTATTGGCAATTATAGGCTCCACCCACTTTCCTGAATATAAATCTCAGTCACCCAGTGACCATCTGGGCAAAGTTTGGGAACCCTGCCATGAACAGTGTATGAAGGACTGGAGTCTGCATTTTCCCAGTGAAATTTGTTTTTGGGTCCGCCCACTTTTTGTAACCTGGACACACAGTCACTCAATGACCAAGTTTGTGAGCTTAGGGGTCCTTGGCATTAATAATTTTGCTAAGAAATGAAACTGTTTGTGGCTCTGTCCCTTTTTCTGAATTTGAACCCCAATGACCAACTGTACCAGGTTTGAGTACAGGTAGAACAGAGGCGCCAAAAGGATAAAAACAATGTTTAAAATGTTTAAAAGTAGTTGGGGAGGCAGTGGTGGATCCGCCTCCTTCAAGCAGACACAGAAAACTGTGCGATATAATCAGAATAAATTTATTAGCACACTCCAAGAAATATACAACGCGTTTCCAAGGCCAAAGCTTTATGGAGATGAAGATTTCATTTTTCAGCATGACCGGGCACCTGCTCACAGTGCCAAAACCACTGGTAAATGGTTTACTGACCATGGTATTACTGTGCTCAATTGGCCTGCCAACTCTCCTGACCTGAACCCCATAGAGAATCTGTGGGATATTGTGAAGAGAAAGTTGAGAGACGCAAGACCCAACACTCTGGATGAGCTTAAGGCCGCTATCGAAGCATCCTGGGCTTCCATAACACCTGAGCAGTGCCACAGGCTGATTGCCTCCATGCCACGCCGCATTGAAGCAGTCATTTCTGCAAAAGGATTCCCGACCAAGTATTGAGTGCATAACTGAACATAATTATTTGAAGGTTGACTTTTTTTTTGTTTTAAAAACACTTTTCTTTTATTGGTTGAATCAAATATGCTAATTTTTTGAGATAGGAAATGTGGGTTTTCATGAGCTATATGCCAAAATCATCAATATTAAAACAACAAAAGGCTTGAACTACTTCAGTTGTGTGTATTTGAATCTAAAATATATGAAAGTCTAATGTTTATGAGTACATTACAGAAAATAATGAACTTTATCACAATATGCTAATTTTTTGAGAAGACCCTGTATAAGGCAGGGTCCGGCGGCCATTACACTCACTCGTGTGCCTGCTAGTGAGAGGAACGGGACAGCTGCTGCAGACTTGTTCTTCTAGGGACAGATTAGTTAGGTTCTTGGCTGCTTAGTTTGCTCCTAGCTGATTGTTATTGCTTTTATAGCACCCTAGCTCTTGTCAGAGCTCATCCTGTACTTTTTTTTTTTTTACTGTGTGTCAAACTGACACTTTTGTTGCATGCACAGCCTTGCTAATTGATAGTGTGTGTGTGCCACTGCCAGCAGCCCAGCACATTCAGTGACTGACTGCCTGTGTGTGTGGCAGGGAGCTGCACATTGTACTACCCAGTACTGCATATACCCAGTACCTGTTGTGTTTACTTAAAGTGAACCTAAAGTCAGTAAAAAAAAATGAGATTAACTCACCTGGGGCTTCCCTCAGCCCCCTGCAGACGATCGGTGCCCTCGCAGCTCCGCTCCGATGTCCCAGGACCCGCCGGCGAGCACTTCCGGTTTGGCCAACACCGGCCGACAGGCATGGGAACGCGAGTGATTGTTCGCGTTCCCAGCCTGTATATCGCCCCCTATGCTGCTATTGCGACCTCCTGGCCGCAATAGCAGCATAGGGGGCGATAAACAGACTGGGAACGCGAACAATCACTCTCGTTCCCATGCCTGTCGGCCGGTGACGGCCAAACCGGAAGTGCTCGCCGGCGGGTCCTGGGACATCGGAGCGGAGCTGTGAGGGCACCGATCGTCTGCAGGGGGCTGAGGAAAGCCCCAGGTAAGTTCATCTCGTTTTTTTTATACTGACTTTAGGTTCACTTTAACCCACCTCATCACTGCATATACCTAGCTTTGTGTTGAGTGAACCCAGCTCACTGCATATACCTACTACCTGTTGTGTTTACTTAACCCACCTAATCACTGCATATACCTAGCTTTGTGTTGAGTGAACCCAGCTCACTGCATCCTACTACTACCTGTTGTGTTTACTTAACCCACCTCATCACTGCACATAACTACCTGTAGTGTTGAGTGAACCCAGCTCACTGCATATACCTACTACCTGTTGTGTTGAGTGAACCCAGCTCACTGCATATACCTACTACCTGTTGTGTTTACTTAACCCACCTCATCACTGCACATAACTACCTGTAGTGTTGAGTGAACCCAGCTCACTGCATATACCTACCTACTACCTGTTGTGTTTACTTAACCCACCTCATCACTGCATATTCCTAGCTTTGTGTTGAGTGAACCCAGCTCACTGCATCCTACTACTACCTGTTGTGTTTACTAAACCCACCTCATCACTGCACATAACTACCTGTACTGTTGAGTGAACCCAGCTCACTGCATATACCTACTACCTGTTGTGTTTACTTAACCCACCTCATCACTGCATATACCTAGCTTTGTGTTGAGTGAACCCAGCTCACTGCATCCTACTACTACCTGTTGTGTTTACTTAACCCACCTCATCACTGCACATAACTACCTGTAGTGTTGAGTGAACCCAGCTCACTGCATATACCTACTACCTGTTGTGTTGAGTGAACCCAGCACACTGCATATACCTACTACCTGTTGTGTTTACTTAACCCACCTCATCACTGCATTTACCTAGCTTTGTGTTGAGGGAACCCAGCTCACTGCATCCTACTACTACATGTTGTGTTTACTTAACCCACCTCATCACTGCACATAACTACCTGTAGTGTTGAGTGAACCCAGCTCACTGCATATACCTACTACCTGTTGTGTTGAGTGAGCCCAGCTCACTGCATATACCTACTACCTGTTGTGTTTACTTAACCCACCTCATCACTGCACATAACTACCTGTGATGTTGAGTGAACCCAGCTCACTGCATATACCTACTACCTGTTGTGTTGAGTGAACCCAGCTCACTGCATATACCTACTACCTGTTGTGTTTACTTAACCCACCTCATCACTGCATATACCTAGCTTTGTGTTGAGTGAACCCAGCTCACTGCATCCTACTACTACCTGTTGTGTTTACTTAACCCACCTCATCACTGCACATAACTACCTGTAGTGTTGAGTGAACCCAGCTCACTGCATATGCCTACTACCTGTTGTGTTGAGTGAACCCAGCTCACTGCATATACCTACTACCTGTTGTGTTGAGTGAACCCAGCTCACTGCATATACCTACTACCTGTAGTGTTGAGTGAACCCAGCTCACTGCATATACCTACTACCTGTTGGTTGTGTTGAGTGAACCCAGCTCACTGCATATACCTACTACTTGTTGTGTTTACTTAACCCACCTCATCACTGCACATAACTACCTGTAGTGTTGAGTGAACCCAGCTCACTGCATATACCTACTACCTGTTGTGTTGAGTGAACCCAGCTCACTGCATATACCTACTACCTGTTGTGTTTACTTAACCCACCTCATCACTGCACATAACTACCTGTAGTGTTGAGTGAACCCAGCTCACTGCATATACCTACTACCTGTTGTGTTGAGTGAACCCAGCTCACTGCATATACCTACTACCTGTTGTGTTGAGTGAACCCAGCTCACTGCATATACCTACTACCTGTTGTATTTACTTAACCCACCTCATCACTGCACATAACTACCTGTTGTGTTGAGTGAACCCAGCTCACTGCATATACCTACTACCTGTTGTGTTAAGTGAACCCAGCTCACTGCATATACCTACTACCTGTTGTGTTGAGTGAACCCAGCTCACTGCATATACCTACTACCTGTTGTGTTTACTTAACCCACCTCATCACTGCACATAACTACCTGTAGTGTTGAGTGAACCCAGCTCACTGCATATACCTACTACCTGTTGTGTTAAGTGAACCCAGCTCACTGCATATACCTACTACCTGTTGTGTTGAGTGAACCCAGCTCACTGCATATACCTACTACCTGTTGTGTTGAGTGAACCCAGCTCACTGCATATACCTACTACCTGTTGTATTTACTTAACCTACCTCATCACTGCACATAGCTACCTGTAGTGTTGAGTGAACCCAGCTCACTGCATATACCTACTATCTGTTGTGTTGAGTGAACCCAGCTCACTGCATATACCTACTACCTGTTGTGTTTACTTAACCCACCTCATCAATGCACATAACTGCCTGTAGTGTTGAGTGAGCCCAGCTCACTGCATATACCTACTTCCTGTTGTGTTGAGTGAACCCAGCTCCCTGCATATACCTACTCCCTGTTGTGTTGAGTGAACCCAGCTCACTGCATATACCTACTACCTGTAGTGTTGAGTGAACCCAGCTCACTGCATATACCTACTACCTGTTGTGTTGAGTGAACCCAGCTCACTGCATATACCTACTACCTATTGTGTTTATTTAACCCACCTCATCAGTGCACATAACTACCTGTTGTGTTGAGTAAACCCAGCTCACTGCATATACCTAGCATCCCCCCGAGATGGACAAAATGGACAAACCAGGTAGAGGAAGAGGTAGAGGCAGACCCAGAGGAAGGCCACCAGGCACCGGCAGGTCTGTGCGAGGTGGTGTTGCTTTGATTTCGTGCGGACCTGCCCCAAAATACAGTGCTCAGAAGAATGCACGTGCCATCACTTCCCAAAATCGTGAGGAGGTGATTGAGTATTTAACACAGAACACCTCATCTCCCGCAGCCACCAGCGCTACAACAAGCACCACATCCGCTGCATTTGACACTTCGCAGGAGTTATTTGGTGGTGGTGGTGGTGAAATCACCGATTCACAGCCACTACTGCAACAACAAGAAGATGGCGCAGGTACACCACCTCCTACGTCTGAGTTAGGTGGCGATAGTATGGACGTAACGTGTGTGGATGTGGATGATGGACCACCTGAAGTTGGTGCAGTTGAGGAGGTTTCTGAGGAAAGCGCAGCTGGCCAGGAGGATTATGATGACAATTATATGGATACCACATATGTTCCCGGTAGAGGAGATGACCAGGGGGACAGTTCAGAGGAGGATTCAGAGAGGACTAGGAGGAGACGACTCCATGATAGAAGCAGAGGGAGCTCGTCCTCAGAAACAGCTGGGGGCAGTGTCCGGCGCCATGTATTGCCAGCTATGGCCAGACAGCCAACATGCCCTTCAACGTCAGCTGCTGATGCCACCGTAGCGCCATCAGCCCAGGGGGGCTCAGCGGTTTGGAAATTTTTTAACATGTGTGTCTCAGATCGGAGCAAAGCCATCTGTTGTCTCTGCCAGCAAAAATTGAGCCGTGGAAAGGCCAATAGTCACGTAGGGACAAGTGCTTTACGAAGGCACCTGGAGAGAAGGCACAAACAGCTATGGCAAGAACACCTGAGGAAAAGCAGCACCCCTCAAAAGACAAGCCGCGGAGAACAACCGCGGCAGCTGTCACAGGGGGCTTCTGCTGCTCCACGTTCCCATGGTATTGTTCGTGGCTGGGGGGAGGAAGAATGGATACACTTTTAAACAATTTAAAAATACAACCATCTAAACTTTCAAACAGTTTAAAAATACAACCATCTAAACTTTCAAACAATTTAAAAATACAACCATCTAAACTTTCAAACAATTTAAAAATACAACCTTCTATCATTTTCAAAAAATTTAAAAAAAGGGCAAAAAAACTTGCCCTCCGTAAAACATTCTTGGCAAATGCTTTCGACTTGGTTTGTCTTCCGCTGGCTCAAGGGTCCATCTGACCACAGATGCCTGGTCTGCAAAGCACGGTCAGGGCAGCTACAGCATGGGTCTCAGCAGGCTCCCACTTCGGGCCGGAATCCAACCTTCATTCCCCGCGGTGACAATGGCAGACTTGCCCTCCATAACGGATTCCCGTTAAAGGATTTCAAGTTAATTCATTTCAAATACACAGCAGGGCCTCGAAAGTCCTCCTCCTGTATTGTTATTTTTGGTCACTACCTCGGGGCGGGCGTGCATGCCTGCCTGCTGCCCTCCTTGGATGTGTAGTGGTAGCCGTTTCTCAGGCTCCACACCGGATTCCATCCCTCATTCCCCGGCCATTACCCGGGGTCACAAATGGCAGACTTGCCCACCTCCATATGATTCTCGTGAAAGGAATGTGGTGTCATCTTTGCCCGCCATAACTGGTTCTCGTTAAAGGATTTAAAGTACATTCATTTCAAATACACAGCAGGGCCTCGAAAGTCCTCCTCCTGTATTGCTATTTTTGGTCACTACCTCGGGGCGGGCGGGCGTGCATGCCTGCCCGCTGCCCTCCTTGGATGTGTAGTGGTAGCCGTTGCTCAGGCTCCACACCGGATTCAAACCCCTCATTCCCCGGCCATTACCCGGGGTCACAATGGCAGACTTGCCCGCCTCCACAGGATTCTCATTGTAGCGGTACTGAACAAGTACACAGCAAGTAGAAAATGTCATTTAAAAACTAAACGTAAGCTTTTTAACAATGCCATGGAAAGTTAGAAGGAAGTCACACATTACCTGACATCACTGAGTGAGGAAGAGCAATCTCGCCATGTTGCGCAGTAGTCCAGCATGGCCGTCACTACACAAACAGCTGTTTGCGATGCGTTACACAGTGAGTTTGGTGTGTCAGTGTGAAGCAGTACTCTAATTACACTCCCTGATTGATGTATACACATGCAAGATGTTTGAAAGCACGTTAGGCCTGCAATTTAGCATTCAATGTGATTTCTGCCCTTAACCACTTGAGGACCTAGGGCTTTCTACCCCTTAAGGACCGGCCACTTTTTTTCCATTCAGACCACTGCAGCTTTCACGGTTTATTGCTCGCTCATACAACCTACCACCTAAATGAATTTTGGCTCCTTTTCTTGTCACTAATAAAGCTTTCTTTTGGTGCTATTTGATTGCTCCTGCGATTTTTACTTTTTATTATATTCATCAAAAAAGACATGAATTTTGGCAAAAAAATGATTTTTTTTAACTTTCTGTGCTGACATTTTTCAAATAAAGTAAAATTTCTGTATACATGCAGCGCGAAAAATGTGGACAAACATGTTTTTGATAAAAAAAAAAACCCATTCAGTGTATATTTATTGGTTTGGGTAAAAGTTATAGCGTTTACAAACTATGGTGCAAAAAGTGAATTTTCCCATTTTCAAGCATCTCTGACTTTTCTGACCCCCTGTCATGTTTCATGAGGGGCTAGAATTCCAGGATAGTATAAATACCCCCAAATGACCCCATTTTGGAAAGAAGACATCCCAAAGTATTCACTGAGAGGCATAGTGAGTTCATAGAAGGTTTTATTTTTTGTCACAAGTAAGCGGAAAATGACACTTTGTGAGGAAAAAAAAAAAAAAAAAAAAAGTTTCCATTTCTTCTAACTTGCGACAAAAAAAATGAAATCTGCCACGGACTCACCATGCCCCTCTCTGAATACCTTGAAGGGTCTACTTTCCAAAATGGGGTCATTTGTGGGGTGTGTTTACTGTCCTGACATTTTGGGGGGTGCTAAATTGTAAGCACCCCTGTAAAGCCTAAAGGTGCTTATTGGACTTTGGACCCCTTAGCGCAGTTAGGCTGCAAAAAAGTGCCACACATGTGGTATTGACATACTCAGGAGAAGTAGTATAATGTGTTTTGGGGTGTATTTTTACACATACCCATGCTGGGTGGGAGAAATATCTCTGTAAATGACAATTTGTTAATTTTTTTTACACACAATTGTCCATTTACAGAGATATTTCTCCCACTCAGCATGGGTATGTGTAAAAATACACCACAAAACACATTATACTACTTCTCCTGAGTACGGCGATACCACATGTGTGGCACTTTTTTGCACCCTAACTGCGCTAAAGGGCCCAAAGTCCAATGAGTACCTTTAGGATTTCACAGGTCATTTTGAGAAATTTCGTTTCAAGACTACTCCTCACGGTTTAGGGCCCCTAAAATGCCAGGGCAGTATAGGAACCCCACAATTGACCCCATTTTAGAAAGAAGACACCCCAAGGTATTCCGTTAGGAGTATGGTGAGTTCATAGAAGATTTTATTTTTTGTCAAAAGTTAGCGGAAATTGATTTTAATTGTGTTTTTTCACAAAGTGTCATTTTCCGCTAACTTGTGACAAAAAAATAAAAACTTCTATGAACTCACCATACTCCTAACGGAATACCTTGGGGTGTCTTCTTTCTAAAATGGGGTCATTAGTGGGGTTCCTATACTGCCCTGGCATTTTAGGGGCCCTAAACCGTGAGGAGTAGTCTTGAAACGAAATTTCTCAAAATGACCTGTGAAATCCTAAAGGTACTCATTGGACTTTGGGCCCTTTAGCGCAGTTAGGGTGCAAAAAAGTGCCACACATGTGGTATCGCCATACTCTGGAGAAGTAGTACAATGTGTTTTGGGGTGTATTTTTACACATACCCATGCTGGGTGGGAGAAATACCTCTGTAAATGGACAATTGTGTGTAAAACAATCAAAAGATTGTCATTTACAGAGGTATTTCTCCCACCCAGCATGGGTATGTGTAAAAATACACCCCAAAACACATTGTACTACTTCTCCCGAGTACGGCGATACCACATGTGTGGCACTTTTTTGCACCCTAACTGCACTAAGGGGCCCAAAGTCCAATGAGTACCTTTAGGATTTCACAGGTCATTTTTGTTTCAAGACTACTCCTCACGGTTTAGGGCCCCTAAAATGCCAGGGCAGTATAGGAACCCCACTAATGACCCCATTTTAGAAAGAAGACACCCCAAGGTATTCCGTTAGGAGTATGGTGAGTTCATAGAAGTTTTTATTTTTTTGTCACAAGTTAGCGGAAATTGATTTTAATAGTTTTTTTTCACAAAGTGTCATTTTCCGCTAACTTGTGACAAAAAATAAAATCTTCTATGAATTCACCATACTCCGTACGGAATACCTTTGGGTGTCTTCTTTCTAGAATGAGGTCATTTGTGGGGTTCCTATACTGCCCTGGCATTTTAGGGGCCCTAAACCGTGAGGAGTAGTCTTGAAACCAAATGTCGCAAAATGACCTGTGAAATCCTAAAGGTACTCATTGGACTTTAGGCCCCTTAGCGTACTTAGGGTGTAAAAAAGTGCCACACATGTGGTACCGCCGTACTCAGGAGAAGTAATATAATGCGTTTTGGGGTGTATTTTTACACATACCCATGCTAAGTGGGAGAAATATCTCTGTAAATGACAATTGTTTGATTTTTTTACACACAATTGTCCATTTACATAGAAATTTCTCCCACCCAGCATGGGTATGTGTAAAAATACACCCCAAAACACATTATACTACTTTTCCTGAGTACGGCGGTACCACATGTGTGACACTTTTTTGCAGCCTAGGTGCGCTAAGGGGCCCAACGTCCTATTCACAGGTCATTTTGAAGCATTTGTTTTCTAGACTACTCCTCGCGGTTTAGGGCCCCTAAAATGCCAGGGCAGTATAGGAACCCCACAAGTGACCCCATTTTAGAAAGAAGACACCCCAAGGTATTCCGTTAGGTGTATGGCGAGTTCATAGAAGATTTTATTTTTTGTCAAAAGTTAGTGAAAAATGACACTTTGTGAAAAAAAAACCAATAAAAATTAATTTCCGCTAACTTTTGACAAAAAATAAAATCTTCTATGAACTCGTCATACACCTAACAGAATACCTTGGGGTGTCTTTTTTTCTAAAATGGGGTCACTTGTGGGGTTCCTATACCGCCCTGGCATTTTACAGGCCCAAAACCGTGAGTAGTCTGGAAACCAAATGTCTCAAAATGACTGTTCAGGGGTATAAGCATCTGCAAATTTTGATGACAGGTGGTCTATGAGGGGCCGAATTTTGTGGAACCGGTCATAAGCAGGGTGGCCTTTTAGATGACAGGTTGTATTGGGCCTGATCTGATGGATAGGAGTGCTAGGGGGGTGACAGGAGGTGATTGATGGGTGTCTCAGGGGGTGGTTAGAGGGGAAAATAGATGCAATCAATGCACTGGGGAGGTGATCGGAAGGGGGTCTGAGGGGGATCTGAGGGTTTGGCCGAGTGATCAGGAGCCCACACGGGGCAAATTGGGGCCTGATCTGATGGGTAGGTGTGCTAGGGGGTGACAGGAGGTGATTGATGGGTGTCTCAAGGTGTGATTAGAGGGGGGAATAGATGCAAGCAATGCACTGGCGAGGTGATCAGGGCTGGGGTCTGAGGGCATTCTGAGGGTGTGGGCGGGTGATTGAGTGCCCTAGGGGGAGATAGGGGTCTAATCTGATAGGTAGCAGTGACAGGGGGTGATTGATGGGTAATTAGTGGGTGTTTAGGGTAGAGAACAGATGTAAACACTGCACTTGGGAGGTGATCGGACGTCGGATCTGCGGGTGTGGGTGGGTGATCAGATTGCCCGCAAGGGGCAGGTTAGGGGCTGATTGATGGGTGGCAGCAGGGCCGGGCCGAGGCATAGGCTGGAGAGGCTCCAGCCTCAGGGCGCAGTGTAGGAGGGGGCGCACAATTCATTCAGCTGTCATTCCTAATTGTGTATGAAGCAGAAAGAAATAACAAAAGGGGATACATAGCAGTGACTGCAAGCCAGATAACTAGATATTAAGGTGTTGGGGAGGTTGTGGGCCCTGTGGCCCTCTTAGTCTAATAGCAATCAGTGTGTGACAGCTGGGGTGGGAGGGATGGAGGGGCGCACTTTGGTGTCTCAGCCTTGGGTGCTGGAGGACCTTGTCCCTGCTCTGGGTGGCAGTGACAGCGGGTGATTGATGGGTGGCAGTGACAGGGGGTGATTGATGGGTGATTGATAGGTGATTGACAGGTAATCAGTGGGTTATTACAGGGGAGAACAGATGTAAATATTGCACTGGCGAATTGATAAGGGGGGGTCTGAGAGCAATCTGAGCGTGTAGGCGGGCGATTGGGTGCCCGCAAGGGGCAGATTAGGGTCTGATCTGATGGGTAACAGTGACAGGTGGTGATAGGGGGTGATTGATGGGTGATTGATGGGTAATTAGTGGGTGTTTAGAGGAGAGAATAGATGGAAACACTGCGCTTGGGTGGTGATCTGATGTCGGATCTGCAGGCGATCTATTGGTGTGGGTGGGTGATCAGTTTGCCCGCAAGGGGCAGGTTAGGGGCTGATTGTTGGGTGGCAGTGACAGGGGGTGATTGATGGGTGATAGGTGATTGGCAGGTGATTGACAGGTGATCAGTGGGTTATTACAGGGAAGGACAGATGTAAATATTGCACTGGCGAATTGATAAGGGGGGGTCTGAGGGCAATCTGAGCGTGTAGGCGGGTGATTGGGTGCCCGCAAGGGGCAGATTAGGGTCTGATCTGATAGGTAACAGTGACAGGTGGTGATAGGGAGTGATTGATGGGTGATTGATGGGTAATTAGTGGGTGTTTAGAGGAGAGAATAGATGTAAACGCTGCGCTTGGGTGGTGATCTGATGTCGGATCTGCGGGCGATCTATTGGTGTGGGTGGGTGATCAGATTGCCCGCAAGGGGCAGGTTAGGGGCTGATTGTTGGGTGGCAGTGACAGGGGGTGATTGATGGGTGATAGGTGATTGGCAGGTGATTGACAGGTGATCAGTGGGTTATTATAGGGAAGGACAGATGTAATTAATACACTGGCGAATTGATAAGGGGGGGGGGGGGGTCTGAGGGCAATCTGAGCGTGTGGGCGGGTGATTGGGTGCCCGCAAGGGGCAGATTAGGGTCTGATCTGATAGGTAACAGTGACAGGTGGTGATAGGGGGTGATTGATGGGTGATTGATGGGTAATTAGTGGGTGTTTAGAGAAGATAACAGATGTAAACGATACATTTGGGAGGTAATCTGACGGCGGGTTTGCGGGCGATCTAATGGTGTGGGTGGGTGATCAGATTGCCCGCAAGGGGCAGGTTAGGGGCTGATTGATGGGTGGCAGTGACAGGGGGTGACAGGGGGTGATTGATGGGTGATAGGTGATTGGCAGGTGATTGACAGGTGATCAGTGGGTTATTACAGGGAAGAACAGATGTAATTAATGCACTGGTGAATTGATAAGGGGGGGGGTCAGAGGGCAATCTGAGCGTGTGGGCGGGTGATTGGGTGCCCGCAAGGGGCAGATTAGGGTCTGATCTGATAGGTAAAAGTGACAGGTGGTGATAGGGGGTGATTGATGGGTGATTGATGGGTAATTAGTGGGTGTTTAGAGGAGAGAATAGATGTAAACAATGGATTTGGGAGGTGATCTGATGTCGGATCTGCGGGCGATCTATTGGTGTGGGGGGGTGATCAGATTGCCCGCAAGGGGCAGGTTAGGGGCTGATTGATGGGTGGCAGTGACAGGGGGTGATTGACGGGGGATTGACGGGTGATTGACAGGTGATGGACAGGTGATCAGGGGGGATAGATGCATACAGTACATGGGGGGGTCTGGGGGGGGGGGGTCTGGGGAGAATCTGAGGGGTGGGGGGGGTGATCAGGAGGGTGCGGGGGGCAGGGGTGGGGATAAAAAAAAATAGCGTTGACAGATAGTGACAGGGAGTGATTGATGGGTGATTAGGGGGGTGATTGGGTGCAAACAGGGGTCTGGGGGGTGGGCAGGGGGGGGTCTGATGGGTGCTGTGGGCGATCTGGGGCAGGGGGGGGGGAAATCAGTGTGCTTGGTGCAGACTAGGGTGGCTGCAGCCTGCCCTGGTGGTCCCTCGGACATTGGGACCACCAGGGCAGGATGCAGCCTGTATAATACACTTTGTAAACATTACAAAGTGTATTATACACTTTGTATGCGGCGATCGTCGGGTTAACATCCCGCCGGCACTTCCGTATGGCCGGCGGGATGTTGCGGCGGGTGAGCGGCGCCAGGCGGAGGCGGAGGATCGCGTCACGGATGACGCGATCGCTCCGCCCATGCCCATACAAGGACCGCCGCCAATTGTCAATACGGCGGTCCTTGCGGCGTCCACTTCCCGGCCGCCAATTGTATATACGGCGGTCGGGAAGTGGTTAAAACGCTGCTTTACGTCACATCCAGATTTTTCCCCGGGACTTTTGGCATGTATCCCACTCCGCCATGCCCCCCTCCAGGTGTTAGACCCCTTGAAACATCTTTTCCATCACTTTTGTGGCCAGCATAATCTTTTCTATTTTTCAAAGTTCGCCTCCCCATTGAAGTCTATTGCGGTTCGCGAACCGAAAATCGGAGGTTCGCGCCATCTCTAATCACCCAGTGACCAACTGTACCAGGTTTGAGGCATCTGCTATTAACAGTATAAGAATGGTAGCAGCTTAAATATTCCCTTTTGAAAATCGAAAGGTGAATTTTTATTGGCTGTTGGAGGCTCCACCTACCTTCCAAAATCTTAATCTCATTCACCCAGTGACCGACTGTGCAAAGTTTGAGAACCCTGCCATTAACGATGTAAGAATGGCTGCAGTTTATATTTTCCCAGTAACATTTGTTTTTGGAATACCCCACTTTTTGTAACCTTGACACACAGTCACTCAATGACCAAGTTTGTGAGCTTTTAGGTTCCTGGCATCAAAAATGTGCGAATAAAAGCAGTTTATCCACCAAGGAAATCTAATTGGCTGTTTGTGGCCCCACTCCTTTAGTGAATTTGGACCCCAGTCACCCAATGACGACTGTAGCAAGTTTGAAGCCTCTGCCATTAACAGTGTAAGAATGGCAGCAATTTAAATATTCCCCTTGAAAATAAATAGGTGAATTTTGTTTGGCTGTTGTAGGCTCCACCCACTTTCCTGAATATTAAAGGGAACCTTAACTGCTGCGGAAAAATAAATTCACTTACCTGGGGGCTTTCCCAAGCCTCCTGCAGCCGTCCTGTGCCCGCGCCGGTCCTTCGGTGCCCTCCGGTCTCCCTCCGCCGCTAAGTTTCGATTTCGGACGACTGCCAGTCGTCCTGGGGCCTCTTCCACATTCCTGGTCGTAAACTGCAGTAAAGCGCGTCCGCATAACGCGTTTGACGTCATGCGATGACGCGTTTGGCGTCATGCGGACGCGCTTTACTGCAGTTTACGACAAGGAATGTGGAAGAGGCCCCAGGACGACTGGCAGTCGTCCGAAATCGAAACTCAGCGGCGGAGGGAGACCGGAGGGCACCGAAGGACCGGCGCGGGCACAGGACGGCTGCAGGAGGCTTGGGAAAGCCCCCAGGTAAGTGAATTTATTTTTCCGCAGCAGTTAAGGTTCCCTTTAATCCCAGTCACCCAGTGACCAAGTGTGCCAAGTTTGAGAACCCTGCGATTAACAGTCTACAGGGCCGGATTTGTGGGCAGGCCGGGGACTAGGGCGGAGCCTAGGGAAGGGCGGGTTAACAGTGTCCCAACAGCTACTATGAAATCCCCCACAATAGTGGCCATGTTTGTCTGCAGCCGCCCCTCGCTTTGCTCTGCACATAGAAGCACGTCTGTGTGTGCAGCAGCGGCAGCTACAGACAGGGACAGGGCTGGCAACTTTCCTAATGTGACAGGAACAGTGTCTGCATCATTGCAGCTCTGCCTGCTGTCATTCAATAGTTCCTCCAGAAGCCTGGCCAATAGCAACACTGCAATTCATTGTGTCCCCGCCCTCCTCCTTGCTCCTGCCAATCGGAAATTCGGAGGGGCGGGGATACAGGAGATGGTTCAAGCATTTCTTTAGCCTCGGAAGCTGGTAGGAAGGAAGTGAAAACTGCAAAGTATGGTCTGCCTTTATAGATGCTCGTTCTCTTTGTGTGTCTGCTGGAACGTGTCTGTGACATATTGTTACAAACACCCCCCTGCTTCTGTGTGTCTAGCAACGATCACATTCCTCTTCTCCCGTTATTAAAGGCTGCTGTTCCCCAGAACTTCCTCCTCAGAATCCCAGGGCAGAGGTGCTGACCTCCATGAAAGAAAGTATGTTAATAACTTCTTCTGGGCAGGAGGGGAGGCTGACAGGGCAGCACACTGCTCAGGTGCTGATAAGAAGTTGTTGATTGTCATAAGCTTTAGTAGATGTTCAGTGTTCCCTAGATAGATAGATAGATAGATATTTATATTTACTGCACACTAGTCACCATTATTAAATAACCTTACGCTGCCCAGGCTTTTTTTTATGCTGAGCCCTTGACATAATGCAAATACGTTTGAAAACCAGCAAGTGACACCACTGAAACCCTCTCCCCAGGGGCGTAGCATTAGGGGGTGCAGAGGTTGCGACTGCATCAGGACCCTTGGGCCAGAGGGGCCCTTCCTCAACTGCAGAATTAGCTTTCTATTGGTCCTGTGCTCATAATAATCACTTCTATAGATACTTTGAACAGTAGTGATCATTAACAAACTGTTTCCCATCCCCTTCTTGCACCCCTGACACTGTAGTTGCCATTGGCAGGTTTTGGTGCGCCGTATCAATTGTTATGTATAGAGAGCTTGGGGGTCCCAATGTAAAACTTGCATCGGGGCCCACAGCTCTTTAGCTACACCACTGCCTCTCCCTACATTCAGAATAGCACAGTGAAGCATGGTATTCTAACTACTCCAGTGGCCAAACACATCTAAACTCTCCTGTTCTTTATTGCGAGGCGCTTTAATGCTGCATACTTCTGTCAGGTGCCATAAAGAGGTATGCTGCAGCATAGCACCCCTCTACAGTGAAAGGGAGTGTAAACCTGACCCACCATTTAATAACATGATCTGTTGTGCTACTCCGCAATTTTACCTGAGCTGCAGCTACAGGGCTGCACTGGAGGAGGGGCCTTTGGGATGCGGGAACGAGGTGCTTCCTCCTCACAGAGGCTATGCCCCACGATCTGCCTGAAAGTTGGGCGGAGCAAAAGGAAGTGGTGCAAAACAGCTAAAATTTAACTATAAACAATAGCGGTGAAGATTTATTTATATATTTTGCCAGGAGCCCACTGCGAAAATCGAGATCAAGTGTGGTTTGCAGAGATGGGGGGTGGGGGCGGCCATAGATGAGAACGGGCCTTGGGCAGTTAAAAGTACAAATCCGGCTCTGACAGTCTAGGAATGGCTGCAGTTTTTCCCATTTAAAATGAATAGCTGAAATTTGATTAGCTGCTTTATGCTCCGCCCACTTTTCTGGATTTGTAACCTCGGTCACCATGTGACCACCTGTGCCAAGTGTGGGGACTGTGGCTTGATTACTGTGAGAATGGCAGCCTTTTACATTTTTTCCATTGACATGAATGGGTGAAATCTGATTTGCTGTTTGTAGCTCCGCCCACATGTGCAGGGGGGCCGCGAGACCCCCAGAACATATCATCCCAGCTAGTGAGGGATCTGCATACCAAGTTTCGTTCAAATCGGTCAAGCCGTTTTTGCGTGATCGCGGCACATACATACATACATACATACACACATACATCCGATTTTATATATATACATATATTATTTTTTTACATTTAATTCTAGACAATGACACATATATAATTCATTTTTATATTTTTAACATACATGTCATACAGTAGCCCATTTCATGTAAACAAAACTGGTAAATGTTGTGGTAAAAATATAAAGTGCATGGTAACCAATGCTCGGAGCCTTGCAAATAAAATAGACGAACTAGAGTTCATTCTGAATGACAAAGGCTATGACATTGTGGGTAGAGATGTAGCGAACGGTTCGCCTGCGAACGGTTCCAGGCGAACTTTGGGGGTTCACGTTCGCCTGGACCAGGCGAACTTTTGCGGAAGTTCGATTCGCCCCATAATGCACTATGAGGGTCAACTTTGACCCTCTGCATCACAGTCAGCAGGCACATTGTAGCCATTCAGGCTACACTAAGCCCTGGACCCCCCCCCCCCCCCCCCTTATATAAGGCAGGCTCGCTGGCCATGACACTCACTCGTGTGCCTGCTGCAAATAGACAGACTAGGGAGAGCTGCTGCAGATTTTTTCTCCTAGGGAAAGATTAGTTAGGCTCTTGGCTGATTGTTATTGCTAAAATAGCACCCCTCAACAGCTCTTTTGAGAGCTAATGTTTTCCTGATGTGTGTGGTTTTTTTTGTGTGTGTTGCTCACTGACACTGACATTATACAGCCCTATCTGTTGCAGCTGGACCTTGGTAATTGTTATTACTGTGCCAGCCAGGCCCTGCCTAACTATCTATACTGGGACACCTACCTATGCCTACCTAACTACTGGGGCACCTACTTAAATATACGGCAAACAGGGAACAGAGGCGCCAGCAGGGTAAAAGTGGATAAAACCTTTAAAATTTGCTTGGAGGAAGCGGTGGACTTACCTCCATAAAGCAGACACGAAAGACTGTATAATAGTAATTACATTTATTGTATAGTACCCCAAAAGTGCAACGCGTTTCGCAGGCAACGCCCGCTTCATCAGGCAATAAATGTGGGGACAAACAGAATTTCAGCAGTAGCAGGAGTAGCGCCTCACCTCTTCCTCTAAGCAAATTTTAAAGGTTTTATCCACTTTTACCCTGCTGGCGCCTCTGTTCCCCGTTTGCTGTACCGTGTCCACCCCTGGTGGAGGGGTGATCTACCCCTTTTCTGATCTACAGAGAGCGACTTCTTAATCCTGAGTGAGGACAGGTCTAATCTCCTCACCTGCCTATACAGTGGTTGCCTTTGTGGTAACCCACGTTTGTGAGTATACTCTTCTTACTAATTATCTTTACTAATTTTTGCTTAACTTACTACACTATATTGGGCTCTCGGTTTCTCTAACCTTAACTTAAATATACGGGGACACCTACCTACCTACCTATACTAGGGGACCTACCTATGCCTTCCTACCTATACTGGGACTCCTACCTATGCCTAGCTAACTACTGGGACACCTACCTATGCCTACCTACCTATACTGGGTCTCCTACCTATGCCTAGCTAACTACTGAGGCACCTACCTATGCCTACCTACCTATACTGGGAGTCCTACCTATGCCTAGCTAACTACTGAGGCACCTACCTATGCCTACCTACCTATACTGGGACTCCTACCTATGCCTACCTACCTATACTGGGTCTCCTACCTATGCCTAGCTAACTACTGAGACGCCTACCTATGCCTACCTACCTATACTGGGACTCCTACCTATGTCTAGCTAACTACTGAGGCACCTACCTATGCCTACCTACCTATACTGGGACTCCTACCTATGCCTACCTACCTATACTGGGTCTCCTACCTATGCCTAGCTAACTACTGAGGCACCTACCTATGCCTACCTACCTATACTGGGAGTCCTACCTATGCCTAGCTAACTACTGAGGCACCTACCTATGCCTACCTACCTATACTGGGACTCCTACCCATGCCTTAGCTACAGGGGTGAGCCTGGGGTGCCTGGCACCTGGGTGCAAGATTTTCTCTGGTGCCTATGGGAGTGGTTAAATTAGCCGCGCCCAACCACATAACCACACCCATGTCCTGCCTAATCACACCCACACCTTCCACCTCTTTACGCATGCATGTGATACCCCATTCCTACCCCTCTTCCATGGGCTTGCTCCTGGCTGGCTTTGGCTGCTTGCCAGTCTGCTAGTCTCTGGACTGACTCAGGTTGAGAGGCTCTGCGAGTGCGACGCAGTCACACACTGCGTATTTATGGCTGCCTGCGGCCACCCTACTCTCGCTCGCTGTCGTCGGCTCCTCCCCCCGCCAAGCCCAAGCGTGAGGTGGTCTGCCTGTATCTTTCCCGTTGCACCGCGCAGCCTGCCAGTGTTGCCAACCTTTCACGTTATTTTTTACTGCCAAAATTTCCTCACTAAATGCACATAAGAGACAGCGTTTCACCAGTAAATGCACGTAATGACAGACAGCCTTTCATCAGTAAATGCACATAATGACAGACAGCCTTTCATCAGTAAATGCACATAATGACAGACAGCCTTTAATCAGTAAATGCACACAATGAGAGACAGCTTTTCACCAGTAAATGCACATAATAAGAGACCGCTTTTCACCAGTAAATGCACATAATAAGAGACCGCTTTTAACCAGTAAATGCACATAAGAGACCGCTTTTCACCAGCAAATGCACATAATAAGAGACAGCTTTTCACCAGTAAATGCACATAATAAGAGACAGCTTTTCACCAGTAAATGCACATAATAAGAGACAGCTTTTCACCAGTAAATGCACATAATAAGAGACCGCTTTTCACCAGTAAATGCACATAATAAGAGACCGCTTTTCACCAGTAAATGCACATAATAAGAGACCGCTTTTCACCAGTAAATGCACATAATAAGAGACCGCTTTTCACCAGTAAATGCACATAATAAGAGACAGCTTTTCACCAGTAAATGCACATAATGACAAACAGCCAGTGTCCCCAGTATATGTAGCCAGCCTGGACCCCCTTTAGGCAGTGAGTGACAGGGAGCCCCTTTAGGCAGTGAGTGACAGGGATGCCCTTTTTAGGCAGTGAGTGACAGGGAGCCCGTTTGAGTAGTGAGTGACAGGGAGCCCCTTTAGGCAGTAAGTGACAGGGAGCACCTTTAGGCAGTGAGTGACAGGGACCCCGTTTGAGTAGTGAGTGACAGGGAGCCCGTTTGAGTAGTGAGTGACAGGGAGCCCCTTTAGGCAGTGAGTGACAGGGAGCCCCGTTAGGCAGTGAGTGACAGAGACCCCGTTTGAGTAGTGAGTGACAGGGAGCCCGTTTGAGTAGTAAGTGACAGGGAGCCCCTTTAGGCAGTGAGTGACAGGGAGCCCCTTTAGGCAGTGAGTGACAGGGAGCCCGTTTGAGTAGTGAGTGACAGGGAGCCCCTTTAGGCAGTAAGTGAGAGGGAGCCCCTTTAGGCAGTGAGTGAAAGGGAGCCCTTTTTAGGCAGTGAGTGACAGGGAGCCCGTTTGAGTAGTGAGTGACAGGGAGCCCCTTTAGGCAGTAAGTGACAGGGAGCCCCTTTAGGCAGTGAGTGACAGGGACCCCATTTGAGTAGTGAGTGACAGGGAGCCCGTTTGAGTACTGAGTGACAGGGAGCCCCTTTAGGCAGTGAGTGACAGGGAGCCCCTTTAGGCAGTGAGTGACAGGGAGCCCCTTTAGGCAGTAAGTGACATGGAGCCCGTTTGAGTAGTGAGTGACAGGGAGCTTGTTTGAGTAGTGAGTGACAGGGAGCCCCTTAGGCAGTGAGTGACAGGGAGCCCCTTTAGGCAGTGAGTGACAGGGACCCCGTTTGAGTAGTGAGTGACAGGGAGCCCGTTTGAATACTGAGTGACAGGGAGCCCCTTTAGGCAGTGAGTGACAGGGAGCCCCTTTAGGCAGTGAGTGACAGGGAGCCCCTTTAGGCAGTAAGTGACAGGGAGCCCGTTTGAGTAGTGAGTGACAGGGAGCCCGTTTGAGTAGTGAGTGACAGGGAGCCCCTTTAGGCAGTGAGTGACAGGGAGCCCCTTTAGGCAGTGAGTGACAGGGACCCCGTTTGAGTAGTGAGTGACAGGGAGCCCGTTTGAGTAGTGAGTGACAGGGAGCCCCTTTAGGCAGTGAGTGACAGGGAGCCGCTTTAGGCAGTGAGTGACAGGGAGCCCGTTTGAGTAGTGAGTGACAGGGAGCCCCTTTAGGCAGTGAGTGAGAGGGAGCCCCTTTAGGCAGTGAGTGACAGGGAGCCCTTTTTAGGCAGTGAGTGACAGGGAGCCCGTTTGAGTAGTGAGTGACAGGGAGCCCCTTTAGGCAGTAGGTGTCAGGGAGCCCCTTTAGGCAGTGAGTGACAGGGACCCCGTTTGAGTAGTGAGTGACAGGGAGCCCGTTTGAGTAGTGAGTGACAGGGAGCCCCTTTAGGCAGTGAGTGACAGGGAGCCCCTTTAGGCAGTGAGTGACAGGGAGCCCGTTTGAGTAGTGAGTGACAGGGAGCCCCTTTAGGCAGTGAGTGACAATGATCCCCTTTAGGCAGTGAGTGACAGGGAGCCCCTTTAGGCAGTAAGTGACAGGGAGCTCGTTTGAGTAGTGAGTGACAGGGACCCCGTTTGAGTAGTGAGTGACAGGGAGCCCGTTTGAGTAGTGAGTGACAGGGAGCCCCTTAGGCAGTGAGTGACAGGGAGCCCCTTTAGGCAGTGAGTGACAGGGAGCCCCTTTAGGCAGTGAGTGACAGGGAGCCCGTTTGAGTAGTGAGTGACAGGGAGCCCCTTTAGGCAGTGAGTGACAGGGAGCCCCTTTAGGCAGTGAGTGACAGGGAGCCCGTTTGAGTAGTGAGTGACAGGGAGCCCGTTTGAGTAGTGAGTGACAGGGAGCCCGTTTGAGTAGTGAGTGACAGGGAGCCCGTTTGAGTAGTGAGTGACAGGGAACCCCTTTAGGCAGTGAGTGACGGAGCCCCTTTAGGCAGTGAGTGACAGGGACCCCGTTTGAGTAGTGAGTGACAGGGAGCCCGTTTGAGTAGTGAGTGACAGGGAGCCCCTTTAGGCAGTGAGTGACAGATAGCCTCTTTAGGCAGTAAGTGAAAGGGAGCCCCTTTAGGCAGTGAGTGACAGGGAGCCCCTTTAGGCAGTGAGTGACAGGGAGCCCGTTTGAGTAGTGAGTGACAGGGAGCCCCTTTAGGCAGTGAGTGACAGGGAGCCCGTTTGAGTAGTGAGTGACTCGGAGCCCGTTTGAGTAGTGAGTGACAGGGAGCCCGTTTGAGTAGTGAGTGACAGGGAGCCCATTTGAGTAGTGAGTGACAGGGAGCCCGTTTGCGAAGTGAGTGACATGGAAGCCCCTTTAGGCAGTGAGTGACAGGGAGCCCGTTTGAGTAGTGAGTGACAGGGAGCCCCTTTAGGCAGTGAGTGACAGGGAGCCCCTTTAGGCAGTGAGTGACAGGGAGCCCCTTTAGGCAGTAAGAGACAGGGACCCCGTTTGAGTAGTGAGTGACAGGGAGCCCGTTTGAGTAGTGAGTGACAGGGAGCCACTTTAGGCAGTGAGTGACAGGGAGCCGCTTTAGGCAGTGAGTGACAGGGAGCCCGTTTGAGTAGTGAGTGACAGGGAGCCCCTTTAGCCAGTGAGTGAGAGGGAGCCCCTTTAGGCAGTGAGTGACAGGGAGCCCTTTTTAGGCAGTGAGTGACAGGGAGCCCCTTTAGGCAGTAAGTGTCAGGGAGCCCCTTTAGGCAGTGAGTGACAGGGACCCTGTTTGAGTAGTGAGTGACAGGGAGCCCGTTTGAGTAGTGAGTGACAGGGAGCCCCTTTAGGCAGTGAGTGACAGGGAGCCCCTTTAGGCAGTGAGTGACAGGGAGCCCGTTTGAGTAGTGAGTGACAGGGAGCCCCTTTAGGCAGTGAGTGACAGGGAGCCCCTTTAGGCAGTGAGTGACAGGGAGCCCCTTTAGGCAGTAAGTGACAGGGAGCCCGTTTGAGTAGTGAGTGACAGGTAGCCCGTTTGAGTAGTGAGTGACAGGGAGCCCCTTAGGCAGTGAGTGACAGGGAGCCCCTTTAGGCAGTGAGTGACAGGGAGCCCCTTTAGGCAGTGAGTGAAAGGGACCCCGTTTGAGTAGTGAGTGACAGGGAGCCCCTTTAGGCAGTGAGTGACAGGGAGCCCCTTTAGGCAGTGAGTGACAGGGAGCCCGTTTGAGTAGTGAGTGACAGGGAGCCCGTTTGAGTAGTGAGTGACAGGGAGCCCGTTTGAGTAGTGAGTGACAGGGAGCCCCTTTAGGCAGTGAGTGACGGAGCCCCTTTAGGCAGTGAGTGACAGGGACCCCGTTTGAGTAGTGAGTGACAGGGAGCCCGTTTGAGTAGTGAGTGACAGGGAGCCCCTTTAGGCAGTGAGTGACAGGGAGCCTCTTTAGGCAGTAAGTGACAGGGAGCCCCTTTAGGCAGTGAGTGACAGGGAGCCCCTTTAGGCAGTGAGTGACAGGGAGCCCGTTTGAGTAGTGAGTGACAGGGAGCCCCTTTAGGCAGTGAGTGACAGGGAGCCCGTTTGAGTAGTGAGTGACTGGGAGCCCGTTTGAGTAGTGAGTGACAGGGAGCCCGTTTGAGTAGTGAGTGACAGGGAGCCCGTTTGAGTAGTGAGTGACAGGGAGCCCGTTTGCGAAGTGAGTGACAGGGAGCCCCTTTAGGTAGTGAGTGACAGGGAGCCTGTTTGAGTAGTGAGTGACAGGGAGCCCCTTTAGGCAGTGAGTGACAGGGAACCCCTTTAGGCAGTGAGTGACAGGGAGCCCCTTTAGGCAGTAAGAGACAGGGAGCCCGTTTGAGTAGTGAGTGACAGGGAGCCCCTTTAGGCAGTGAGTGACAGGGAGCTCCCCCCTCTAGCCGCCGCCGCTCCCCCCTCACCTTGCAGACCCCAGGATCAGCGGCGACCCGACCAGTACGAGCGGGCGCCGGACGCACCCGCTCTATATGCGGAAGTGATGTCACTTCCGCATATCAGTGCAGTGTGCTAGGTCCTAGCGCCAGCACGACTGGTCGCCACCTAATCGAGGTCTGAGCAGTGACGTGGCGGCCACAGGGAGGGAGGGAGCCGCGGCCAGAGGGGGTGAGCGGCAGGCACCTGAGTGCAATGCACCCGCAGCACCCGCTTAGGCTCGGCCCTGCCTAGCTAACTACTGGGACATCTACCTGTGCCTACCTACCTATACTGGGTCTCCTACCTATGCCTACCTACCTATACTGGGACTCCTACCTATGCCTACCTACATACAAGAAGATAATAAGGTCGTTGCTTCATTGTGGACAGACCAAATTTGATCGGCTGGACAGTCACTGTTGTTCTATCATTTAGCTACCACAGCCCGGCAACCATATGAGCTGGAAAACTGCCACCGCCTGCACTCTGACCATGTTGCGCACCAGTCCAGCACGGCCGTCACTACGCAAACAGCTGTTTGCGGTGCGTTACACAGTGAGTTTGGTGTGTCAGTGTGAAGCAGTACTCTAATTACACTCCCTGATTCATGTATACACATGCAAGATGTTTGAAAGCACTTTAGCCCTGCAATTTAGCATTCAATGTGATTTCTGCACTTAAAATGCTGCTTTGCGTCAAATCCAGATTGTTCCCCGAGACTTTTGGTGTCTATCCCACTCCGCCACCTGGGGGTCTAGGTGTTAGACCCCTTGAAACATGTTTTCCATCACTTTTCTGGCCAGCATAATTTTTTCTATTTTTCAAAGTTCGCCTCCCCTCCGGGGTTCGCGAACCGAAAATCGGAGGTTCGCGACATCACTAATTGTGGGAATAACCGAGACATGGATGGATGAAGGCCATGACTGGATAGCCAATTTAGAGGATTACAATGTGTTTAGGAAGGTTAGAACAGGGAAAAAAGGTGGAGGGGTTTGTCTCTTTGTTAAGAATTCTTTTACAGCTGTCCTCAACGATGAGATGGAGGAAGATTGCGAAGATGTGGAGTCCGTTTGGGTAAATATTCATGGTGGAAATAAAAGTTGCCAATTGCTTATTGGGGTATGCTACAGGCCACCTCTTATTAATGAAGCTGCAGAACTGCGATTACTACAGCAGATTGAAAAAGCTGTCAGTAAAAATGAGGTCATATTTATGGGCGACTTCAATTTTCCAGACATTGACTGGGGTATTGAGGCTACCCATTCTGGTAAAAGCAGCAGATTTCTGGCAGCACTACAGGACAATTACTTGACTCAAATGGTAACGGAACCAACTAGGGGGAATGCGCTACTGGATCTGATCATTTCTAATAGACCAGATAATGTATCAAATGTGCAGGTTCAAGAACATTTGGGAAATAGAGATCACAACATGATAACGTTTGATCTGGTAATTGATAGGCCACGGGGCAGCGGGACCACTAAAACTATGAATTTTAGAAAAGCAAAGTTCAATCAACTTAGGCAGGCACTAAGTTTGGTGAACTGGGATAATGTACTACAAGGGGAGGACACTGAAGGGAAATGGCAAGCTTTTAAACTTATTCTCAATCACTATTGTAGTATGTATATCCCATATATAAACAAAATGTCTAGGAATAAAAAAAGGCCTCTACGGATGAATAGAAAGGTTAAAGATAAAATGAAGAGTAAAAAGAATGCCTATAAGGTCCTAAAACAGGAGGGGACCGAGGCTGCACTAAGCAATTACAAGGAGTGCAAAAAAATTGTAAAAAAGAAATTAGGCTGGCAAAGATCGAGGCTGAAAATCCAATCGCTAGGGATATCAAATCTAACCCAAAAAAGTTTTACAAGTACATCAACTCTAAAAAAAGAAAGGTTGACTGTATAGGACTCCTAAAGGATGAGGGTGGGAACTCAATGGTGGATGACCAACAGGCACATGTAGAGGGGGGTGCTTTGGGTGCCAAGCCACCACCCCCTTTTTAAAATCTTCAAAAATAGGTCCCTCTGGCTGTAAAAAACAAGCTCCGCCCTCATTGTGATAAGCCCCACCCGTGGGAAGCTCCACCCCGCTGTGTGGGAGCAAGTAAAATGGTGTCTACCTAGCTGCACCCACTATGACCTCTCCCTCCCCCAGCACCCGCAGTTACCTCTCCCTCCGCCTAGCACCCACAGTGATCTCTCCCTTCCCCAGCACCCACAATCTCTCCATCCACCTAGCAACCACAGTGACCTCTCCATCCACCTAGCACCCACAGTGACCTCTCCTTCCACCTAGCACCCACAGTGACCTCTCCTTCCATCTAGCACCCACAGTGACCTCTCCTTCCACCTAGCACCCACAGTGACCTCTTCCTCCACCTAGCACCCACAGTGATCTCTCCCTTCCCCAGCAGTGACCTCTCCCTCCACCTAGTACCCACAGTGACCTCTCCCTCCACCTAGCACCCACAGTGACCTCTTCTTCAACCCAGCACCCACAGTGATCTCCCTTCCCCAGCACCCACAGTGACCTCTCCATCCACCTAGCGCCCACAGGGACCTCTCCATCCACCTAGCACCCACAGTGACCTCTCCATCCACCTAGCACCCACAGTGACCTCTCCCTCCACCTAGCACCCACAGTGACCTCCTCCTCAACCCAGCACCCACAGTGACCTCTCCCTTCCCCAGCACCCACAGTGACCTCTCCATCCACCTAGCACCCACAGTGACTACCCCCTCCACCTAGCACCCACAGTGACCTCTTCCTCCACCTAGCACCCAAAGTGATCTCTCCCTTCCCCAGCAGTGACCTCTCCCTCCATCTAGTACCCATAGTGACCTCTCCCTTCCCCAGCACCCACAGTGACCTCTCCATCGACCTAGAATCCACAGTGACTTCTCCCTCCACCTATCACCCACAGTGACCTCTCCTTCCACCTAGCACCCACAGTGACCTCTCCCTCCACCTAGCACCCACAGTGACCTATCCACCAAGCACCCACAGTGACTTCTCCTTCCACCCAGCACTCACAGTGACCTCTCCCTCCACCTAGCACCCACAGTGACCTCTTCCTCCACCTAGCACCCACAGTGATCTCTCCCTTCCCCAGCAACCGCAGTGACCTCTCCCTCCCCAGCACCCACAGTAACCTCTCCCTTCCCCAGCACCCACAGTGACCTCTCCCTCCACCTAGCACCCACAGTGACCTCTCCTTCCACCTAGCACCCACAGTGATCTCTCCCTCCGAAGCACCCACAGTGACCTCTCCCTCCACCTAGCACCCACAGTGACCTCTCCTTCCACCTAGCACCTACAATCACCTCTCCCTTCCCAGCTCTTGCAGTGATCCTGCGTACTCCAGCACCCACACTGACCTATCACTCCTCCAGCACCCACAGTGATCTTTCCCTTCCCCAGTGACTACCCTCCAGTCCCCTGCAGCACCCACAGGGACCTCCCATCGCAAAAGCAGCACCTATAGTGACCCCTCCCCTCACTAGCATCAACAGTGACCTCTCCCAACACCCAGCATCCACAATGACTTCTCTCACCTCCAGTAACCACACTTACTTCTCCCAGCACCCACAGTGACCTCCCCTTCCTCCAGCACCCATACTGACCTCTACCTTCCACAGCACCCACAGTGACCTACCCTTCCCCTAGCACCCACACTGTTCTCTCCTTCCCTTAGCAACCACACTGACCTCCACCTCCCCTAGCAGCAACTATGAGCAACTATGCCATTCACAGCAGCACCCACAGTGACCTCCCCTTCCTCCAGCACCCATAATGACCTCCACCTCCCCCAAGACCCACAGTGACCTCCGCTAAAGGACCCACAGTGACCTCCCTTTCCTCCGGCATCCATACTGGCCTCTACCTTCCACAGCACCCACTTTGACCCCCCCCCCCCCCCCCAGCACCCACAGTGACTTACCCTTCCCCCAACACCCACACTGACCCCTACCTCTCCCAGCAACCACACTGACCACTACCTAACCTAGCAGCAACTATGCCATTCATATCAGTACCCACAGTGACCTCCCACCCCCTGCTCCCACAACAATCCCACCAATATTCAGCACCCACATTACACTCATCCAGTAACCCCCACTATAACAAGCACCCAGTACTTGCACCAAGCACCCTGCACCCAATACTCATATCTGGCCTTCATATGGCACTTTAGCACTTACTAATGCTTAGCAACCACTGCATATTGGCAGCCACTTCTTCTTTGCCTGAAAAGAAGCTTGGGTGCTGATCAAGAGGGACAGAGGTTCCCAGTAATGAAAGGTGAGTCATTGCCTACCTCAGGCTCCACTGGGCCCACTCTAATAGTGGGCACCTATCACTGCTGATTTGAGGGTGGTGGAGCCAAAAGACTTGGTTGGAAGGAGACACAAAGTCTGCCTGATGCTGCTTCAAAGGTGTGTGTGTGGGGGGGGGGGGGGGGGGGGGTTTAAGACGGTCTATTACTGCTTTCTGGGCAGGGGGTATTACATAAACAATTTAGCATGATTGATCGATTAGGGCCCCTTTTTCAAATTTGAGCACCCCCCCCCTTGAGGATCCTCTGCACGGCCCTGATGACCAAGGTAAGGCAGAGATATTAAATGCTTTCTTTGCTTCTGTCTTCACAAAGGAAACAGCATTATTGCAAATTACACAGGCAGAAGAGTCTCAATCTTCTAACTGTAATATTAAATACTTAACGCAGGAAGAAGTGAAGGCAAGACTAAATAAATTAAAAATAGACAAGGCACCTGGCCCGGATGGCATGCATCCTCGGGTCCTAAGGGAATTAAGTTCAGTTATAGATAAACCCCTTTATCTTATCTTTTGTGACTCTCTTTTAACTGGCAGAGTCCCAGTGGATTGGCGTACAGCCCACGTTTTCCCATTATTTAAGAAGGGCAAAAAAAATCTGATCCAGGAAATTATAGACCTGTAAGCTTAACATCAGTTGTATGCAAACTATTTGAGGGGTTCTAAGAGATACTATACATGACTTCATAGTAGAAAATAATCTTATTTCTCAGCATCAACATGGGTTTACTAAAGACAGGTCCTGTTTGACTAACATGCTCAGCTTTTATGAGGTAGTGAACGCTAATGTGGATATTGGGAATGCTGTAGATGTGATATACTTGGATTTTGCAAAGTCCTTCGACACTGTTCCACACAAAAGTCTGGTGCAAAAGTTGAGGATGCAAGGACTGGGGAAGAGTCTGTGTGCATGGATAGGGAACTGGCTAATGGACAGAAAACAAAGAGTTGTGGTCAATGGATCTTACTCCAAATGGGAGACTGTTAGCAGTGGGGTCCCACAGGGGTCTGTACTGGGTCCAGTGCTCTTCAATTTATTTATTAATGACCTAGTAGATGCAGTAGTGAGCAATGTTGCTATTTGTGCAGATGATACAAAATTGTGCAGAATCATCAACTCTCAGGAAGATAGTGTCATATTGCAACAGGATCTGGATAGGATGGCTATATGGGCACATACATGGCAGATGAAATTCAATGTTGAAAAATGTAAAGTCATGCATTTTGGTCTTACCAATGGTCTAGCACCATACAAAATAAATGGGATACAGTTGGGAACATCAAACTTGGAGAAGGACTTAGGAGTACTCATCGACAACAAGTTAAATAATCGTACTCCATGCCAAGCCGCTGCAGCTAAAGATAACAAAATTTTGGGATGCATTAAAAGGGAAATAAAAACTTGAGATGCTAGCATAATATTGCTCCTGTTTAACTCTCAAGTAAGGCCACATCTGGAATATGGAATTCAGTTCTGGGCACCACATTACAAAAAATATTGCAGTTTTAGAGCAGGTGCAGAGACAAGCAACAAAATTGATACGTGGGATGGAAGGTCTCACTTACCAAGAAAGGTTAGATAAACTGGGTTTATCTAGTCTGGAGAAAAGACGCCTTAGAGGGGATCTAATTAACATGTATAAATACATCAGAGGGCAATATAATAGCTTGGCGGATGAGCTTTTTGTCCCTAGGCCTTCTCAAAGGACTAGAGGACATGATCTGCGCATGGAGGAAAAACGTTTTAGACATTTATTTAGGAAAGGGTTCTTTACAGTAAGAGTGATTAAGATGTGGAATGCATTGCCACAGGAAGTAGTTATGGCAAACTCTATACCTGCATTTAAAGGGGGCTTGGATGCCTTCATTGCGTTGAAAGACATCCATGGCTACAATTACTAGGTAATGCCTAATGATGTTGATCCAGTGATTTTATCTGATTGCCATCTGGAGTCGGGAAGGAATTTTTTTCCCTTTTGGGGCTAATTGGACCATGCCTTGTAAGGGGTTTTTCGCCTTCCTCTGGATCAACAGGGATATGTGAGGGAGCAGGCTGGTGTTGTACTTTGTTCTCTGGTTGAACTCGATGTCTTTTTTCAACCAAAATAACTATGTAACTATGTATTATATTTATAGCATGTATAAAAAACAGTGTGCAAGCAGTAATAAATACAGTTGTAATTTTGACTTGTTATTATGGATACAATGCATTTTCTCGACTTGTAATTGAATTCGCATTGAAAATGTGATTTCATTCCTAATTTTGATTAGTTGAATCGAAACCACTCAAAGTCGAAATGCAGCCTTACGAGCATCAGGCTAGGTCCACACTAGACACAGTTGCAGGACGGACACTGCAGTCCGGATCAGGGGAAGATTAGGGAAAGTACCACCGTACTGCAAACTGATGAAAGTGCATCAGTTTTGCATCAGTTTCCGTTCAGTTTTTCCCTGACAGAAAACGTCTCTATCATTAGGAAGGAGTGGGAGGATTTTTTTGGGCCAATCATAAAGCTCAGGCTATCCATTTTCACATCAGTTTTTTGCCTGTGGAGCTGGAGATGCGTTTTCTCATTGCTTTTCACTACCCCTGCATGTATCCGTGGTCCTGATCCGTTGCGTGAAAATGCAGCAGATCCGGACCTTCCATTCAGGTTTTGAAAACGGGTCCCCGCATACGCAGACAGATCCGTTTTTTACTTGGGTGAGGCTGGCTGCTATTTTGAACATTAGTATCCGGGACTCCGTTTTTCATCAGGTTTGAAAAACGCAGCCACGGATACGTTTCCGGACCTAGTGTGGACCAGGCCTCACTGTGAAGAATCCACAGGGTCAAGAATAAGAGGTGGCCTCAAAAAACACGGACAAGATCAGTGGGAGAAGATATTAGAAAGATAGCAACAAATAAATCTAAATAGAAAGTCTTCACTGATGCCCTATATTCTCCACTGGGAGTGAAAGAACAGAGGAAACCTACAGAGTCTGTCTAGACAGCATTCTTGTCCTTCAGATATCTCATACACTCAATACACAAATATAGAAAAGCAACAAGCACCACATCAATGCCCATATGACCCTTCACATCAATGTTACTCCAGTGTGTAGTACAGCAGCCAGATCACCATATGTCATTCTTGCCCCTCATACCATCCCAGAGCCTCCACCCTCTCCCCCACCACCACTCTTTACACACTGCTATTACTAGCACTCCCCTTACCTGCTGGTATCTCTGTCTCCAGTTGTGCTGCTGTCATCTCCCGGCATTACTTATATAGTCTCATCTCCCACCCCTTCCCCACACTGTCTGCATCACCAGGCAAGACACACCCTGACTTTTCCCACTCAGCGTAGAACTGCAATGAGCCTGTGCCATGCATATAAGGAGTGGGAATCAAAAGACTGTAGCCCTGTAAAGCTCCATTGCTTACTGCTATTCTGTGTGGGGGCAACACTGTACTGAAGGGGGAGAACAGTAGAACAAGAAAGCACGGTGGTGTAGTGGTTAGTGCTCTCGCCGTCGCCTTGCAGCACTGGGTCCCTGGTTTGAATCCCAGCCAGGTCAACATCTGCAAGAAAACAAAAATACTTCACTGGTGATGATAAACTTGAGTTTACTCAAGAAAGTTGCAAACATGACATATTTGGGGGTTACCCGCTTTCTCAAGTTGAGGAAGGGGGTAACCCCGAAACATGGCGGCGTGTTTGCAACTTTCTTGAATAAACGCAAGTTTATTATCGCCAGTGGAGTTCCGGCCTCTATTCTTATTACATTGTACACAGTTTGGGAAGTGGTGACCCACGGAGTGATCGTGCACCGGCGGACCAGGTGTGGGAAGCCTGGGTGGGTGAGTACCCCGACACCTTGACTGTTTGTAACATCTGCAAGGAGTTTGTATGTTCTCCCCGTGTCTGTGTGGGTTTCCTCTGGGCACTCCAGTTTCCTCCCAACCCCCTAAATTGTCCCTAGACTACGATACATGCACTACACGATACATACATAGACATATGACCGTGGCAGGGATTAGATTGTGAACTGCTCTGAGGGACAGTTAAGGACAAGGCTATATATATATGTACCGTATATACTCGCAAGCAAGCCGAATTTTTGAACCCCCAAAAGTGGGGCAAAAGTTGGGGGGTCGGCTTGCTTGCGAGTCTCGTTGGTCGTAGGTCGCCCCCCGCGTCCGCCACTGCTATTAGCTTACTGTGCGGCTTCCAATAGTCCCCTCTCCATCTCCCGGGCATGTAAATAGCTCACAGCAGCTCGCTCCATGGCGGCTGCTGTGTGATGACAGGAAGCTGTAGGCAGAGCGGTTTCCATAGTAACGGCGATACACATTGCCGTTACAGTCGTTACACATCGCCGTTACAGTATACTAGCTATACTGAGCACTATACTAGCTATACTGAGCACTATACTAGCTATACTTGGGCACTATACTAGCTATACTGGGGCACTATACTAGCTATACTGGGGCACTATACTAGCTATACTGGGCACTATACTAGCTATACTGGGGCACTATACTAGCTATACTGAGCACTATACTAGCTATACTGGGCACTATGCTAGCTATACTGAGCACTATACTAGCTATACTGGGGCACTATACTAGCTATACCGAGCACTATACTAGCTATACCGAGCACTATACTAACCATACTGGGGCACTATACTAGCCATACTGGGCACTATACTAGCTATACTGGGCACTATACTAGCTATACTGGGGCACTATACTAGCTATACCGAGCACTATACTACCTATACTGGGCACTATACTAGCTATACCGAGCACTATACTAGCTATACTGAGCACTATACTAGCTATACCGAGCACTATACTAGCTATACCGAGCACTATACTAACCATACTGGGGCACTATACTAGCCATACTGGGCACTATACTAGCTATACTTGGGCACTAAACTAGCTATACCGAGCACTATACTAGCTATACTTGGGCACTATACTAGCTATACCTGGCACTATACCGAGCACCATACTACCTATACTGGGCACTAAACTAGCTATACTGGGGCACTTTATTAGCGATACTGGGCACTATGCTAGCTATACTGGGGCACTATACTAGCTATACTGGGCACTATACTAACTATACTGAGCACTATACTAGCTATACTTGGGCACTATACTAGCTATACCGAGCACTATACTACCTATACTGGGCACTATACTAGCTATACCGAGCACTATACTAGCTATACTGGGCACTATACTAGCTATACCGAGCACTATACTAGCTATACCGAGCAGTATACTAGCCATACTGGGGCACTATACTAGCCATACTGGGCACTATACTAGCTATACTTGGGCACTAAACTAGCTATACCGAGCACTATACTAGCTATACTTGGGCACTATACTAGCTATACCTGGCACTATACCGAGCACTATACTACCTATACTGGGCACTAAACTAGCTATACTGGGGCACTTTACTAGCGATACTGGGCACTATGCTAGCTATACTGGGGCACTATACTAGCTATACTGGGCACTATACTAGCTATACTGAGCACTATACTAGCTATACTTGGGCACTATACTAGCTATACCGAGCACTATACTACCTATACTGGGCACTATACTAGCTATACTGGGCACTATACTAGCTATACTGGGCAATATACCAGCTATACTTGGGCACTATACTAGCTATACTGGGCACTATACTAGCTATACTTGGGCACTATACTAGCTATACTGGGGCAAAATACTAGCTATACTGGGGCACTATACTAGCTATACCGAGCACTATACTACCTATACTGTGCACTATACTAGCTATACTGGGCACTTTACTAGCTGTACTGGGCACTTCACTAGCTATACTGGGCACTTCACTAGCTATACTGGGCACTATACTAACTATACTGGGACACACTGGGGGGGGGGGGTCACACGGCCAGCATTTCCTACCCCCGGCTTATATGGGGGTCAATAATTTTTTCCTGGTTTTTCAGCAAAAAGTTGAGGGGTCGGCTTATATGCGGGTCGGCTTGCTTGCGAGTATACGGTATATCTATATATAAAATCAGGTGTGTGTGTGTGCATGCGTGCTTGCGTCAGTCACTCGAAAACGGCTTGAGCGATTTTAATGAAACTTGGTATACAGATCCCTTACTACCTATATATATGTACCGTATATACTCGCAAGCAAGCCGAATTTTTGAACCCCCAAAAGTGGGGCAAAAGTTGGGGGGTCGGCTTGCTTGCGAGTCTCGTTGGTCGTAGGTCGCCCCCCGCGTCCGCCACTGCTATTAGCTTACTGTGCGGCTTCCAATAGTCCCCTCTCCATCTCCCGGGCATGTAAATAGCTCACAGCAGCTCGCTCCATGGCGGCTGCTGTGTGATGACAGGAAGCTGTAGGCAGAGCGGTTTCCATAGTAACGGCGATACACATTGCCGTTACAGTCGTTACACATCGCCGTTACAGTATACTAGCTATACTGAGCACTATACTAGCTATACTGAGCACTATACTAGCTATACTTGGGCACTATACTAGCTATACTGGGGCACTATACTAGCTATACTGGGGCACTATACTAGCTATACTGGGCACTATACTAGCTATACTGGGGCACTATACTAGCTATACTGAGCACTATACTAGCTATACTGGGCACTATGCTAGCTATACTGAGCACTATACTAGCTATACTGGGGCACTATACTAGCTATACCGAGCACTATACTAGCTATACCGAGCACTATACTAACCATACTGGGGCACTATACTAGCCATACTGGGCACTATACTAGCTATACTGGGCACTATACTAGCTATACTGGGGCACTATACTAGCTATACCGAGCACTATACTACCTATACTGGGCACTATACTAGCTATACCGAGCACTATACTAGCTATACTGAGCACTATACTAGCTATACCGAGCACTATACTAGCTATACCGAGCACTATACTAACCATACTGGGGCACTATACTAGCCATACTGGGCACTATACTAGCTATACTTGGGCACTAAACTAGCTATACCGAGCACTATACTAGCTATACTTGGGCACTATACTAGCTATACCTGGCACTATACCGAGCACCATACTACCTATACTGGGCACTAAACTAGCTATACTGGGGCACTTTATTAGCGATACTGGGCACTATGCTAGCTATACTGGGGCACTATACTAGCTATACTGGGCACTATACTAACTATACTGAGCACTATACTAGCTATACTTGGGCACTATACTAGCTATACCGAGCACTATACTACCTATACTGGGCACTATACTAGCTATACCGAGCACTATACTAGCTATACTGGGCACTATACTAGCTATACCGAGCACTATACTAGCTATACCGAGCAGTATACTAGCCATACTGGGGCACTATACTAGCCATACTGGGCACTATACTAGCTATACTTGGGCACTAAACTAGCTATACCGAGCACTATACTAGCTATACTTGGGCACTATACTAGCTATACCTGGCACTATACCGAGCACTATACTACCTATACTGGGCACTAAACTAGCTATACTGGGGCACTTTACTAGCGATACTGGGCACTATGCTAGCTATACTGGGGCACTATACTAGCTATACTGGGCACTATACTAGCTATACTGAGCACTATACTAGCTATACTTGGGCACTATACTAGCTATACCGAGCACTATACTACCTATACTGGGCACTATACTAGCTATACTGGGCACTATACTAGCTATACTGGGCAATATACCAGCTATACTTGGGCACTATACTAGCTATACTGGGCACTATACTAGCTATACTTGGGCACTATACTAGCTATACTGGGGCAAAATACTAGCTATACTGGGGCACTATACTAGCTATACCGAGCACTATACTACCTATACTGTGCACTATACTAGCTATACTGGGCACTTTACTAGCTGTACTGGGCACTTCACTAGCTATACTGGGCACTTCACTAGCTATACTGGGCACTATACTAACTATACTGGGACACACTGGGGGGGGGGGGGGTCACACGGCCAGCATTTCCTACCCCCGGCTTATATGGGGGTCAATAATTTTTTCCTGGTTTTTCAGCAAAAAGTTGAGGGGTCGGCTTATATGCGGGTCGGCTTGCTTGCGAGTATACGGTATATCTATATATAAAATCAGGTGTGTGTGTGTGCATGCGTGCTTGCGTCAGTCACTCGAAAACGGCTTGAGCGATTTTAATGAAACTTGGTATACAGATCCCTTACTACCTGGGATGATATGTTCTGGGGGTCTCGCGTCCCCCCTGCACACCTGGGCGGAGCTAAAAACAGCAAATCAGATTTCACCCATTCATGTCAATGGAAAAAATTTAAAAGGCTGCCATTCTCACAGTAATCAAGCCAGAGTCCCCACACTTGGCACAGGTGGTCACTTGGTGACTGAGGTTACAAATCCAGGAAAAGTGGGTGGAGCATAAAACAGCCAATCAAATTTCAGCCATTCATTTAGAATGGGAAAATGTAAACTGCAGCCATTTTTAGACTGTTAATGGCAGGGTTCTCAAACTTGGCACACTTGGTCACTGGGTGTTGGGATTAATATTAAGGAAAGTGGGTGGAGCCTACAACAGCCAATCAAAATTCACCTATTTATTTTCAAGGGGAATATTTAAACTGCTGCCATTCTTACACTGTTAATGGCAGAGGCTTCAAACTTGCTACAGTCGGTCTTTGTGTGACTGGGGTCCAAATTCACTAAAGTTGGTCACTGGGTAAATGAGATAAGGATTTTGGAAGGTAGGTGGAGCCTACAACAGCCAATAAAAATTCACCTTTCGATTTTCAAAGGGAATATTTAAGCTGCTACCATTCTTACACTGTTAACAGCAGATGCCTCAAACCTGGTACAGTTGGTCACTGGGTGATTAGGGTTCAAATTCAGAAAGGGGGCGGAGCCACAAACAGCCAATCAGATTTGTTTATTTTTCAATGGGAATATACAAAGTATTGATACTAAGGACCCCAAAGCTGATACACTTGATAATTGAGTGACTGTATGTCAAGATTAGAAAAAGTGTGCGCGCCAACAACTTAAAGGGATACTGTAGGGGGGTCGGGGGAAAATGAGTTGAACTTACCTGGGGCTTCTAACAGTCCCCCGCAGACATCCTGTGCCCGCGCAGCCGCTCTCCGATGCTCCGGCCCCGCCTCCGGGCCACTTCTGATATTTCAGACTTTAGAGTCTGAAAACCACTGCGCCTGCGTTGCCGTGTCCTCGATCCCGCTGATATCACCAGGAGTGTATAGCACAAGCCCAGTATGGTCTGTGCCTGCGCAGTATGCTCCTGGTGACATCAGCGGGAGTTAGGACACGGCAACGCAGGCGCAGTGGTTTTCAGACTTTAAAGTCTGAAATTCCAGAGGTGAGCCAGAGGCGGGACCAGAGCATCGGTGAGCGGCTGTGTGGGCACAGGATGTATGCTGGGGACCATTAGAAGCCCCAGGTAAGTTCAACTCATTTTCCCCCGACCCCCCTACAGTATCCCTTTAATTTTTTAGATGGCAGGGTTCCCAAACTTGACACAATTGGCCACTGGATGACTGGGATTAATATTCAGAAATGTGGGTGGAGCCTAAAACAGCCAATCAAAATTCACCTATTGATTTTCAAGGGGAATATTTACATTGCTACCATTCTTACACTGTTAATGACAGAGGCCTCAAACCTGATACAGTCAATTATTGGGTGACTGGGGTCCAAATTCATTAAAGGGGGTGGAGCCACAAACAGCCAATCAGATTTTTTAGATTGATTTCAGCCAATCTGTTATTGGCAGGGTTCTCAAACGTGACACAGTTGGTCACTGGGTGACTGGGACTAATATTCAGGAAAGTGGGTGGAGCCTACAGCAGCCAATCAAAATTCACCTTTTGATTTTCAAGGGAAATATTTACATTGCTGCCATTCATACACTCTTAATGGCAGAGGCCTCAAATCTGGTAAAATCGGTCATCAAGTGACTGGGGTTCAAATTCACTAAAGGGGCAGAGCCACAAACAGCCAATCAGATTTTCTGGATAAACTGCTTCCATTCACACAATTTTGATGCCAGGAACTCAAAAGCTTACAAACTTGGTCATTGAGTAGTGACTGTGTGTCAAGGTTACGAAAACTGGGTGGAGTCAAAAACATTTTTTTCTGGGAAATTGTAAACTGCAGCCCTTCTTCACTGTTAATGGCAAGGTTCTCAAACTTTGCACAGCTGGTTACTGGGTGACTGGGATTAATATTCAGACAAGTGGGTGGAGCCTAAAAAAGCCAATCAAAATCACCTGTTGATTTTCAAGGTTAATATTAAAATTGCTGCCATTCTTGCAATGTTAAGGGCACAAGCCTCAAACCTGGTACTGTTAGTCATTGGGGTTCAAATTAAGAAAAGGGGACAGAGCCACAAACAGTTTCATTTCTTGGGAAAATACAAAATATTGATGCCAAGGACCCCAAAGCTCACAAACTTGGTCATTGAGTGTTTGTGCGTTAGGGTTAGAAAAAGTGGGCGGAACCAACACCAGTCAAATACATACCCGGGCAACGCCGGATCATCAGTGGGTAGAGACAAATACAAATTTCACTGGAAAAATGTAAACTGCAGCCATTCTTGCACTGTTAATGGCAGGGTTCTTAAACTTTGCACAGTTGGTCACTCAGTGAATGGGATTAATATTCAGAAAAGTGGGTGGAGCCTACAAAAGTGAATAATGCTTCACTTATTGCTTTTCAAGGGAATATTTAATTGCTAACATTTTGGCACTGTTAATGGCACAGGTCTCAAACCTGATACAGTTGGTCATTGGGTACCTGGGGTTCAAATTCAAAAAAGGCGGTGGAGCCACAAACAGCCCATCAGATTTTTTCATTTCAATGCAAATTATTGAGGCCAAAGACCACAAAGCTCACAAGCTTGGTCATTGAGTAATTGTGTGTTAGGGTTAGAAAAAGTGGGTGGAGCCGACACCAGCCAAATACATACCCGGGCAACGCCGGGCAATCAGCTAGTACCTAATACAGCAAACTACTTGGCTCGGTCCCTTGGCGTTGACTATAAAGGGATTCTACTGTACACACCTGAAACTGTTAATCCTGTCACTCACTACCTAACAGTGGTCCCAGCTGTCCATTACTACCTAACGGGGGTCCCTGCTGTCACTCACTACCTAACTGGGGGTCCCTGCTGTCACTCACTATCTAACTGGGGGTCCCCGCTGTAACTCACTATCTAACTGGGGGTCCCTGCTGTCACTCACTACCTAACAGGGATCCCTGCTGTCACTCACTACCTAACTGGGGGTCCCTGCTGTCACTTACTATCTAACTGGGGGTCCCTGCTGTCACTCACTATCTAACTGGGGGTTCCTGCTGTCACTCACTACCTAACTGGGGGTCCCTGCTGTCACTCACTATCTAACTGGGGGTCCCTGCTGTCACTCATCTAACTCAACCGAAACTGCTCTCACCAAAGTGGTCAATGACCTTGCCTTAGCTAAAGCTTAAGGTAAATACTCCATTCTCCTCCTCCTTGACCTTTCTGCAGCTTTTGACACAGTAGATCATCCCCTACTCCTCCAGTCCCTCCAGTCCATAGGCATTCACGATTCGCCCTGTCCTGGCTTTCACCCTACCTCTCCAACCGCTCCTTAACGACCGCCTTCAATGAGTCCTCATCCACCCCCAACCACCTCTTGGTGGGAGTCCCCCAAGGTTCGGTCCTTGGCCCCCTACTGTTCATCCTATACACACCCTCCATTGGCAAGGTTATCTCCTCCATGGGTTTTAACTATCATCTGTATGCAGATGATAGCCAGATCTACCTCCACACCTCTGACATTATATCCACTACTACCATGGACAAGGTCTCCTCCTGCCTATCAGCCATCTCCTCCTGGATATCCGCTAGGTTCCTGAAACCAAATCTAGACAAAACGGAATTTATGATCTTCCCACCCCAGCCATCCATTATCCTCCCAGATGTGCATGTCACTGTTAACCACTGTACCATTCGCCCTACCTCTCAAGCCCGCTGTCTGGGTGTCACCCTGGACTCCGCACTCTCCTTCACTCCCCACATCCAAAACCTCACAAAGTCCTGCAACTTCCACCTTTGTAACATCTGAAAGATTCGCCCTTTCCTGGCCTCTGCCACCACCAAACTCCTCATCCATGTGTGAGAGAACGCGGAAAAGCCGCCGTGTGTGCTGAAAGCAAGGCAGCTGATTTCGCGTCCAACGCGGCGGTTTGCACGCGTAGGCACGCGTTTGGTAGTGTGGCAGAACGCGGAAAAGCCGCCGCATGTTCTAACAGCAAAGCGGCTGTTTCCGCATCCAAAGTGGCGGTTTGTACGCAGCAGCGTGCCTTTGGAGTGGCTGGGTCTGTTAGTCCACATAGATGGATGAAGAGCTACGCGCGCGCGGGCCAGAAGTCAGGACCTTTATACCAGCAGGGGAAGTGTCAGCTGATCAGAATGATCAGCTGATTCCTACTGGACTCATGATTGGCTGAGTGGCTCGGGCGGGGCAGCAGAGTTCAGCTACTATATATTCTGCTTGCTTGTCAGTTGCTGGTTGTCTGCCATTGCAAACACTTTGTGGAAGCATTCAGACCATAGTCAGATCCTTACAGTGTGTTTGAACCAGGTGGACCTGGGAATTCACACTGAGCCAGATTACCTTGTACTGTTGTTATTATTATTTGTTAGACCAGTTCCAGGGTGTTGAGATCAAAGCCCTCACACCCCAGACTAGGATTACTGTGTATCTTCTGTGTATTCTCTAGCATAGTTCCAGGGTGTTGAGATCAAGGCCCTCACACCCAAGACTAGGGAACTGTATTGTCTTTGTGTTATATTCCAGACTAGTTCCAGGGTGTTGATGATCACAGACCTCACACCCAAGACTAGGGAATTGTATTATCATTTATGTTATTCTCTAGCATAGTTCCAGGGTGTTGAGATCAAGGCCCTCCCACCCAAGACTAGGGAACTGTATTGTCTTTGTGTTATATTCCAGACTAGTTCCAGGGTGTTGATGATCACGGACCTCACACCCAAGACTAGGGAATTGTATTATCATTTATGTTATACTCCAGACTAGTTCCAGGGTGTTGATGATCACGGACCTCACACCCAAGACTAGGGAATTGTATTATCATTTATGTTATGCTCCAGACTAGTTCCAGGGTGTTGTGACTACGGACCTCACACCCCAGACTGGGATTGTGCTGTTACTGTATTACGTTAGCCCAGTTCAGGGCAAGACCTTCCATATTAGCAGCAGGGCTTCCTGCAACCCAGCCTTGGTCCCTCGCCCAGGGCTACAGGAATATCACCCACAGTCAGGGGTGAATTCCTCAGGAGTCTTAGGCCGCCAGCTCCTCTGGTGGTCTCCACTCAGAGTTGTTACTGTTACACCAAACACTCTCACTATTCTGGTGTCCAGAGGTTAGTAATACATCTGTATTGTTGCTGATTCTGCAGATCATCGATAATCAGGCGTATATCTGCGTTCTTGGTGGTACTGCAGATCGCCAATAATCAGATTCTCTCTGCGTGCTGACACCAATCGTTACACCATGCCCTCATAATTTCCCACCTTGACTACTGCAATGCCCTGCTGTCTGGTCTTCCTATGACCCGAACAGCCCCACTGCAGTCCATCATGAATGCGGCAGCCAGAATTATCCACTGCTCCCATCGCTCCACCATGGCAGATCCCCTCCTAGAATCCCTCCACTGGCTTCCTATCCAGTCCAGAATTAGATTCAAGATACTGTGTCTGACCTACAAATCTGTCCACAAAACCTGTCCAACCTACATTTCCGATCTTACTCAGAGGTACACACCTCGCCGCTCACTCCGCTCTTCCAATGAACTTCGCCTAACCACCACCCGCATCGCCCAGTCCCATGCACGCCTCCAGGACTTCTCAAGAGCTGCTCCAACACTATGGAACTCCCTACCTCCACCCATTAGGGCAGCCCCCTCCTTCAACATCTTCAAGAAAGCCCTCAAAACTCACCTTTTCACTCTGGCCTACTACCCCTCACAAATGCTCTAAACCCACAGCTGAACTCTGGTCCCCTACCTTTCGTGTCCCTACCTCTCCCTCTAGATTGTAAGCCTTTGGGCAGGGTCCTCCTCCTTTTGTGTCCTACCTGATCATGCACCTCCATTACAGTGAACCCATGTTATGCATCTGAGTGAACCTAACTTGCCTAATCTACATGCTCCCCTCCAGTGACTAAGCATTACCTTGTACTCATACTGTGCTGTGTGATCTGGTCTTTCTTGTATTCATGTATTGTCATTTTGCTGTATGTCACCCCTAAATATTGTCTGTAACCTTAACTAATGTCCAGCACTGTGTAATATGTTGGCGCTTTATAAATACAATAAATAAATAAATAATAACTGGGGGTCCCTGTCACTCACTACCTAACTGGGGGTCCCTGCTGTCACTCACTACACAACTGGGGGTCCCTGTCACTCACTACCTAACTGGAGGGTGCCTGCCACTACCTAAACTGGGGGCTCCTGTCACTACATACACTGGGGGGTCCCTGTCACTACCTGAACTGGGGGGCACCTGTCACTAGTCACTACATACACTGGGGGGCTCCTGTCACTAAATGAGCTGGGGGGCTCCTGTCCCTACCTGAACTGGGGGGCTCCTGTCACTGCCTAAACTGCGGGACACCTGGCGCTACCTTAACTAGGGGGCACCTGTCACTACCTAAACTATCCAGGCCAGCCAGCCCAGCATCACCACCAGCCAACCAGCCCAGAATCACTGTCAAAAAGACCACAGCATCACCTCCAGTCAGGCCAGCATTTACTTCAACCAGCCAAGCACAGCCCAGCATTACCGCCAGCCAGGTCACAGCATCACTGCCAGCCAACCCGGCCACAGCATCACCGCCAGCCAGGCCACAGCATCACTGCCAGGCCTTTCAGCCCACACATCATCTCCAATCCAGCCGAAAACAGTATTGCCAGGCACAGCAGCCAGTAGAGCATTCAAAAGCCAGGTGAGAGGTGTCTACCATATTAAGGAGGCATTCTGCCTATTTATGTGAAATGCTGTCTATTTTTGTGCCTCATGACTGCTGAATTTGTCTTGTTGGGGGCCTCATGATTGCTGAATTTGTCTTGTTGGTGGCCTCATGATTTGTTGGGAGCCTCAAAATTGCTGAATTTGTCTTGTTAGGTGCCTCATGATTTGTTGGGGGCCTCATGATTGCTGAATTTGTCTTGTTGGGGGCCTCATGATTGCTGAATTTGTCTTGTTGGGGGCCTCATGATTTCTGAATTTGTCTTGATAGGGGCCTGATGATTGCTGTATTTGTCATGTTGGGGGTCACATGATTGCTAACTGCGAGACTATGGGAAAAGCAGAATCATCATCATATGAGACAATAGCATTAAACCTACTTTTTTAGCTTTTTAAAACAAAAAACAAAAATGAAACTGGAATACATTTTTCAGCAGTAAGATGGATAAAATTGTTTATCTTACACACAAAGGGAAATACTCACTCCCAAACAGTTCTCTGCTGCTCATATAAAGCCTGCAGGCTGCTTGTAAGCCAATAAGAAGTGCACACACAAGTTACACTCTCACTGCCCGGGGCCCCAGAACCAGCATGTAACACCATATGTGAGCGCAGTCAAGCCCTGGAGCTGCCACCCCCAGGAGCCTGTCCCCAACTGCTCTGACACAAAGGGAAATACTCACTCCCAAACAGTTCTCTGCTGCTTATATAAAGCCTGCAGGCTGCTTGTAAGCCAATAAGAAATGCACACACACGTTAAGCTCTCACTGCCCGGGGCCCCAGAACCAGCATGTAACACCATATTTGAGCGCAGTTAAGCCCTGGAGCTGCCACCACCAGGAGCCTGTCCCCAACTGCTCTGAAACTTAACAAACACACAAAGGGAAATACTCACTCCAAAACAGTTCTCTGCTGCTTATATAAAGCCTGCAGGGGTGGCAGCTCCAGGGCTTGACTGCGCTCACATATGGTGTTGCATGCTGGTTCTGGGGCCCCGGGCAGTTAGAGTTCCCGGGGCCCCAGGCTGGCGTGTGCACTATTGTTTTTAATTTTATTGTAGATTCCCATGCAGTTTAGTTAGGAGGGGGGCAGATGAGAGGGAATATCCTCCACGCTGGTGCCCCCTGCTGGCCAAATAGCCATTGTCTATATGCAACTGAAGCCCTCTCCAACAACTGGCTGAATTGCTCAGCCTCTGCTTAATTAATTACTGCAGACTAGTGCTACGTACACACATGCGACAACGATCGTTCGTTATGAACGACGAACAAACTTTTAATTGAAGAAAGAACGATCTAAGTAAAGTTAGTTGTAAAAGGTGTGTAACGATCTGATCGTTAAAACGAACGTTACAACAAATAAAGCAACGATTGCGCTTACGCATAGTAATGAAAAGTTCCATGGAGAAATAGTGAAATGCGCATGTCAAGCCTAGTACGAACGATCGTTTCCAACGATGTACTACTTTTGCAAACGATCGTCGTTGGGAAAAATCCGCCAAGCTAGATCATTCGTTTTGAACGATCTAGCTTGTCCGTCGTTAGATTTCATGGTCGATGGCTGCTTTTTTTCAAACGATCGTCGTTTGAAATGATCGGGGAACGATCGTTTCAAACGACTATAGTCGCATGTGTGTACGCACCTTAAGTGTAACGTGTGTGTGCACTTCTTATTGGCTTACAAGCAGCCTGCAGGCTTTATATAAACAGCAGAGAACTGTTTGGGAGTGTTTGGTAAGTTTCAGAGCAGTTGGGGACAGGCTCCTGGTGGTGGCAGCTCCAGGGCTTGACTGCGCTCACATGGTGTTGCATGCTGGTTCTGGGGTCCCGGGCAGTGAGAGTTCCCGGGGCCCCAGGCTGGCGTGTGCACTATTGTTTTTAATTTTATTGTAGATTCCCATGCAGTTTAGTTAGGAGGGGGGCAGATGAGAGGGAATTTACTGCACGCTGGTGCCCCCTGCTGGCCATATAGCCATTGTCTATATGCAACTGAAGCCCTCTCCAACGACTGGCTGTATTGCTCAGCCTCTGCTTAAAGAGACTCTGAAGCGAGAATAAATCTCGCTTCAGAGCTCATAGTTAGCAGGGGCATGTGTGCCCCTGATAAACCGCCGCTATCCCGCGGCTAAACGGGGGTCCCTTCACCCCCAAACCCACCCCCGCATACCTTGGTCGCAAACTTGGTCGTGATTTATTTCTTCCTGGAGGCAGGGCTAACGGCTGCAGCCCTGCCTCCAGTCGCGTCTATCAGCGGCGCATCGCTGCCTCTCCCCCGCCCCTCTCAGTGAAGGAAGACTGAGAGGGGCGGGGGAGAGGCGGAGATACGCGCTGACAGACGCGTGTGGGGCAGGGCTGCGGCGGTTAGCCCTGCCTCTATGCGGAAAAGGGGATGCGCTGCACGGAGGGGGATTGGGGGGTGAAGGGACCCCCCTTTAGCGGCGCGATAGCGGCGGTTTAGCAGGGGCACACATGCCCCTGCTATCTATGAGGTCTGAAGCGAGATTTATTCTCGCTTCAGACTCTCTTTAATTGATTACTGCAGACTAGGTGTAACGTGTGTGTGCACTTCTTATTGGCTTACAAGCAGCCTGCAGGCTTTATATAAGCAGCAGAGAACTGTTTGGGAGTGAGTATTTCCCTTTGTGTGTTTGGTAAGTTTCAGAGCAGTTGGGGACAGGCTCCTGGGGGTGGCAGCTCCAGGGCTTGACTGCGCTCACATATGGTGTTATATGCTGGTTCTGGGGCCCCGGGCAGTGAGAGTTCCCGGGGCCCCAGGCTGGCGTGTGCACTATTGTTTTTAAAAGAAATTGTTTATCTTCACAGTTTGTTTTCAACTTGGATTTTCCATAATGTTCATGTATGAGTTAAAACGTTTGTACAGCATTTAGCTTAAATTGCTGTTGCCACTTTGCGATAGATAAGTGACTTTTGGGTTGCAGTTTGGGCACTCGGCCTCCAAAAGGTTCATCACCAGTGTCCTAATCTAATGTCCCACCATTGCTAAGTTCATGTAAATTTTTCTCCACCCGTTACCACACCCACATTTTGGTCCATGGCCCACCCATTTTTCGGTGCCGCATAACGTAACCCCCATATTTTTCGGCGCACTTCTTGCAGTGTGCTGAATTCTGCTCCCTACAGTATGTACAGTATAAGCTGTTCTCTAATGCCTGCAGGGCCGGAGCTACCATAGGAAAAAATGCGCAATTGCCCCAGAGCCTGTAGGGGCCCCCAAGGTGTCCCTCCCCTATTTTAACTGTTGCTCCCCGGGGACTCTGCAGAGTCTGTTAAGTTGGGAGGTGATTGGGGGAGGGTCAGCAGCCAGCTCTTGAGCCCAGGAGGAAAATTTGGCTGCAACAAAGGGCCCCTAATGATGCTTTTTGGTCGGGGGTGTCTGTTGGGGGCCCCCAGGCTAATTTTGCCCTAGTGCCCAATTGTTACTTGAACCAGCCCTGAGGGCCTGCACTGTGTGCTGATCTACCTCCAGTGTATACAGTATAAGGTGTTACTCTGTGCCTTTACTGATTGTAAACCAGCTGTATTGTATGCTGATCCCTGCTACTTTCAGTATGTACAGTATTAGCTGTAAAGCCTGGTACACACATACAATTTTGATTAGCCAATTTTAGCTCTGTTCATCAAATTCATTGTCTGTTGGCCCACTTCCTGCATGGGGGTGGTAAAATTGGTCAGTGATTGACCAATCTAAATTGTATGTGCGTATACATCTTTGATCTATGCCTATACTGATTGTAAATTATCTAAATAAAGGACAGGGGGCTCCATCCAATATTTTGATGGGCAGGCCCGTTATCTGTAGCTTACACCGCTGCTAAGTTCATGTACATTTGTCTCCACCCATGGCCACGCCCACTCACCGCATGCACGCGCCGCATATTCCCCCCACCTAGTGCCCACAGGTGCCCCCGATCTCCAAGGACCCTAGGAATGCCCCTGATACAGTACTATAGTTTAATTTATGTGCATTAGTATGACAATACCTAATGCATGCATCTGAAAATGGCGCCTGTGAATAATGGCGCACAGTGTTGCCGCTAATCTGTTTGCCGCTTATCGCTATTTAACGTTAAAGCCTTATTGTTATTTAGCGTTAAAGCCTTATCGTTATTTAGCGTTAACACACAGAACCCCCCTCTGTCGGATCAGTGAATAATGGCACACAGAGCCTATGCATTAAAAAGATACGCTTATTGCTATTTATCGTTAGTACTGCATAATAATGGCGCACAGGGAAAAAAGAAGAAAAACGGCACACACTAACGTTATTTATCAATAGTGGCACACACTAACGTTATTTATCAATAGTGACGTTCATTTGCCAAACAGCAGACGTTATTGTCCAAAGTAACGGTATTTATCAATAGCGCCCTACATAAGCTAAACTGCAGACGTTATTTAACTGCAAAACGGTGAATAGATTTAATGTAACACTGTTAGGGTTAGGCACCACTGGGGGGGGGGGGGGGTCTTAGGGTTAGGCACCATCAGGAGGGTCTTAGGGTTAGGCACCACCAGGGGGGTCTTAGGGTTAGGCACCACCAGGGGGGTCTTAGGGTTAGGCACCACCAGGGGGGTCTTAGGGTTAGGCACCACCAGGGGGGTGGTTAGGGTTAGACACCACCAGGGGGGGTTTAGGGGTTAGGGATAGGTACAGAGAGGGTTCTGTGTGTTAACGCTAAATAACAATAAGGCTTTAACGTTAAATAGCGATAAGCGGCAATCGGATTAGCGGCAACACCGTGCGCCATTATTCACAGGCGCCATTTTCAGATGGATCCCTCTCTGTACCTATCCCTAACCCCTAAACACCCCCCCCCCCGGTGGTGCCTAACCCTAACCACCCCCCTGGTGGTGCCTGACCCTAAGACCCCCCCTGGTGGTTCCTAACCCTAAGACCCCCTGGTGGTGTATATTGTACTGTAACTATACCTAACCCTACTCTCACACAGAACCCTCCCTGTACCTATCCCTAACCCCTAGAGCCCCTGGTGGTGCCTAACCCTAAGACCCCCCCCCTGTGGTGCCTAACCCTAAGACCCCCCCCAGTGGTGCCTAACCCTAAGACCCCCCTGGTGGTGCCTAGCCCTAAGACCCCCCTGGTGGTGCCTAACCCTAACCACTCCCCTGGTGGTGCCTAACCCTAAGACCCCCTGTTGGTGCCTAACCCTAAGACCCCCCTGGTGGTTCCTAACCCTAAAACCCCCTGTTGGTGCCTGACCCTAAGACCCCCCCTGGTGGTGCCTAACACTAAGACCCCCCCTGGTGGTTCCTAACCCTAAGACCTCCCTGGTGGTGCCTAACCCTAACCTTGACAGTGTTACATTAAATCCATTCACCGTTTTGAAGTTAAATAACGTCTGCAGTTTGGCTTATGTAGGGCGCTATTGATAAATAACGTTAGTGTGTGCCACTATTGATAAATAACGTTAGTGTGTGCCACTATTGATAAATAACGTTAGTGTGTGCCGTTTTTCTTCTTTTTTCCCTGTGCGCTATTATTATGTAGTACTAACGATAAATAGCGATAAGCGTATCTTTTTAATGCGGCGCCATTTTTATGCATAGGCGCTGTGCGCCATTATTCACTGATCCCCATTCTGCAACCTTTGCAGTGAAACATACCATCTGGGATTTGATCTTGCAACCAGGTAACATTCTATGGCTGATGGGGGTCCTAATAATGCTCCCAGCGACCGCATGTCTTCCACTTCCTAGTTAGTTTGCAAGTGCCATGTAGCCAGCCAATCACCAAGCGGGGAGTGAAATGGCACGGTGATTGGCTGGCTACATGGCACTTCCTAACCAACCAGGAAGTGGAAGATAATTACATTAGATACAGGAGTGGGCCCCCTAGCTTCTGGCCCACCCCCTCCCCCAGAGGCATTGTCAGATCTCTATGGGGGGGACCAGTTATAGTTATGTCCCTGACCGTTTTCTGTTTTGCAGGTTCTGTATTACAACTCCTCCAGAGGGAAGTGTATTCCAGGGATTACATTTATAAAATCATACTGGGAGCTGGCAGGGGCAAAGCTGCAAAATGACGACAATTTCCAAATGGTTCTAGCAGTGGCCTGGAGCATAGAGATGGTGAGTCTCACGCTACATCATCATTTATGACCTTTAGTGACTGCATAGAACTGACCCTTTCAACCCTCCTCCGCAGATTCATGCCTTCTTCTGCCTGACTGATGACATCATGGATCAGTCTGCAATCCGGAATGACCAGCCTTGCTGGTACACAAATGTGACCTTCTCTTCTCTGTAGCTATGCCATAGACAGGGGGACCGAATATGCTGTGGTCAGTCATAGATGGCAGAGAATTCTGGTGGTTCTGATTCCTGTGTAGTGATAATCGTAAACACTGGTCCACATGACAGCCCAGGGGCCCCAGGTCTCTCTCACTCACTGGGGCCCCCAAACCACCATGCGACACCTAGAGGGAAGTGCGGGAAAGCCCTGGACCTCTCACCTCCAGGGAACTCACCCCACCACCTCTAAACTGAATGCCAACTGCAACAAACACAATTGCTAACTTCCAGTCAGAGCAATATCCTGCCTCTATCTGGCCAGCATACGCTAGTCAGCCAATCAGGTGCACTGTCATACACCCTTTGCCTGCTGTACCATACCTAGCAGGAATTACATAGATTAGCATTCAGGTGGGAGGCTTCGGTTGGACGCAATCGTGAATTGCGTCGTTTACAGGGACGCCCCGTGTAGGCACATCTCCCACACGGTCCCCTCCCTAACCACTCACCTGTCAACCGCATCCTAGAAGCTGCAAAAAATAAATTTAAAATCACAAACACTGGTCCACATGACAGCCCAGGGGCCCCAGGTCTCTCTCACTCACTGGGGCCCCCAAACCACCATGCGACACCTAGAGGGAAGTGCGGGAAAGCCCTGGACCTCTCACCTCCAGGGAACTCACCCCACCACCTCTAAACTGAATGCCAACTGCAACAAACACAATTGCTAACTTCCAGTCAGAGCAATATCCTGCCTCTATCTGGCCAGCATACGCTAGTCAGCCAATCAGGTGCACTGTCATACACCCTTTGCCTGCTGTACCATACCTAGCAGGAATTACATAGATTAGCATTCAGGTGGGAGGCTTCGGTTGGACGCAATCGTGAATTGCGTCGTTTACAGGGACGCCCCGTGTAGGCACATCTCCCACACGAGACCTGGGGCCCCTGGGCTGTCATGTGGACCAGTGTTTGTGATTTTAAATTTATTTTTTGCAGCTTCTAGGATGCGGTTGACAGGTGAGTGGTTAGGGAGGGGACCGTGTTGGAGATGTGCCTACACGGGGCGTCCCTGTAAACGACGCAATTCACGATTGCGTCCAACCGAAGCCTCCCACCTGAATGCTAATCTATGTAATTCCTGCTAGGTATGGTACAGCAGGCAAAGGGTGTATGACAGTGCACCTGATTGGCTGACTAGCGTATGCTGGCCAGATAGAGGCAGGATATTGCTCTGACTGGAAGTTAGCAATTGTGTTTGTTGCAGTTGGCATTCAGTTTAGAGGTGGTGGGGTGAGTTCCCTGGAGGTGAGAGGTCCAGGGCTTTCCCGCACTTCCCTCTAGGTGTCGCATGGTGGTTTGGGGGCCCCAGTGAGTGAGAGAGACCTGGGGCCCCTGGGCTGTCATGTGGACCAGTGTTTGTGATTTTAAATTTATTTTTTGCAGCTTCTAGGATGCGGTTGACAGGTGAGTGGTTAGAGAGGGGACCGTGTGGGAGATGTGCCTACACGGGGCGTCCCTGTAAACGACGCAATTCACGATTGCGTCCAACCGAAGCCTCCCACCTGAATGCTAATCTATGTAATTCCTGCTAGGTATGGTACAGCAGGCAAAGGGTGTATGACAGTGCACCTGATTGGCTGACTAGCGTATGCTGGCCAGATAGAGGCAGGATATTGCTCTGACTGGAAGTTAGCAATTGTGTTTGTTGCAGTTGGCATTCAGTTTAGAGGTGGTGGGGTGAGTTCCCTGGAGGTGAGAGGTCCAGGGCTTTCCCGCACTTCCCTCTAGGTGTCGCATGGTGGTTTGGGGGCCCCAGTGAGTGAGAGAGACCTGGGGCCCCTGGGCTGTCATGTGGACCAGTGTTTGTGATTTTAAATTTATTTTTTGCAGCTTCTAGGATGCGGTTGACAGGTGAGTGGTTAGGGAGGGGACCGTGTGGGAGATGTGCCTACACGGGGCGTCCCTGTAAACGACGCAATTCACGATTGCGTCCAACCGAAGCCTCCCACCTGAATGCTAATCTGTGTAATTCCTGCTAGGTATGGTACAGCAGGCAAAGGGTGTATGACAGTGCACCTGATTGGCTGACTAGCGTATGCTGGCCAGATAGAGGCAGGATATTGCTCTGACTGGAAGTTAGCAATTGTGTTTGTAGTGATAATCGTAATCAGCTAAATTTCATGTAAACGTTCGCAATTATTATTGTTATTATTTATTATTATTATTATATTTATAATGCGCCAACATATTCCGTGGCGCAGTACAAAGTAGGGAAACAAACAAGGGATACATAATGATACAGACAATGATATACATCAAATATGGACACTGGTATAAAATACAGAACTGGTGATTAATAGAGATGGCCCAAACCTCCGATTTTCGGTTCGTGAACCTATGCAAACGTTCATGAACTTGTCGTCCAGTTCGTCCAGAGTCACCACTCTTGACTGCATTTCTGATCAGCGCTCTCCTTGTTCAGCCTGTGAGTTTAGGTACACGGCCTTGTCTTGGTAGGTTTACAGTTGTGCCATACTCCTTCCATTTTTGAATGATCGCTTGAACAGTGCTCCGTGGGATGTTCAAGGCTTTGGAAATCTTTTTGTAGCCTAAGCCTGCTTTACATTTCTCAATAACTTTATCCCTGACCTGTCTGGTGGGTTCTTTGGACTTCATGGTGGTGTTGCTCCCAATATTCTCTTAGACAACCTCTGAGGATGTCACAGAGCAGCTGTATTTGTGCTGACATTAGATTACACACAGGTGCACTCTATTTAGTCATTAGCACTCATCAGGCAATGTCTATGGGCAACTGACTGCACTCAGACCAAAGGGGGATGAGTAATTACGCACACCCCACTTTGCAGTTATTGATTTGTAAAAAATGTTTGAAATCATGTATGATTTTCGTTCCACTTCTCACGTGTACAGCACTTTGTATTGGCCTTTCACGTAGAATTCCAATAAAATTGATTCACGTTTGTGGCAGTAATATGACAAAATGTGGAAAACTTTAAGGAGGCCGAATACTTTTGCAAGCCACTGTAGGCCATTGTCCTGGCTGTGAACTATTGCTTCTCAGATCACTTTGATCATAGTCGCATGACACCTAGAGCAATACTATAAAGCCAGATTCTCTGCTACCAGTATCTCTGCTACCAGTGGGCTGCATTAGTTACACAAAAACTGGGGCAGAATGACCCAAATGCCTTGAGCTTTGTATGCCTAATAGTGGGTGTAACTTTAATTACCAGCTTCAGCTGAGTGCAGTAGAATCCTTTTATAGTCAAGGCTAAGGGACCGAGCCAAGTAGTTTACAGTAGTTTACTGTATTAGGTATTGTCATACTAATGCACATAAATTAAACTATAGTACTGTATATTAAATCAGTCATTGGGAGTAATTTTTAGAGATGGCCCGAACTTCTGATTTTAGGTTCGCGAACCTTCGCCAAACGTTCGGTTCGTGCGAACTTTCGTGAACCGCAATAGACTTTAATGGGGAGGCGAACTTTGAAAACTAGAATCATTTATGCTGGCCACAAAAGTGATGGCAAAGATGTTTCAAGGGGTCTAACATCTGAGATTTTGCATGGATGAGTCAAATAGACGCCAAAAGTCCCGGGGAAAAATCTGGATTGGACGCAAAGCAGCGTTTTAAGGGCAGAAATCACATTTTATTGCTAAATTGCAGGCCTAAAGTGCTTTAAAACATCTTGCATGTGTATACATCAATCAGGGAGTGTAATTAGAGTACTGCTTCACACTGACACACCAAACTCACTGTGTAATGCACCGCAAACAGCTGTTTGTGTTGTGACGGCCGTGCTGGAGTGGTGCGCACCATGGCGATAGCGGTTTTCAAGCCCATATGGTCGCCGGGCTGGGGTAGCTCAATGACAGAACAACAGTGACTGTCGAGCTGATCGAATTTGGTCTGTCCACAATAAAACAACGACCTTATTATCTTGGGTGCGCCCCCCCTAAGACACTCATATAGCCGGTGGTCATTGCTTCATTGTGATACGCAAGCCCCTTCACCGCGGCAAGGTAACGATCACGAAGGGGAATTGGCACATGTACATGCCTTTTGATTTGTTGTTGCAGCAGCTGCAGTGCAGCCAGAAAAATTAGGCAGGCATGTACATGCACCAGAAAAATTATTATCTGGACCCTGTTGGTGGTGGCGGAAAAGGCAGTCAAGCGGCCTGCAGGCAGAGATGCTGTGTGGGGACCAACTTAGTCTTGGGGCAGGCAGTCACACGGTGTGCAGGCAGAGATGCTGTGTGTGAGGACTGACTTAGTCTTCGGGCGGGCAGAAGCCCTCCGGGATCCATGCCTCATTCATTTTGATAAAGGTGAGGTACTGAACACTTTTGTGACTTAGGCGACTTCTCTTCTCAGTGACAATGCCTCCAGCTACGCTGAAGGTCCTTTCTTACAGGACACTTAAAGCAGGGTAAGACAGAAGTTGGATGGCAAATTGGGACACCTCTGGCCACAGGTCAAGCCTGCGCACCCAGTAGTCCATCGCTGCTCATACTGTCGATGGTTCTTTCTCTACCATTGTTAAAGAAAGCGTACAGCTGGCAGTCAGGGTTCGATTCCGGTCCGTAGTTGGAGCCTGAGAAAAGGCTACCACCACACATCCATGGAAGGCAGCAGGCATGGCATGCAAGTCCCGAGGTAGTGACAAAAAATAACAATACAGGAGGACTTTCGAGGCCCTGCTGTATATGACACTAATCGACTTTACTACCTTTAACGAGAATCTGTTATAGAGGGCAAGTCTGCCATCCATTTAAGTGAAAGGTATGCACTGACTGCCAGGTATAATACAATTTGCAGTCACAGATGCAGTGAAAGGTATGCAGTGACTGGTATTACAATACAATGTGTAGCTGTCACACAAGTGCAGTTAACAGGTATGCTGGGAGTGGTATATTACACAGCATGCGGTCATACAGGTACTGTGAACAATTATGCAATGACTGGTATTACAAATGTGCACCCGTCACACACACACAGGTATCGGACAGGCACAGTGACACTGCGTGCGCTCACGTAGGTAGGTGGGTGCACTGAAGGGAACAACAGGTAGGTATATGCAGTGAAGGGTATTATAATGTGCACCTGTCACACAAAGACCGGTACTGGCCAGGCACAGTGACACTGCGTGCGCTCATGCAGGTAGGTGGGTGCACTGTGAACAACAGGTAGGTATATGCAGTGATGGGTATTATAATGTGCACCTGTCACACAAAGACAGGTACCGGACAGGCACAGTGACACTGCGTGCGTTCGCGTAGGTAGGTGGGTGCACTGTGAACAACAGGTAGGTATATGCAGTGATGGGTATTATAAAGTGCACCTGTTACACACAGACAGGTACCGGACAGGCACAGTGACACTGCATGCGCTCACGTAGATAGGTGGGTGCACGGTGAAGAACAGGTAGTTATATGCAGTGATGGGTACAGGGCCGGCGCTACCATTAAGGCAAAGGAGGCAGCTGCCCCAGGGCCCCAGAGCTTGTAGGGGCCCCCAGTGGCTACAAGAGGAAAAAAAATTCAAATCGACCTTATAGTTCCTGAGAAAATCCATTTTAAAGTTTCAAAGGAAAAAAAATACACATTTAAAAACCAGCCGACTTTAATGGTTAAAGTGAACCTCCAGACTAAAAATCGACTCAGCAGCACTGAAAAGGCCTGGTGTTTCTTTAACAGTTTCACAGCATCAGAACTTTGTTTCTCTTATACAAGCCTTATTTTTAGCTGCACAGAAGAAAACTGCCCGGGCTTTTTTCCCCTGATGCTGTGCAAAGCATGATGGGATTTCTGATGTTGTTGTTCTCGTTCTGCTGTTTTGGTGCAATTTTTTTTATTTTAATTTTGAATTTGACATTTGAAGCCTAGCGCAGACAATGGACAGTTGGAACTGTGTCTTATGCTCCTTGTCACCTCCTTTCAACTAAAAAGATGGCTGCCCCCATGACAAAGATGGCAGCCCCCATGAATCACAAACATTTGCCTGTTCTTTTAAAACCGGGTGGGTAAAAAATTATATGACCTATCTATTGTAATTAACATAACTAATGTAACTTAATGACAGTATGTTTGTTTAGGCTGAAGTTCCCCTTTAATAGCAAATCCACCTTAAATTCTAGAAACCCTAAATTTGCAGGATATGTTGAGGAGATCATTGGGAATAAGACGAAAAAACAATTTTTCAAAAAGACCTCATAGTTTTTGAGAAAATCGATTTTAAATTTTCGAAGGAAAAAAGTATACTTTTAAATACGGTAAATGTCACTTTTAGTACCTAACGGTAGTGTAATTTTACATGTATCAAAAAAAAGAGCAATACATTTCCTGAGAGAGTTTCCAGGGGGTCCATACGCAGCCGCAGCGGTTTGGCCAGGGATCGCTATATAGCCGCAATATGGCTGTATGAAGATCCCTGGCATTTTTTTCCTATTTTCACAATTATTTTTATGTTTAGAGTGTGGGAATTTGTTTTTTTTAAATTATGTGGGTTCCCCCCTCCTGAAACTTTTTAACCCCTTGTCCCCCATGCAGGCTGGGGTAGCCAGAATGTGGAGCTCCGACCGATTGGGGCTTCAAACCCTGACTATACCAGCTGCAAAAAAGGTCCCTTAATACCAATTTTTGCTCCGGGGTATCTGTTGGTGGGGCCCCCAGGTTTATTTTGCCCTGGGGCCCCATTGTTGCTTAAACCGACCCTGGATAGGTATTACAAATCTGCACCTGGCACAGTAGTAATTACTACCAAGGGGCCAAAGGCCAGCTACGACTGACTGACAGGGCTGTATATAATACAAGTGGGCCACAGAAAAAAAAATAGATCACAAGAACAAGATTAGCTCTCAAAAGAGCTGTTGGGGGGTGATTTTTTAGCAATAAGAATCAGCAAGGAGCAAGCTAAGAAGCCTACAAGAGCCTAACTAAGCTTTTCCTATAGGTCTCTGCACAGCAGCTCTCCCTTCTCTAATTACTGCAGGCACACGAGTGAGTCCAATGCCTGACGCTGCCTGCCTTTTATAAGGGGGGGAGTGGCTCCAGGATTGGCTACAATGTGCCTGCTGACTGTGATGTATAGGGTCAAAGTTAACCCTCATGATGCACTATGGGGGCGAATCGAATTTCCGGAAAAGTTTGCGGTTCTCCGCGATTGCGAACCCCGAAAGTTCGCCGGTTCCCGTTCACCGGCAAACCGTTCGGGCCATCTTTAGTGATTAAAGAGACTCTGAAGTCTCCCGAAAATGAGGTTTTTATTTTGAAAACTTCATTAACATTATTGTCCCTCTTAAAACGCTGCAGAACCGTGGCTGAAAACCCCCTTAGAGTTAGGACACCTATGTTTACCTGGGTACTTCTGCGCAGTATAGGCGACTAAGCATAAGAATGCATTCTTCTGTGAACTAAAACCCCGGCTTTTAACTTAGCTGTACGGATAACAGTTGTGCCTGGATGAGTGAATCTGTGAATGCATTTGTTTGAACATTTGCATGCGAGAGTGCGAAGGGTTAATAGATTTTTGCTGTTTTCTAGCCACACCCCCTTCAGCACCTCCCTTTCCTTAACTTATTTAATGTCCTAACTAGATGCGATGTGCCTGGATATATGTATTTTTTTCTTGTTACTGACCCCTGTGGCTAGTGTCTAATTCAGTGCACTCCCTCCTTCCCCTGTATGTGTTTGTCAGCATGCACACAGCTTATGCTGGTGTATGTGCACGGTGCACATGGATACATTACGTTAGCTCCCTTGTGCGATTGGTAAGATGCACTATCTGTCCCAGGAGAGGACGTCAGGATGTGTGCTCCTAATCCATTGATAAGTTTGATGCAATGAATGTGTTTGCATGTCTGCACTATGCATGTTACAGGGCCAGAGTTAGGACACCTATGTTTACCTGGGTACTTCTGCGCAGTATAGGTGACTAAGCATAAGAATGCATTCTTCTGTGAACTAAGACCCCGGCTTTTAACCCCCTCCTGTTTAGGGGGCGGCTGTCAATACTGACAGCCATCCGGGACTTGGGGGGCTCATACCGGGATAGCGGGTGAGCCCCCCAAAATCGGGAGAATCCAGACGAAAACGGGACGGTTGGGGACTATGCTATATGTCAAAGACACACACACAGCACTACATGTCACAGACACACACCACACACAGCACTGCAAGTCACAGACACACAGCACTGCAAGTGACAGACACACACCACACACAGCACTGCAAGTGACAGACACAAACCACTGCAAGTGACAGACACACACCACACACAGCACTACAAGTGACAGACATACACCACACACACAGAAAGTCATACACACACACACACCACAGCACTACAAGTGACAGACATACGACACACACACAGCACTGCAAGTCACACACACACACCACAGCACTACAAGTGACCGACATACGACACACACACACACAACACTGCAAGTGACAGACACACACCACACACACAGCACTACAAGTGACAGACACACACCACACACACAGCACTGCAAGTCACACACACCACAGCACTACAAGTGACAGACATACACCACACACACACAGCACTACAAGTGACAGACACACACCACACACACAGCACTACAAGTGACAGACACACACCACACACAGCACTACAAGTGACAGACACACATCACACACAGCACTGCAAGTGACAGACACACACCGCACACACAGCACTACAAGTCACAGTGACAGACACACACCACACACAGCACAACAAATCACAGACTCCCCCACACACAGCACTGCAAGTCACAGACACAAACCAGACACAGCACTGCAAGTCACAGACACGCACACAGCAGTACATGTCACAGACACACACCACACACACAGCACTACATGTCACAGACACACACCATACACACAGCACTACATGTCACAGACACACACCACACACAGCACTGCAAGTCGCAGACACACACCACTGCAAGTGACAGACACAAACCACACAAAGCACTGCAAGTGACAGACACACACCACTGCAAGTGACAGACATACACCACACACACACACACACACACACACACACACACACACACACACACACACCAAAGCACTACAAGTGACAGGCATACACCACACACACAGCAAGTCACACACACACACACCACAGCACTACAAGTGACAGACATACACCACACACACAGCACTGCAAGTCACAGACACACATCACACAGCACTACAAGTCACAGACTCCCCCGCACAAGCTATGCTTTTGTAGAGGAGTCTGTGAATTCTAATGCTGTGTGCCTGCATTCTCTCTGCCTACACGTCTCCATTGTCATACACAAGTTTGATATCTCACCTAGCCCAGGATCTGTGTCCTCGTGTGCTGTGTAGCATACACCACACACACAGAAAGTCATACACACACACACCACAGCACTACAAGTGACAGACATACGACACACACACAGCACTGCAAGTCACACACACCACAGCACTACAAGTGACAGACATACGACACACACACACACAGCACTGCAAGTGACAGACACACACCACACACACAGCACTACAAGTGACAGACACACACCACACACACAGCACTGCAAGTCACACACACCACAGCACTACAAGTGACAGACATACACCACACACACACAGCACTACAAGTGACAGACACACACCACACACACAGCACTACAAGTGACAGACACACACCACACACAGCACTACAAGTGACAGACACACATCACACACAGCACTACAAGTGACAGACACACACCGCACACACAGCACTACAAGTCACAGTGACAGACACACACCACACACAGCACAACAAATCACAGACTCCCCCACACACAGCACTGCAAGTCACAGACACAAACCAGACACAGCACTGCAAGTCACAGACACGCACACAGCACTACATGTCACAGACACACACCACACACACAGCACTACATGTCACAGACACTCACCATACACACAGCACTACATGTCACAGACACACACCACACACAGCACTGCAAGTCGCAGACACACACCACTGCAAGTGACAGACACAAACTACACAAAGCACTGCAAGTGACAGACACACACCACTGCAAGTGACAGACATACACCACACACACAGCACTGCAAGTCTCACACACACACACACACACACACACACACACACACACACACACACACACACACACACACACACACACCAAAGCACTACAAGTGACAGACATACACCACACACACAGCAAGTCACACACACACACCACAGCACTACAAGTGACAGACATACACCACACACACAGCACTGCAAGTCACAGACACACATCACACACACACAGCACTACAAGTGACAGACACACACAACACACACAGCACTACAAGTGACAGACATACACCACACACATAGCACTACAAGTCACAGACACACCACACACAGCACTACAAGTCACAGACTCCCCCGCACAAGCTATGCTTTTGTAGAGGAGTCTGTGAATTCTAATGCTGTGTGCCTGCATTCTCTCTGCCTACACGTCTCCATTGTCATACACAAGTTTGATATCTCACCTAGCCCAGGATCTGTGTCCTCATGTGCTGTGTAGTGGGCGGGCTCAGGGAGGTGTGTGTGTGTGTGTGTGTGTGTGTGTGTGTGTGTGTGTGTGTGTGCGCGCGCACATGCAGGGTAGCTTGTAGGCTAAATTGCTCCCAGGGCAAGGGTGTAAAATTACACTATATTGCCCACTTGAGCCATAGGGAAACATGGACATTACCTTGCACATCAGTTTTCCTTTCGGTCTTAACTGTCGGCAACTGATATAATGGAAAAGGGCCCGAAGGGTTTCAGTTCTGACTAGATCTAGTCAGAGCTGGAACGATTTGTTGTTAGAAGAAAATGGTGAGCTTCTGAGAGGAACTAATGGTGAGGTAAGTATGTAAAATTCATTTAAAGGTCATCATGGGCTTGATTGACAAGCGGTGCTAACTGTTAGCACGCTTGTGAAAAGCCCTTTATCACGCCTAAAGTCAGTTTGGGCGTGATAAGTAGTGATCGCGCGCAAAGTCCCGCCCGCAAAACTTTGCGTGCGAAATGTTAAGTCGCGGTGCGACGAAAGCTGCGCACCCAATGCGCCTATAAGGTCGCATGGGTGCGACTTTAACATCGCACCCATGCGACGCTAAATTCACACCCCATGCGACCTTATAGGCGCATCGGATGCGCAGCTTTCGTCGCACCTCGATGCGACATTTCGGGACTTTGCGCGCGATCAGATTTGCATAACGGTGCTAACCCAGTTAGCACCCTAGTTATCACGCCCAAAGTCTTTTAGGCGTGCTAACTGGGTTAGCACCGCTTTGTGAATCAAGCCCCATGTGTTTATTTTAAATAATTTTACTTGGTCCAGGTTCCCTTTAAATGCTTAACCACTTTAGCCTTAAGTGTTTTTTCACCTCATGCATCTGAGAAATTTTCACCTCCCATTCATTTGTCAATAACTTTATCACTGCTCATCACAATGAAATTATCTATATCTTTTGTTTTTTTTCACCACCAATTAGGCTTTCTTTGGGTGGTACATGAATTATTTTTAACGGGAAAAATCATTATTCCTCAGTTTTTTTTAGCCCATTATAGCTTAAAATAATACATGCTACCATTAACTAGTGTTGGGCGAACAGTGTTCGCCACTGTTCGGGTTCTGCAGAACATCACCCTGTTCGGGTGATGTTCGAGTTCGGCCGAACACCTGATGGTGTTCGGCCTTTTAAGTTCGGGTTCGCCCCGAACTACTAATTGGCCGCCGAACAGGGCCGAACAGGGCCCCTGTTCGGCCGAACAGGGCCCTGTTCGGCCGAATACTGCCCCCCTATGGGGTCGCAGGCATATGAGGGGAGCATGCCCCGATCGCGGGGGGGGGGGGTCGGAAATTCCCCCCACCCCCTCCGCTAGCGCTCTCCCCTCTGCCCGCTTCCCAATACAAAAGTTTCAGGAAGTACCGGTCCAGTGGTAGTGGGTGGCTGGCAGTGGGCGGCACTGTGAAGTGAGTGACTGAGGAGGAGGAGTCCGGAGAGTGACGCGTTGAGGGAGGCCGGGCAGCGGGCGGTTCAGCAGTAGTACGGTACTACTGCTGAACCGCCCGCTGCCCGGCCTCCCTCAACGCGTCACTCTCCGGACTCCTCCTCCTCAGTCACTCACTTCACAGTGCCGCCCACTGCCAGCCACCCACTACCACCGGACCGGTACTTCCTGAAACTTTTGTATGGGGAAGCGGGCAGAGGGGGGAGCGCTAGCGGAGGGGGTGGGGGGAATTTCCGACCCCCCCCCCCCCCGCGATCGGGGCATGCTCCCCCCTTATGCCTGCGACCCCATAGGGCCCCCAAAAGCGGGATGTTCGGGGAGTTCGGGGTTCGGCCCGAACATGCTGAACATTGCGGCCATGTTCGGTGAACTTTCCCGAACCCGAACATCCAGGTGTTCGCCCAACACTGCCATTAACCCTCCTGGCGGTAACGTTCGGGGTAAGTCGCGCAGGAGGATTTCTCTTTGCATAATTTTTTTTTGCTACACACAGCTAACACTTTGCTAGCTGCGTGTGCACTCCGATCGCCGCCGATACCCGCCGATTCACTGATACCCGCCGATACCCGCCGATTCGCCGCTACCCGCCGTAAAAATAAAAAATAAAAAAAAACTGCTGCGCTGCCCCCTGGCGGTTTTGAATAGACCGCCAGGAGGGTTAGTAAAACCCACGTATTTTATTTTCCCTTTTGTCCCGGTTATTACACCATTTAAATTACCGTATTTTTCGGAATATAAGACGCTCCGGCATATAAGACGCACCTAGATTTAGAGGGCAAAAATCAGGAAAAAAAAATAAACTAAACCTAGGTGCGTCTATGGTGCAGGGGCTTCTTATGGACCTCTGACTCCCCCAAAACTGTCTTTAAGCTACACTGCCCATCTATACTAACACCTGCTACACTACACTTCCCTTACCCCTGCTGCCCCCACCAACTACACATAACTTCACTAACCCCTACTACAACTACACTACACTACACTACACTACAGTATACTACACTTCCCTCACTAACACCTGCAGCCAACCCAAACTACACTACACTTCACTAACTAACCCCTCCAGCCAACCCAAACTACACTACACTTCACTAAGTAACCCCTCCAGCCAACCCAAACTACACTACACTTCACTAACTAACCCCTCCAGCCAACCCAAACTACACTACACTTCACTAAGTAACCCCTCCAGCCAACCCAAACTACACTACACTACACCCCTGCTGCATCTCACCTGATCCTGTCGCCGCGATCCTCCCCTCCTCCATCTGCCTGCCATCACCCGAGAGTCGCAGCAGCCGTCATCTGAGGGTCCCATTAGGTGTCATCAGAGGGTCCAGCAATCCCATCCAGTATCCCCGCTCTTTAAGTGTCCAGGTTGCCGGCTCCTCTTCGCTGCAGTCATGCTTGTATGCAGCCTTGTGGTGATCACGCGGTGATTACGCGCTGCCGGGGCCGACTTCCTCCATAGTTACGGCGTCCTCTTCTTAATTACAGTGCCCCCTTCTGCGTGACGAGCGGCGCACGTGCGCCTGACGTCATGCGTGACCCCGGCGCACATGCGCCGCTCGTCATACAGAAGAGGGCACTGTATCTAAGAAGAGGACGCCGTAACTATGGAGGAAGGCGGCCCCGGCAGCGCGTAATCACCGCGTGATCACCGCGAGCCTGCATACAAGCATGACTGCAGTGAAGAGGAGCCGGCGACTTGGACACTTAAAGAGTGGGGATACTGGATGGGATTACTGGACCCTCTGATGACGGCTGCTGCGACATTGGATGACGGCGGACAGACGAAGGAGGCGAGGATTGCGGCGGCAGGATCCGGTAAGTATGTTATGGGGCGAAAATACCGTACCTTTGGAATATAAGACGCACCCACTTTTTCCCCCCAGTTTTGGGGTAGGAAAAGTGCGTCTTATATTCCGAGAAATACGGTATGTCCCTATCACAATGTATGGCGCCAATATTTTATTTGGAAATAAAGGTGCATTTTTTAGTTTTGCATCCATCATTATTTACAAGCTTATAATTTAAAAAATAATAGTAATATACCCTCTTGACATGCATATTAATAAAGTTCAGACCCTTAGGTAGCTATTTGTTTTTTGTTAATTTTAAATGTAATTGTGGGTCTATTTATTTAAAAAAAGTATGTAGATGTAGTTTTAATATTTGGCCACAAGACGGCCTAAGTAATTTTTTTTTTTTTTTGGTCATGCAAGCATAACATGTACACTTACGGGAAGTGCAGAGGGAACGTAACACTTAGAATGATCACAGCTTCTCATAGAAGCCGTCAGTCGTTCTAACGGAAAACTGTGTTCCCATTCATTGATCTCCGGGCTAACGGTGGGGGCACGGGAGCCCGCAGGACCGGGTGCGATCTGTAAGAGCGCACAGCAGCAGTCTTTTGGATGTAGCAGCTACGTCCAGAAGGCGTAAAATGGTTCAAGCAAATCGGCGACTTCTGAAAAAATAAGTCAGATATTTACCTTACAAGATGGAAGCATCTGGGTTCTCCAGAGGCCTCCCACGTCCTCTTTGAGACCACTGCCATTGCCCGGGAACCTTTGAAGGTTTGTGGCCGCGCTTTCATCCATGAACGCCGTGCATGTGCAGTAGTCATGGGCAGTTTCGCACCTGCGCAGTGCGCAAACCTATTTAATGAGCCCTTGGCAAACAGGTTCAGGGGGCCCCAGCGCTAGAATGGCAGTGCTGCGGACAAGGCCGGTGCTACCATAGAGGCAAAGGGGGCAATTGCCCCAAGGCTCCAGAGCCTGAAGGGGCCCCCAAGTTGTCTCCCCCATCTTAATGGTTTCTCCTCTAGGCCTAAGCAGAGTCTCACCAATGCTGGCAGGCAGGTGACACACTACACTGACAAAGATTCTGCCGGGGCCCCAGGAAGCAAAGTTAAGTTGAGAAGTGATTGAGAAGAAGTGTCAGCAGCCAGCTCAGGGGCCCAGGATGGAAATTTGGCTGCAACAAAGGGCCCCTAATGCCACTTTTTGGTCGAGGGGAGCTGTCTGTTGGGAGACCCCCGGGTTAATTTTGCCCTGGGGCCCAATTGTACTAGAACCAGCCCTGGCTGCAGAAGATTTTGGCGCTATATAAATACTAAATAATAATAGCAAACTCAAGAGGGACGGGAATGCATACATATGAATTGGCAGCTGTGCACAAGTTCCTGGCAGTGTTGATTACTATTACAGTGTTTTAAATGTAACTTCTGCTCCGTCTTTTGACGGCGCGGAAGTTAACCTATTTTGGTTCCTGGACGTAGTTTCTACGTCCAGGAACCATGCGCGCTACCGCGCGCTCCCACGGCCGATCGTGCGCTGGCCGCGGATTCGGTAGCCAGGGAATCAATGTATCGGGCTATGGTGCCCGATCACTGATTCCTCTCCCCCGCTGAAAAAGCGACAGCTTCTCTCGGAAGCTGTGCTTTTTCTGGCTGTCTCCTTCCCGATGCGTCACTCTAAGCGCGTGCTACGCTTAGAGTAACATCATGTAAACAAACTCATGTTTACAAAAGTAATACTACACCTGAAAAAAAAAAAAATTTAACACACATTTACATTATAAATCTATTGTTTACCTCCCACCCTCCCAAAACTACCCAAATAAAATGTTTACTATAAAAAAACAAAACATGTAAATAAAAAAAAAAACATGTAAATATTTACCTAAGGGTCTAAACTTTTTAAATATCAATGTAAAGATGAAATATTTCTATATTTTTTTTATTTTAAACTTGTAAATAGTGATAGATGCAAAATGGAAAAAATGCAACTTTATTTCCAAATAAAATATTGTCGCCATACATTGTGATAGGTGTAATAACCGGGACATATGGGCAAATACAAAACGTGAGTTTTAATTATGGAGGCATGTATTATTTTAAAACTATAATGGCTGAAAACTGAGAAATAATGAATTTTTCCATTTTTTTCTTATTCTTCCTGTTAAAATGCATTTACAGTAAAGTGGCTCTTAGCAAAATGTACCCCCCAAAGAAAGCCTAATTGGTGGCAGAAAAAACAAGATATAGATCAGTGCATTGTGATAAGTAGTGATAAAGTTATAGGCTAATGAATGGGAGGTGAACATTTCTCACGTGAAAACGACGGAACGCGAATGGGTTAATCACTGTGCAGCTATAGCCATAATTCCTATTACGGCCTATGGTGGCGCCGGCTGCGCCAAAATCTCCTGCGCTGTAATTACAGCGCTCGCAGGGGGAAGCCTATGGATTATCCAGAGGCTTCCCTCTACTAAGATATTTCATCTTTTCTCTTTCTGAACTCCCAGGTACCCTTCAAAGGGTAATTCCCCTTTTGTGCTCTCAGTCTGGCTCTATGTTTTGCGAGGATTGATGACAAATGTGACTGGATAGTGTACTGGTAAAAGGGATCCTTAACTGAAAGGGATATGGATGTTTCCTGTTGAACAATACCAGTTGCCCGGCAGTCCTGATCGCTTTGGCTGCAGTAGTGGCTGAATCAGGGTCGGACTGGGACACTAAGGGCCCACCAAGGAAGTTTCAGCCTGGGGCCCGCCCCCTCCCCTCCTCCTCCCCCCCGATCCCCTCTCCTCCACCCCCCCATTTTGGGCTCACATACACATGTACTATAGAAATTTTGCATGATTTTATGGTAGGTAGTAGAGCACTTCTGAGGACAGTCTCCAATAGGGATATGTCCACAAAAATTAATGAGTGTCACCACGCACTGGAAAATCGGCGTGGTCATGATGAGTCATGGGCAGACTTTAAAAAAAAAACCAAAAAAAAACACAAAGTAGCGGTGTTATTCACAGAGATTAGATCAACCAGATACATTTTAGATAAAATAATCAAGTATTTACATGCGTCATGATGTTTCATCAAGTAGTCAAATGGCAGCAGATTTTCCGACAAAATGCAATCAGATTGGCGGCAGATATCCCCACTAAATGCAATCAGATTGGCAGCAGATACCCCCACAAAATGCAATTAGATTGGCGACAGATATCCCCACAAAATGCAAATAGATTGGCAGCAAATATCCCCCCAAAATGCAATTAGATTGGCGGCAAATATCCCCACAAAATGCAAATAGATTGGCAGCAGATATCCCCACAAAATGCAATCAGATTGGCGGCAGATTTCCCATCAATATACAACCAGATTGGTGGCAGATATCCACACAAAATGCAATTAGATTGGTAGCAGATATCCCCACAAAATGCAATTAGATTGGCGGCAGATAATCCCACAAAATTCAATTAGATTGGTGGCAGATATCCCCACAAAATACAATCAGATTGGTGGCAGATATCCCCACAAAATACAATTACATTTACGGAAGATATCCCCACAAAATGCAATTAGTTTGGCGGCAGATATCCCCACAAATTGCAATTAGATTGGCAGCAGATATCCCCACAAAGGCAGGTCCCAGTTAGTGGGGGCCCCAGAGCGGAGGGGGGCACAGCGCAGGAAGGGGGGAAATTGTGCACAGAGCGTTGGGGAGGGGGGGAGGCCCCCCCCCCTCCCTCACCTAGGGCCGCCCCTTCCGCGCTCCCTCCAAAATTGCAGCCAGCCAGCGGCAGCAGAGAGGAATCACTTACCGGCATCAGAGGCGACCGATAGCACTGTGTGCCGCTTGGCTGGGCTCCGTCTCCTGCACTGACCAATCACGCTCTCGCAGTACTTCCTGTGAGAGCGTGATTGGTCAGTGCAGGAGACGGAGCCCAGCCCAGCGGCACGTAGCGCTATCGCTCGCCTCTGAGTGATTCCTCGCTGCTGCCGCTGGCTGGCTGCAATTTTGGAGGGGAGGGGAGCGCGGAAGGGGGGGGCCCCTAGGTGAGGGAGGGGGGGAGGCTTCACCCCCCCTCCCCACCGCTCTGTGTGCCCAATTTCCCCCCTTCCTGCGCTGTGCCCCCTTCCTCAGCTCTGGGGCCCCCAGGAGGCGGGCTGGCCGGGCCCACCGATGGGACCGTCGGTGGTTCGGTGGGTCAGTCCGAGCCTGGGCTGAATCACACACCTGAAACAAGCATGCAGCTAATCCAGTCTGACTTCAGTCAGAGCACCTGATCTGCATGTTTGTTCAGGGGCTGTGACTAAAACTATTAGAGACACAGGATCAGCAGGAGAGTCAGGCAACTGGTATTATTTTAAATAGAAAAATCCATATCCTTCTCAGTTTAGGTTCCTTTTAAAGGTAAGGTTCAGGGAGTGTGAAAAAAAAAATCCATATCCACTTACCTGGGGCTTCCTCCAGCCCTTCTGCGCTCCGGGCTCTTCTGCGCTCCAACGACGGGTTTTTCTGCGTCCCACGTGGGCGCGCTGATGTCATCGGACGTCCTCCGGGCTGTACTGCGCAGTACAGCCCGGAGGACGTCCTATGACATCAGCGCGCCCCCGTGAGGCGCAGATTGGAGCGCAGAAGAGCCCGACCTGGCAGCTGGGCCTGGCCAGGTCGGGTCGGCCACCGGAGACGACCGGGAGCCTCTGGAGCGGCGGCGAGGGCACCTCCTGCCTGCCACGGGCTGGAGGAAGCTCCAGGTAAGTGAATATGGATTTATTTTTTTTCACACTCCCTGAACCTTCCCTTTAAGGGCTCTGCTTTTGACATGGGAGACCAGGGTTTCGAGTCCTAGCTGGGGCCAGTACCTAGTTCTTGGGCAAGACTTCCTAACTTTGCAGAGTGGCTCCTTGAGTGCACCCTTAGGGCCCTTTTACACTTAAAGGAGTCATCAGGTAAAAAATAAAAAAAAATCAGCCTTACTCACCTGGGGCTTTCTCCAGCCCCCTGCAGCCGACTGTCCCACGCTGACTGCTCCACTCTCCGCTGCCATCCCGGGCTCCCTGCACGTTGTTCAGGCTGACCTCAAGGTCGACCTTCCTGCGGCTGCGTGAAGCGCCGATGTCAATAATGGCCACGTGGTCCGCGGCACACTACGCAGGCGTGCATGTGCAGTACGGAGCACCTGTCTTTGGAACCCCGAGTGCTTCCGAGGACTCCCAAAGCCCACCCAACGCGGAACAGAGCAGTCTCCGACCGATCGGTCAGTGACTGCTAATGGGGGAGCCTGCAAAGAAACTCGGGGACCGCAAGGAGAATGGGAAGGCTCTATAGGAACCAGAGCCTTCCCTCTCCTTAGGTGAGTATCTTATTTTTATTGTCATTTTCACTTCAGACTCCCTTTAATACGTTCTGTAATGTGCATATAAATCCCACCCAAGCAGCTCAGGATGACCCAGAACCATTAGGAAAGTCGTTTTAAATAGAAACAAAGGGGCAGGCACAGTGGATATCTGCCTTAGGGAGGGTTCCACTAACTGGTATAGAAGTACAGGGTATCTCCTCTTGCGTGCTCAGATTTATAAAATAGATGCAATATGTATCATTCCAAAGAGAAAAAGAAATCTTGCACCGCTGCAAGGCTTTTCATTCTGTCAGTTTAATCCTCATTTGTGTGCATACAAATCCATTCCACAATATCGACAAGTATTATAACATCGACTGACATACCCTACCAGAGTCTTGGCTGTGGGGCAATGTGGGAGCGGCAGCGGCCTGCCTGACGACCGTTTCGCTCAACGAGCTTCCTTTGAGGCTCCATGCCTCTTTTTTTTCTCTTTGGAATGATACCATTAGGAAAGTATAGGGAACTAGCAGACCGAAAAAGCCCTACTACTAAAAAGCAAACAGAAACTGTCAGGTGTGTGTGTGTATGTATATACTGTATTTATACAGAAAGGTTAGCTGGAGGCTTGGTAAGTATTTTATGCTGTGGGGGGGGGGGGGGGGGGGCTGCTTTTTTGCTGAAGCAACTCTGGCAAACACATGTACATACTGAGGACTTTGCTGTATAATGATTTCCATAAAAAAAAAAAAACTATAATAGCCCTGCAATGGGCATTCCAGCATGGAAGGGGTGCATTCAGTCAGTGTGAGGAGTCCGGGGGGGGGGGGGGGGGGGTGTCTCTTACCTGGTGATGTAGAGGATTGGAAGTGTGAGCCTGGGCTTATACACACATCTCGGCATTTGATGTGAGGAAGGGGGCGGGAGATGAGGTAACTGAGGTGTATAAGTGGTGCTGGGAGATGACAGCAGCACAACTAGAGGGAGAGACACCTGCAGGTACGGGGGTTGGGGGGAGCAGGGGTGGTATGAGGGACAATTACTTATATGGGTGCAGCTGTTATAATACTGAGGGAGGGTCAGCTTTCATATTTGGTATAATATGAGGTCAGTATTTAGCGTGTACTGTTTATATTGGTATATAATGCTGGGCATACACAGGTAGATAGTTTGTTATCAGGGCCAGAGCTACCATAGGAAAAAGTGGGTAATTGCCCCAGGGCCCCAGAGCCTGTAGGGGCCCCCAAGGTGTCCCTCCCCCATCTTAACTGTTGCTCCCCGGGGACTCTGCAGAGTCTGTTAAGTTGGGAGGTGATTGGGGGAGGGTCAGCAGCCAGCTCAGGGGCCCAGGAGGGAAATTTGGCTGCAACAAAGGGACTCTAATGAGGCTTTTTGGTCGGGGGGTGTTTGTTGGGGGGCACCCAGGCTAATTTTGCCCTAGGGCCCAATTGTTACTTGAACCAGCCCTGTTTGTTATCAATCGAGCCGCTGATGGCTCAATTGATAATTTCCGACATGTCCGATCGCCGCGCGGATCGATTCCCCGCTCGATACCCGCAGGCGGACAATAGCGGAAATCGAGCGGAAGATAAGGAAGCGCCCGCGGGGACGCGGCGGGAGTCGAGCCGTCGGCTAATCGAGCTGTTGGCTCTTACCATGTATTCCCAGCATCAGGGTCAGAAGTGGTAGTTAGGAAGCTCTGTTAGGTAATATTGGTATATATTGGTCAGCAATGGTGTTCACTGTACTGTGAAGTTATATTGGCCATTGTCTTGTACTGTTGTACTGTATTTTGTAAATTATTATATTGTATTCTATATTATTGTATATTATATTGTTATACCTTATATTTTATTGCACAATGCCACGGCAGATGTTGGGGCTATAAATCAAGAATACTAATAATAAAAGGAGTGGTATGTTGTGGGGCATTGTATGGGGGATTTTGGCCATATGGAGGGCAGATATGTTTAGAGAGGCACTGCTGGGAATATGTTTGTATAGAGATTACTAGTAGAATTTAGGGGTCACTGTGGGTTGCAATTCATACATGGGGACTGGAGTGGCATTTAGGGAGGACACTGTGGGGTAAAATCGGTAAATGGTAGTAGCAGCTGCATAGTGTTCGGATACCAGAAGTGACATGTGACATGAAGAGATAGACATGCGCATGTACAGTGCCTAGCACACAAATAACTATGCTGTGTTCCTTTTTTTCTTTCACTGCCTGAAAGAGTTAAATATCAGGTATGTAAGTGGCTGACTTAGTCCTGACTCAGACAGGAAGTGACTACAGTGTAACCCTCACTGATAAGAAATTCCAACTATAAAACACTTTCCTAGCAGAAAATGGATTCTGAGAGCAGTAAAGGGATAAAAAGGGTCAATAGTTCATAGATTTTAGCTCTGGAATACTTCAATGAATGTGTCATAAACAATAAAACAGTTAAAACTTAAAAAGTAGATTTAAACATAAAATAAAACTTTGAAATATCCAAAAAAGTCATTTTCAGGAGAAGGAAGATAAATACAATTGTTTATGTCATTCGTTTATTTTTGCTTTGGGTGTCCTTTAACTACTTGCCGAACCGCTCCACACCAATTGTCGTGAATACGGCAGCAGTACAAGGACCACTCCCCCCGATTGGCATGAATGGCTGGGAATGGGGCTAGCAGGAGATCGCACACACCGCTTGGAAGGCGGAGCGTCTCCCACCGGCGAAACTGCAATGTAAGGCATCACTGTACTGGGGACAGCCGTGTGACACGGCTGTCCCCTCTGTAGGCATGAAAGTGATCGGTTGTCATAGGCTGAAGTCCATGTGCCACCCCCTCTTCCATGTGTTACATCCCTGTACTGTAGCCCTTTCTATCATGAACAGCAGCCTTGGGCATTAGTTTCTTTTTTAATGCATTGTTCCTCATTTTCAGACTCCTCTTATATATGTAGCAACCCCTCCTTCAAGTTCAGGCTCCCCCTTAGGCTGCAGCCGCCCAAAGCCCGGGCCTTTGTGGCCTTTCCAGAAATCCGCCCCTGCTTGCGAGTCTCCGTGTCTTCACTTTGCTGGAGGCAGAAAACAGCTGGGACACCCAAAGCGGCTGATTGGACTAATATTCAGGTATGGACTGTAACGATCGGTGTCAGCACACAGAGAGAATCTGATTATTGGTGATCTGCAGTATCATCAACAATACAGATATATACCTGATTATTGATGATCTGCAGAATCACTAATAATACAAGTATAGCTAACCTCTGGACACCTGAATACGTGTAAGTGCTTGGTGCCACAGTAATGAGTAGAATCACCTGAGGAGCAGATGACTCTAACCAAGGAGAGTCAGACCCTAGAGGATGAGTCCCTGACTGGTTTGCAGAGAGGTCCCTCTGAGAGACAGTGGGTCCCTGCAGATGGACTGAACACCCAGGGGGTGGGTGACGGCCAGAAGGGTCAGCTAGATCGGGTCGGCAACACACGAGCAGATAAGGTAAAGAGACAGAAGGCTAATTCGGTAACCAGGGACAGGCAGGGTTGGCAACAGGTAATCAAATGTGCGTAGGTACCGAATCAGAAAGCAGAAGGAGAGTCAGGAAAACATTAGGTCATAACAGATATCAAACAAGGCCTAGTCTTGAGTGTGAGGTCTGTGGTCTCAACACCCTGGAATTAGTCTAAATAATAACACAATAGTAACACAGTATCCCTAGTCTTGGGTGTGAGGTCCGTGGTCTCAACACCCTGGAACTAGTCTGAAGTATAACACAATTGTAAGACAGTAATCTGGCTAAGTGTGGATTTCCAGGTCCTCCTGGTTCAACCACACTGAAGGATCTGACTAAGGTCTGAGTGCTAACACATAAGCATTCGCAAAACACCAGACACCGAGCAACTGACAGGCAAGGAGTATATATAGCAAAGCGCTCCTCAGCGCCGCCCAGTTCCCTTCAGCTAATCCCTTGGCACACTGGGATCAGCTGATCGTCCTGATCAGCTGACCCCTCTCCTATTGGCATAAAGAACCTGCCTTGCAGCGCGAGCGCGCGTAGCTCTCCATCTGTGTGCACTACTAGGTTCAGACAAACCAGACGCATGCTGCTGCGGAGAAACCGCCGGTCTGAACGCGGAAACAGCCGCCTCACTGTCAGACCGCACGGCGGTGTCTCCGCAATCCATTACATGGACTCTCCGAGAACCGAAGCGTGGTTGCAAGGCTCAGGAGCAGAAAGCTTTCATAGGCGTGGGTAAGACGTGTGACGGGCTCTTCCCACCAACTGACTACTCTACACTGTACCAAAGTGTCATATCGTCTGTGTTGTCCCATGATATGAGATAATATACAAGGTGGGAGGAGCAGGGCTGGCCTTAGGTTTCACAGCGCCCTAAGCGAACCAGATTTTGGTGCCTCCCCCCATCATTCATCCTCTTCACGCACACAGACACAGATCACACACATGCAGATCACACAGACACATACACACAGATCAAATACACACGCAGATCACACACACACATGCAGATCTCGCACACACACACATAGACACACAGACTCACAAATGCAGATCTCATACAAGCAGATCACACACACACACACACATGCAGATCTCTCACACACACATATACACACTCACACATGCAGATCTCGCACACACACATATACACACTCACACATGCAGATCACATACAAGCAGATCACACACACACATGCAGATCTCGCACACACACATATACACACACTGACAAATGCAGATCTCATACAAGCAGATCACACACACACATGCAGATCTCGCACACACACATGCAGATCTCTCACACACACATATACACACTCACACATGCAGATCACATACAAGCAGATCGCACACGCACACAGATCACATACAAGCAGATCTCGCACACACATGCAGATCTCGCACACACGCATGCAGATCTCTCACACACACATATACACACTCACACATGCAAATCTCGCACACACACACATATACACACTCACACATGCAGATCACATACAAGCAGATCGCACACGCACACAGATCACATACAAGCGGATCGCACACGCACACAGATCACATACAAGCAGATCGCACATGCACACAGATCACATACAAGCAGCACACACACGCAGATCACATACAAGCAGCACACACACGCGGATCACATACAAGCAGCACACACACGCGGATCACATACAAGCAGCTCACACACGCAGATCACATACAAGCAGCTCACACACGCAGATCACATACAAGCAGCACACGCACACAGATCACATACAAGCAGCACACACACGCAGATCACATACAAGCAGCTCACACACGCGGATCACATACAAGCAGCACACACACGCGGATCACATACAAGCAGCACACACACGCGGATCACATACAAGCAGCACACACACGCGGATCACATACAAGCAGCACACACACGCGGATCACATACAAGCAGCACACACACGCGGATCACATACAAGCAGCACACACACGCGGATCACATACAAGCAGCTCACACACGCGGATCACATACAAGCAGCACACACACGCGGATCACATACAAGCAGCTCACACACGCGGATTACATACAAGCAGCACGCACACGCGGATCACATACAAGCAGCATGCACACGCGGATCACATACAAGCAGCACGCACACGCGGATCACATACAAGCAGCACACACATGCGGATCACATACAAGCAGCACGCACACACGGTTCACATACAAGCAGCACGCACACGCGGATCACATACAAGCAGCGCACACACACGCGGATCACATACAAGCAGCTCACACATGCGGATCACATACAAACAGCTCACACACGCGGATCACATACAAGCAGCTCACACACGCGGATCACAAACAAGCAGCTCACACACGCGGATCACATACAAGCAGCTCACACACGCGGATCACATACAAGAAGCACACACACGCGGATCACATACAAGCAGCACACACACGCGGATCACATACAAGAAGCACACACACGCGGATCACATACAAGCAGCTCACACACGCGGATCACATACAAGCAGCACACACACGCGGATCACATACAAGAAGCACACACACGCGGATCACACACAAGCAGCACACACACGCGGATCACATACAAGCAGCTCACACACGCGGATCACATACAAGCAGCACACACACGCGGATCACATACAAGCAGCTCATACACGCGGATCACATACAAGCAGCACACACACGCAGATCACACGCACACACATGCGGATCACATACAAGCAGCTCACACACGCGGATCACATACAAGCAGCACACACACGCGGATCACATACAAGCAGCTCACACACGCGGATCACATACAAGCAACACACACACACGCAGACCACACGCACACACACGCGGATCACATACAAGCAGCTCACACACGCGGATCACATACAAGCAGCTCACACACGCGGATCACATACAAGCAGCTCACACACGCGGATCACATACAAGCAGCTCACACACGCGGATCACATACAAGAAGCACACACACGCGGATCACATACAAGCAGCACACACACGCGGATCACATACAAGAAGCACACACACGCGGATCACATACAAGCAGCTCACACACGCGGATCACATACAAGCAGCACACACACGCGGATCACACACAAGCAGCACACACACGCGGATCACATACAAGCAGCTCACACACGTGGATCACATACAAGCAGCACACACACGCGGATCACATACAAGCAGCTCATACACGCGGATCACATACAAGCAGCACACACACGCAGATCACACGCACACACACGCGGATCACATACAAGCAGCTCACACACGCGGATCACATACAAGCAGTACACACACGCGGATCACATACAAGCAGCTCACACACGCGGATCACATACAAGCAACACACACACACGCAGATCACACGCACACACACGCGGATCACATACAAGCAGCTCACACACGCGGATCACATACAAGCAGCTCACACACGCGGATTACATACAAGCAGCACACACACGCGGATCACATACAAGCAGCTCACACACACGGATCACATACAAGCAGCTCACACACGCGGATCACATACAAGCAGCACACACACGCGGATCACATACAAGCAGCACACACACGCGGATCACATACAAGCAGCTCACACACGCGGATCACATACAAGCAGCACACACACGCGGATCACATACAAGCAGCACACACACGCGGATCACATACAAGCAGCTCACACACGCGGATCACATACAAGTAGCACACACACGCGGATCACATACAAGCAGCACACACACGCGGATCACATACAAGCAGCACACACACGCGGATCACATACAAGCAGCTCACACACGCGGATCACACGCACACACCCCCCCTCACAGAACGTCCCCATGGAGTCAAATAAGAGGCCCCCTGGCACTCAGGTTCCCTCCCTCCAATAAAAGTATCTTCCCCGGCACACAGCTTCCCTCTGATTAATGCGCCCCCGTTCTGAGCACCTGTCATTTCCCTTCCTTCCCTCCCTCCCTCCCTCATAGAGAATGGTGCAGGCAGTGTCTCTTACCATCCATCTCGCAAACAGCAGCTCTGCTCAGCTCCCGGGACATAAGGGCTTTGCTTGATGACCTCATCAAGCGAGGACCCTTAAAGCCACAATGCAGAAGAATGTCCCGGGAGCTCAGCTGAGCAACGCTGCTGTTTGTTTGCGAGATGGACGGTGAGTCAGAGCCACTGCCTGCACCGTTCTCTGGGGGGGAGGGAAGGAAGGGAAATAAGAGGTGCTCAGAGCGGGGCGCATTAATCAGAGGGAAAGAGGGAAGCTGTGCGCGGGGAAGATACTTTTATCTGAGGGAGGGAAGCCGGCGCCCCCCTGGAAGCCGGCGCCCTGAGCGACCGCTCCGGTCGCTCAGGTCAAAGGCCGGCCGTGGGGAGGAGGCATCCCAAGTGTGCATGTCAATTGACAGAAATGGCAGTAATAGTAAGGAACAGTCTTACCTCAATATGAAGGTTTAAAAATTAATTTATTGGACACCAAAAAATAATAATGATGTGTTTCTTGGGATTCACCCACTTCTTCAGGTTAATAATACAGTGTCTATAAATAAGCACTTACAATCACATGCCAACATACAACATAGTATAAACATGATTAAACAGACGTAATAAGGAATAATATAATGTAGTATGTCTGTAAGGCCTGACAGGTTATGTCCCCAATCAGTCTCTATGCCCCAATCTATTGCCACGACTGTGAGCCCGGCCCACGGTCTTCACCTATAGACAAGCCCCCACGTGAATAGGAACACGTTATTTGCCTCCTGACTACGGTTACCCCCAGGTCTTAACGTGCAAGGCATACAGACTGAAGTAGAGAGGACGACAAAGGCGTCACTAACCCTATTTTGGGGGGCACGTGCCCCCAATCTGTCCTGGGGTGCCCCGGATCTCTTCCCCAGGGGTGCCCGGCACTGCCCGCTGTCCCCTCCTGGCCTCCTTAGTTTAGATTGCTGTTGCCACTTTGCGATAGATAAGTGACTTTTGGGTCCAAAAGGTTCGCCACCACTGTCCTAATCTATTGTCCCACCATTGCTAGGTTCATGTAAATTTGTCTCCACCCGTTATCACACCTACATTCTGGTCCATGGCCCACCCATTTTTCGGTGTGGCGCGATAAGCGCGCCTGCACAAAATGATCCTCATATTTTTGGCACGCTAGCTGCAGTGTGCTGAATTCTGCTGCCTACAGTATGTACAGTATACGCTGTTCTCTAGTGCCTGCACTGTGTGCTGATCTACCTCCAGTGTGTACAGTGTAAGGTGTTACTCTGTGCCTTTACTGATTGTAAACCAGCTGTATTGTATGCTGATCCCTGCTACTTTTAATATGTACATGTAAAGGATTACGGAGATTCCGCCGCGTCAGGCAGTAGCATGGTGGCTATCTCCGCGTCCCAGCCGGCGGGTTCCGCCGTGCGGGGACAGGATGGCGTGGTGCCTGGGTTGGTGGGGAATGAGAGGGAAGCCGCCGCAGTGCCGAGTGGCATGGCGGCTGTCCCCGCAATTACGCCAGCGGCTTACGCCGCATGGTCGCATGGTGGATCTTTGCCTACTCTCTTACCGCCACACAGACTAAGGTCTACGCGCGCGCGCGCACAGACAGGATTTTTATGCAGACAGAAGGGGAGTCAGCTGATCAGCTGGTCAGCTGACTCCAACACTGATCAGAATTGGTTGAGTGACTGGGGCGTGGCTTTAGAGCGCTCCCAGTATATATAGGGCAGGCCTGTCAGTTGTTCCTTGTCTGCTGTTGCATTCGCTACGTGTTAGCACTCAGACCATAGTCAGACCCGAAAGTGTGCTAGAACCAGCAGGAGCTGGGGATCCACACTTAGACAGATTCTGTTGATAGCTTAAAGTACTAATTGAATTGTATTATTTTTTATGACCTTCTGCTAGTTTTGACTACTCTCCTGTCTTGTGATTCTGTGCCTTCGCCTATCTGATCTGGTTGCCGACTGGCCTTTCCCTCACTCTGTTTCTGTCTTCCGTTTTTGTACTGTGTCTGCCCGTGTGTTGCTGAACTGGCTAGTCTGACTCTCCTGCCCTCACCAGGGTGCTTAGTCCTGGTGAGGGGCCCTTAGGTTAGTTATCACCTAGATAGCTGCAGTACAGTCTGAATCATCTAGATAGCTGCAGTACAGTCTGAATCATTTAGATAGCTGCAGTACAGTCTGAATCACCTAGATAGCTGCAGTACAGTCTGAATCATTTAGATAGCTGCAGTACAGTCTGAATCACCTAGATAGCTGCAGTACAGTCTGAATCACCTAGATAGCTGCAGTACAGTCTGAATCATCTAGATAGCTGCAGTACAGTCTGAATCATCTATATAGCTGCAGTACAGTCTGAATCATCTAGATAGCTGCAGTACAGTCTGAAATCACCTGCTCCTCAGGTGGATAGATGTTGTTGACCTCTTGTCACCTGCTACTCAGGTGACTAGCTATTAGTACTGTCCACGTTCCCTGCTCCTCAGGGAACTATCTGTTGCAGGACAGTCTGTATCACTCGCTCCTCGAGTGATCTCGTTACTTTGTCTTACTGTGCATCAACCGCTCCTTGGGTGAACCTGTCGTTACATCTTTGAGTTTCCAGCTTGCTGGATTATTGTGTTGATTGGAGATACCCCCCGCACCAGCCCCTCTGGACAGTGGGTGTCTCCATCCATATTACTGTTGCACCAAACACCATCTCACATCTTGTGTCCTGTGTCTCTTGGTATACTTGTATTATTGGTGATTCTGCAGATCACCACATAATCAGGTATAACATCTGTATTATTGGTGATACTGCAGATCACAAATAATCAGAAAAACTGTTCTGGCTGACACAGATCGTTACAGTACAGTATTAGCTGTAAAGCCTGGTACACACATACAATTTTGATTAACCAATTTTAGCTCTGTTCATCAAATTCATTGTCTGTTGACGGGGGTGGTAAAATTGGTCAGTGATTGACCAATCAAAATTGTATGTGCGTATACATCTTTGATCTATGCCTATACTGATTGTAAATTATCTAAATAAAGGACAGGGGGCTCCATCCAATATTTCGAATGGGCAGGCCCGTTATCTGTAGCTCACGCCGCTGCTAATTTCATGTACATTTGGCCCCACCCATGGCCACGCCCACTCACCTCATGGCCACGCCAATTTTTTCCCTCCCCACCTGGTGCTCACAGGTGCCCCCGATCTCCAAGGACCCTAGAAACGCCCCTGGAGGACGATAACCCACCAGAACCCCACTGAGGCAAGTAACACAGTTCAATCGTTCATAAGTATCACTCAGGACTATTACCTTGATTCAGTATTATGAGGCCTTCAGCGTTGAATGCCAGTAATGACAGATGTTTCAGGAACAGGCAGTGAATGGTCCAGGCAGTTTGTGAGACAGTTCATGCAAGGTCCACATGCAAGGTTATTCAAGCAACAAGCAAGGATTTTTCCAGGTATAACTAGTGTCCAGTAACAAGCAATGGTCGGTCCAGGTAGCATGTAAGAGTATCCAGTTAACAAGCTGAGGTCGGTCAAGGCGGCAGGCAAGAGTATCCAGTTAACAAGCAGAGGTCAGTCCAGGCGGCAGGCAAGAGTATCCAGTTAAAAGGCAGAGGTCGGTCCAGGCGGCAGGCAAGAATATCCAATAACAGGCAAAAGGTCAGTCCAGGCAACAAGCAAGAGGGTCCAGGAATTAAAACAAGGGTTAATAACAGTAGACAAGAATGGTCAAATACAAGCCAAGGTCGAGATCCAGTAATTCAACAATGTATGTGAGTGCGCACTCAGCAACTAGCCACAGCTATGCTTATCACGGGCAATGACTGGGAGCACTCTGCAGGCTTAAATACAACTTTCATCCAATCAGTGGTCGTCCACAATCCGCACAACCAATCGCACAGAGGTACACCTACCTAGGTGCCAGCTGTAACGTCAGCTGACACCACGCTGTCAGCTGACCGTGGTCAGCTGACTATTGTTTACCTTTGTATAGGGCGTACTGGGAAGTGCCCGCCGCCTATCAGGATGTGCAGTCTGCGTTCCAACAGCTGCGTCATCAGCGGGGATCCAGCGACGAGACCCGGAAGCGACGGATTCCGCCTGGGTCTCGGCGGAAACATTATCAATAACAGGCAGGTTCCTTATACTGACAATGGTACATACTACATTGAACACTCTATCGGTCCTACCAAACGATGTGGGGCGTGACCTAAAGTTCTTAAAGAGTAGACAATGACACTTTTTAGATTATGTTGATATCATTGATATAATTTTACGTATATTTTAATGATTTTGATTCCTTTGTTTTATATAATACAAACATTCAGGCCAGTATTATTTATTGTTATGCTTATTATTCCCCCTTTATTAGACCCCTTGAAACATCTTTTCCATCACTTTTGTGGCCAGAAACAGTGTTTGTAGTTTTTCAAGTTCGCCTACCTATTGAAGTCTATTGCAGTTTGCGAAGTTCGCATTCGCGGTTCACGAACTGAAAATTGGAGGTTCGAGCCATCTCTAAATTTGGCCAACCAGAGACCAATTACACCACAACTGCAGCCCAGCCACTTATTATTCACAAGTGCTGATGAGAATGCGGTTATATATTGACATGTAACATGCTGGCTCAAAGATGTAGGAAACACAATGACGTGCCAAAACTTTGATTTGTGTAAAGTCCTCAGGCAGACCGGTCTAGTCATAAATCTTTGTATATACCTTACTAGCCAGGTATTCCATAGTAGTGAGGCAGCGAAGCATAGCAGCAGACTGACCACAGATCAAACAGTGAGCATAGAAAGAAAGCTTCTCAAAGGTGGCACATAAATCAGCAGTCCAGATTACACAGCAACATAAACAGTGATAAGCCTGACTGGGCAGATACTTGCCAGCAAGGCCAGAGTTCCACTGTCTGTGCCGCTAGGCCAAGAATGTTGTGGCTCTCCTTCTATGTGGAACAGCGCTCCCATTCCATGTCTTCCATGTGTAACATCCATGTACTGCAGTCCCACCCATTCCATGTGCAGCCCCCTCTTCCATGTGTAACATCCATGTACTACAGTCCCTCCCATTCCAGGTGCAGCCCCCTCTTCGATGTGTAACATCCATGTACTGCAGCACCTCCCATTCCATGTCTTCCATGTGTAACATCCATGTACTGCAGTCCCACCCATTCCATGTGCAGCCCCCTCTTCCATGTGTAACATCCATGTACAGCAGCCTCCTCCCATTCCATGTGCAGCCCCCTCTTCCATGTGTAACATCCATGTACAGCAGCCTCCTCCCATTCCATGTGCAGCCCCCTCTTCCATGTGTAACATCCATGTACTGCTGTCCCTCCCATTCCATGTCTTCCATGTGTAACATCCATGTACTGCAGTCCCACCCATTCCATGTGCAGCCCCCTCTTCCATGTGTAACATCCATGTACTGCAGCCCCTTCCATTCCATGTGCAGCCCCCTCTTCCATGTGTAACATCCATGTACTGCAGTCCCTCCCATTCCATGTGCAGCCCCCTCTTCGATGTGTAACATCCATGTACTGCAGCCCCTCCCATTCCATGTCTTCCATGTGTAACATCCATGTACTGCAGTCCCACCCATTCCATGTGCAGCCCCCTCTTCCATGTGTAACATCCATGTACTACAGTCCCTCCCATTCCATGTACAGTCCCTCCCATTCCATGTGCAGCCCCCTCTTCGATGTGTAACATCCATGTACTGCAGCCCCTCCCATTCCATGTGCAGCCCTCTCTTCGATGTGTAACATTCATGTACTGCAGCCTCTCCCATTCCATGTGCGGCCCCCTCTTCCATGTGTAACATCCATGTACTGCAGTCCATCCCATTCCATGTGCAGCCCCCTCTTCGATGTGTAACATCCATGTACTGCAGCCCCTCCCATTCCATGTCTTCCATGTCTAACATCCATGTACTGCAGTCCCACCCATTCCATGTGCAGCCCCCTCTTCCATGTGTAACATCCATGTACTACAGTCCCTCCCATTCCATGTGCGGCCCCCTCTTCGATGTGTAACATCCATGTACTGCAGCCCCTCCCATTCCATGTGCAGCCCCCTCTTCGATGTGTAACATTCATGTACTGCAGCCTCTCCCATTCCATGTGCAGCCCCCTCTTCCATGTGTAGCATCCATGTACTGCAGTCCCTCCCATTCCATGTGCAGCCCCCTCTTCCATGTGTAACATCCATGTACTGCAATCCCTCCCATTCCATGTGCAGCCCCCTCTTCAATGTGTAACATCCATGTACTGCAGCCCCTCCCATTCCATGTGCAGCCACCTCCATGTGTAACATCCATGTGCGGCCTGCGTTCCAGTAGCAGCAGCATCAGCGGGGAACCAGTGCCGGGCAGGTTCCTTATAATGGCAATGGTACATACTACATTGAACACTCTATTGGTCATTCAGGCCAGTATTATTTATTGTTATGCTTAGGAATTGATTATTCTGACCTAGTATGTTTAAAGCAAATCTGAAGTAAAATTAAAATAAAATAAAAATAACAGATACTCACCTATGGAGAGGGAAGGCTCTGGGTCCTAAAGAGCCTTCCCGGAGGCCCCATACTGTGCATGCGCAAGTGCGCAAGAGAGTGTGTACATGCATGCGCAGTATGAAGCAGCCTGTTTTCGGGAGCAGCAGTGAGGAGGAAGGGAGAGGGTTGGCGGGCGAGATGCCTTTCAAGCGGCGTCATGGGTGGTCCGCCATCCCAGAGCCCTCCCTCTCCATCAGTAAGTATTTATTTTGTTATTTAAATTTTCACTTCAGTTTTGCTTTATAGTCCTATTATCGGAATCTACTTTATTGTTATGTCTGTTCAGTCATGTTTACACTTTGAAGTTTGATATGTTATCATATGATTGTGAGCACTGTATATGCTTATTTATAGACACTGTATTATTAAACCCGATCCGAGATGAAAAACTAACTATAGCAAGTAACTTGTCTATATATCTTTTCTAAAGTGTAGATGGTTTACACAGGAAATCTAGCTGCAAACAGCTTCAACAGTATATGATTATTTCTTCCTGTGATAAAATCAGAGCAGCCATATTCTGCTTGTCATCATTACACAGACAAGCTGCTCTGCATCTCCACCCCTCAGCCTGTGAAAACTCCACTCTCCTCTCGTCTCCTCTCTCCTCCCCTCTCTGTCCCCTTGCCTCTGGAATCTCGTGCATGCTTCAGCAAAAGCTTCCTCCTCCCCAAGCTGAGCTACCATGAGCACTTGCAGCATCGGACTCAGAATGCCTTGGCACTGGAGGAGCTGGGGACGTGGACACATTCTTTTATATGCAATTATAATAGAATTTAGAGGAACGAAAAGGAGGGCGTATACCCCAGAAACATCAAAAAGACACCATTTATCTATTAAAATATCATAATTTTATTGGTTACAAATATACAAAAATTAGAAAATATTAAAAAGCCTAGCATAGTGGATCAGGTCCCCCCGCACACACACACAACTCTAAACTCACTCCAGACTCTCACCTCTCCCCATATACATAGTGTTAATCATGAGCACTGGTACCAGTGAATAAGGCCTTATTGCTCCAATGTGTCTATAATTACTGCATTATTGCACAAAAAAGAAAAGCCAAGGTTTCTTCAGTGTGAGGGCCGGATCAGTGAATAATGGCGCACAGCGCCTATGCATAAAAATGGCGCCGCATTAAAAAGATACGCTTATCGTTATTTATCGTTAGTACTGCATAATAATGGCGCACAGGGAAAAAAGCAGAAAAACGGCACACACTAACGTTATTTATCAATAGTGGCACACACTAACGTTATTTATCAATAGTGGCGCACACTAACGTTATTTATCAATAGTGGCACACACTAACATTTATCAATAGCGCCCTACATAAGCCAAACTGCAGACGTTATTTAACTGCAAAATGGCGAATGGATTTAATGTAACACTGTCAAGGTTAGGGTTAGGCACCACCAGGGGAGGGGGGGGGGGGGGTCTAAGGGTTAGGCACCACCAGGGGGGTCTTAGGGTTAGGGATAGGTAAAAGGAGGGTTCTGTGTGAGAGTAGAGTTAGGTATAGTTACAGTACAATATACACCGCCAGGGGGGTGGTTAGGGTTAGGCACCACCAGGGGGGTGGTTAGGGTTAGGCACCACCAGGGGGGTGGTTAGGGTTAGGCACCACCAGGGGGGGGTTAGGGTTAGGCACCACCAGGGGGGTGGGGGTGGTTCTGTGTGTTAACGCTAAATAACAATAAGGCTTTAACGCTAAATAACAATAAGGCTTTAACGTTAAATAGCGATAAGCGGCAAACGGATTAGCGGCAACACCGTGCGCTATTATTCTCAGGCGCCATTTTCAGATGTAAGCAGCAAAGCAAGCCAGCAGCTGCACGGTTCACAAAAGCCCAGGTGCATGTGAGAAGTCTCAAGATCATTCCAGCAAAGCAAGCCAGCAGCTGCACGGTTCACATAACATCAACCAAGCTATGCAATACAGTACCAATTGTTGGTGTCTGGCCTCTAGGAGTCCTGCGGATGCATCCAGTCATGTGTGGTGTCCTGAGAGGATCTCTATTCCACCGGGTCACTCCGTATAGTAGGCAAGGATCGCCACTGGGGTGAGCAAGGATGGCAAATGTAGTCCAGCTGAGAGAGGAAGGTGAAGAGCATCGGCATCAGGGGAGACGCCAAACACACACCAGGCAAACCACGCTAGCCCACGACATGTTTCACCGGACACTTCCGGTTTCCTCAGGTGGGCGTGGTACACAGCTTACAACAACCTACAACTTCCTTACACACTTTGTATAAACGTCCAGCCAATCGCAGAGCGCGGAAACCTCCCGCCCCCAGCCCAGCCCCCACAAGGAGGGACAAGGGAAAGACTGTCATCGTCACCCCAAATCCAGGCGGGGGAGGGCGGGCACAGCAGCTCATGCGACCAGGAGGACGCAACAGGCAAAAACTCCGCAATGCAATCCGCGCGTCCACGGAGGCGGCGCCCCAACCCCCCCCACAAAGGCAACGTCCACCCAGGACAGAGGCCAAAAGGACCCCATCCAGAAGACGCCACAGCAAGGGGGAGGGCGGGGCGGTGCGGAGAGAGCCAGCGGGCGCCGCGCCCGAGGACCCGCACGAGCAGCATCCAGTGAGTACATCTGCACATCAAAGGCCGCACATAAATGTCAGATAAGAAGAGGTTCAGAATCATGATTATAAATCCCCACCGCAAGGAGAAATGAAAGGAAAAACATAGGTAATGACAAATCACATAGCGTCATCACCATATATCCGTAAACTACTGGATAAATCAATTATAGACATGTGTACTTAGTCACAACTAACTATGGCAAGATCTCAGGTGGTGGAACACAGCATCACAAACTCACACAACCTAATCCCACAGGCGGAGAGCAACAGCCCGCCCACACACAAGTCCCGCAGGGCAATCACCAACCTATAGAGGTAGGAAAGGGGCATAACTGATAGATTCATTAAGACCTCATGGGTCTGTTGCCCGTAGGTAAAAGATCCACCTCTGCTCCTTCTGCAGTAAGAGGCGGTCAAAATTGCCGCCTCTAATTGTTTTATGGATGCGGTCTAGACCGATAAAGCGTAATCGATCATGACAGCATCCCTGTTTAGCTCTAAAGTGTCTCGCTACCGGAGTGGGAACACCAGAGGTGCTCTTTGTCACAATACTATTGATATGCTGGGACATACGTGTCCTAAATTCATTTTTAGTTTTGCCCACGTAGAAAGCTCCACATGGGCAAACCAGAAGATATACCACCAAAACGGTGGCACAATTTACAAAATGATTAAGTTCCCAGGTCCTCCCATCCGGCAGCAAAACTGTTTTCCCCACCTTAATGTATCGGCACATTGTACAGCCCCCACAGCTGTACGTGCCCGTCACACTGCAGTGTTTACGGAGACTGTCCTGTCCCTGAAAGTGACTCCTGACCAATCGGTCACGAATAGATGGTGCCCGACGGTAAGCTATCTGTGGTGAGCCTGAAACTACCCCATTTAATGTAGGGTCATTAGTCAGGATGTGCCAATGACGTTTGAGGATCTTCTCCACTCGATCACTTTGTGCACAAAATTGTGTGCAAAAACGCGGGAATGAGGGCTCACTCCCTCGGGGGCCTCCCCCTCTCAACAATTTGCCGCGATCGGTAGTTTGTGCTCTATGAAACGCCCGTTTCAGTGATTTATCTGGATACCCTCGTGCGTGGAACCTCCTCCTAAGGTCATTGGCTTCATCCTGGAAATCCATTTCTCTTGAACAATTACGTTTTACTCTCAGGTATTGCCCCATAGGGATCCCTCGAACAGTATGTCTGGGATGGAAGCTGTCCGCACGTAATAACAAATTCGTTGACGTCTCTTTGCTATACAGGGTAGTGTAGATGTATCCCTGTTCAACAAGATTTATTTGCACATCTAAAAATGGTAGTGTCTGCGCATGCCACTGTAAGGTGAAGCGCAAATTACGATCATTCCTGTTTAACAATCCAACGAACTCGTCAAGTGCGGCAGAGCCTCCTACAGACCACAGGACAAAGATGTCGTCTATGTACCTGTGCCACGCAAGAATGTGGCACAGGTACATAGAAAGGCCCTCATCATTCTTTTATATGCAATTAGGTAATAAATAAAATAATAAAATAAAATAAAAAAGCATTTGGGGGAAGAATGCCCAATAAACTATATTTAAAGAGACACTTAAAGGGAGGGCACAGGACTGCTGCAGGGGGCTGGTAGAAGCCCCAGGTGAGTAAAACTCATTTTTTTTCTGGCTTAAAGCGGAATATAACCCTGCATTTCAACTTTGCTCTAAAACATTATTTACAGCATATTATATGCAAAAAGCATTTTTTTTACTAGACCAGCATTGGAAGGGTTAAACACAGAGGTTTAAAGTTCCGTGGAGAGATATGCAGAAGTTCAGATTGTTACATTCTATTTAGTTATATGTATCTATTGAGAAATGTTACTCAGCTGGGGCTCCAATAGCCCCCTGCAGCTGTCCGGTGCCCTCGCCGTCTCCCTCCGATCCTCCTGGCCCCGCCGGCAGCCACTTCCTATTTCGGTGACAGGAGCTGACAGGCTGGGGATGCAAGTGATTCTTCGCGTTCCTGGCCACAATAGCGCCATCTATGCTGCTATAGCATATATCATATACCATATAGCAGCATAGAGGGTGCTAATGTGTCTGGGAACGCGAAGAATCACTCGCGTCCCCAGCCTGTCAGCTCCTGTCACCGAAACAGGAAGTGGCTGCCGGCGGGGCCAGGAGGATCGGAGGGAGACGGCGAGGGCACCGGACAGCTGCAGGGGGCATTTTTTTGTTTGACTTAAGTGTCCCTTTGAAGCGGAATATAACCCTGCATTTCAATTTTGCTCTTAAACATTATTTACAGTATATAATATGCAACCAGCATTTTTTTTTTACTAGACCAGCATTGGAAGGGTTTTAAAGTTCCTGGAGATTTCTGCAGACGCATCCGAAGCTGACATAGATACATTTTGTTTACATAAATGTATCTAAGTGTTGAATGTGACTCATCTCTCTGACTGAGAAGAAGTTGGAGGACAGCCAAAGAGTGTGTAACATTTCTCAATAGATACATATAACTAAATAGAATGTAACAATCTGAACTTCTGCATATCTCTCCACGGAACTTTAAACCTCTGTGTTTAACCCTTCCAATGCTGGTCTAGTAAAAAAAAATGCTTTTTTGCATATAATATGCTGTAAATAATGTTTTAGAGCAAAGTTGAAATGCAGGGTTATATTCCGCTTTAAGCCAGAAAAAAAATGAGTTTTACTCACCTGGGGCTTCTACCAGCCCCCTGCAGCAGTCCTGTGCCCTCGCAGCCACTCACTAATCCTCTGGTCCCCCGCTGCCAGTTAGTTTCGTTTTTGCCGACAGGCCCGTCAGGACTGGCCGCGCGTAGCTTTTTCCGCATTCCCGACTGTAATTAGCGCTATTGCGGGCCGCAACGCGTACAAAAATAAGCGTTGCTGCATTACGCACGCATAGATATGCAACAACGCGTATTTTTGTATGTGTTGCGGCCCGCAATAGCGCTAATTACAGTCGGGAATGCGGAAAAAGCTACGCGTGGCCAGTCCTCACGGGCCTGTCGGCAAAAACGAAACTAGCTGGCAGCAGGGGACCAGAGGATTAGTAAGTGGCTGCGAGGGCACAGGACTGCTGCAGGGGGCTGGTAGAAGCCCCAGGTGAGAAAAACTCATTTTTTTTTCTGGCTTAAGGTTCACTTTAAAGGGTAGAAAAATGAAGGCAACAAAAGTTTGTCTCGGATCCACTTTAACCTAAAAAAGTGGGGGAATCCTGATAAATGCAATGTTTATTTTGGTGTCCAATAAATTCATTCTTAAACCTCCATAATGAGGTAAGACTGTTCCTTACTGTTACCATCATGTTTGTCAATTGACATGCACACTGGGGTGCCTCCTCCCACCCTGTATAGTCTACTCCCTGTAACCGACATCCAGTGGGTCCAGTGGACCTTTTCTGTGTGAAGTATGACCCAAGTCCAGAAGAGGTCTTTCCTCTCAAGTGGAGATGGATTTCTCCACATGCTTAAAACAGTGGTTGCCTTAGAGCACCCGTGTCTGAAAGTAGAGATGTCCCAAATGGTTCGCCGGTGGACAGTTCCTAGTGAATTTTCCGCTGTTCGCGTTCTCCGTAAATTGCTAACATATGGCATGTTGGACACGCCCCCTATACATAATCATGGAGCCAAATTTTGACCCCTTACCCCACAGTCAGCAGACACATGGCAGCCAATCAGCTAGCACCCCCTCCTGGACCCCCCTATCAAAAAGCAGTTGCGGTGGCCATATTGGATTCATTCTCTGCTGGCTGCTGACTGTTAGTGAGAGCAGGGTCAGACTTGCTGTAGATAGGTAGGGAAAGCATTAGCTAGTTCTTGTTCCTCAATTGCTGTGAAAGCACCCCAAACAGCACTTTTGAGAGCTAGCACATCGGTCTCCTGTGGTTTTTTTGTGTGTGACACTCCACAGCCCACTGACACCCAGAGCTGTGTGCACACTTCTGCTGTTACCTCATAAAGTTGCACGCACAGTATCACTCCTGTGCGTTTTTAATGCATTTTCCAAGTGTTTTTCTATGCGTTTTTGCTTTAAAAAATTGTTATGTGATGTATTTCCGCTTCCTGTTGTCTTCTTAGTTATTTGCATAAAATGCAAAATGAAAACGCATGAAAAACGCACACAAAACGCATATGTGGTTTTTTACTGTATTCTGATAGTCCTATTGCATTTCTTTGTGTGTGACACTCTACAGCCCACTGACACAGAGAGCTGTGTTCTAAATATAATGTGATTTCTGCCCTGTAGGGATTAAAACCCGACTTTGTGTAAACTCCGTAATTTTTAGTGGGACTTTTGCCATGGATCCCCCTCTGGCATGCCACAGTCCAGGTGTTAGACCCCTTGAAAAAACTTTTCCATCAATTTTATGGCCAGAAACAGTCTTTGTAGGTTTTGAAATTCGCCTGCCCATTGAAGTCTATGGCGGTTCACATGTTCGCGAACATTTGCGGAAGTTCACAATCGCTGTTTGCGAATGAAAAATTCTATGTTCGCAACATCTCTATCTATAAGTAGTATTCATTGTTGGCTAATTTCCCCTGAACTGAAAATACTACACCGTATTGGTGCTCCTGGTTTTCTCTGTCTTTTTCTTCCCAGTCACTGGAGTTCAACGTCTGAACCTCGACACACCGGACATCCCACACCAATATTTACAAAAATGTGAGAGGTGTACTCTCTTTTGTTAGATACTGTAGATTTGGGGTGCCAAAGTGCAGTGCAACGGGTGCTCAGCAAAACTGGTAGCCATGGTGTGTGTAAACTAAGGGCTTGATTCACAAAAGGGTGCTAACTTAGTTAGCACACCTAAAAGCCCCTTAGCACGCCTAAAGCCCTTTAGGATGCGCACATTTTCGCGCAAAGTTTAGCGCTGCACGGTGCGCGTGAAACATTGCACCGGATGCGATCAAAACTTCGCACCGGGTGCGCCTAAAACATCGCACCAGGTGCGCACCAGGACGTTGTGACGTCACAGGGACTCCCGATCCACCCTAAAGTGCAGCCTGGCGGCGATTGGCCAGGCTGCGCACGGGGTCTGCGGGGGGGGGCCTCTTTCGCGTCGGGTGGCGGCGGATCGGCGGGGAGCGGCGGCGATCAGGTAGGACACGCAGCAAGCAAAGTGCTTGCTGCGTGTTTTTAAGAAAAAATTATTCAAATCGGCCCACCAGGGCCTGAGCGGTGCCCTCTAGCGTCTCTGGACGAGCACAGCTCGTCCAGAACGCTAGGGGGTTAAAAGCTGTAAATAATAACCATAACTGGGTGCTTAATTGATTTGTTAGATAAGTTGCAGTAGGTGGTATGTAGATTTGGGTGCCTAGCAGTATTATTTTTATTTATGCATGACATCTTCTGCAGTGCTACTGTTTATAGAGAATATATACAGGGCCGTAGCAATATGGGTTGCAGAGTTTGCGACTGCATCGGGGCCCTTGGGCCAGAGGGGCCCTCCCTCACCTGCAGTATTAGCTCTCTATTGGTCGTGTGCTCATAATAATCACTTCTATAGATACTTGGAGTAGTGGTAATCATTAACAAACTGCTCCCCATCCCCTTCTTGCATCTCTGACACTGTGGTTGCCATTGGCAGGTTTTGGTGCGTATCAATTGTTATGTATAGAGTCCTTGGGGGGCCCCAATGTAAAACTTACATTTGGGCCCACAGCTCCTTAACTATGCCACCGTATATATAGGCCTTGATTCACTAAAGGGTGCTAACATAGTTAGCACGCCTAAAAGCTTTATACGTGCAAACTAGGATGCTAAGTCGTTTGTACGTCTAAAGCTGTTACTTATCACGTGCAAAGTTTACCACTGCGTGCGAAACGCCGCACCGTTCGTGTGTTAAATAGCTTATGAGGCTATTTAGCACACGGACGGTGCGATGTTTCGTGCGCACCACGCAGCACTAAACTTTCCGAGCGCAAAAGTTTGCCTTTGCACGTGCTAAGGGGCTTTTCACTGGCGTGCTAACACTTAGCACCCTTTAGTGAATCAAGCTCATAGTCTTGCCATTAATAGTGATGACCGCTATCAGATAATTAAGATTACACAACATTTCGAGTACATTTTCGTAATTACTCCCATTCACAATTATGACTTGTAAATTCAATTGGTTTTGTGTAATCATTTGTAATTTCGTGTAATTTTCTCGTCATTTTGTGGCAATTTAGCCCCCATACATGCTATTGTCACCAAAATGGCTACATACTGGGCTTGATTCACAAAAGGGTGGTAACTGAGTTAGCAGGCCTAAAGCCCGTTAGGACGCATAAAGGTTAACGTGTGAAACATCGCACCAGGTGCGACTAAAACATCGTACCGGGTTTCAAGAGCACCCGGTGCAACGTTTTAGTGACACCCGGTGCGGTGTTTCACGCACACCACTAAACTTTGCGCATGATCAATAAAAGCTTTGGGCGTGCTAACTGCTTAGCACCCTAGTTAGCACACCCAAAGCTTTTAGGCGTGCTAACTGAGTTAGCACCCTTTTGTCAATCCAGCTCACTGTATGTAAAGGAGAATAGTGGATACAAGTCAAAAAAAAAATTTTTTTTCAAACAGAAAAATGCCAAGGAAAAATGTTTTTTTTTAACTCAGAAAAATGACAGTTTTACTTTGCATTTAAAAAAAAAAAAAATTTTGGTCCTTTTGAAAACAATTTTTGGACCCACTATTCCCCTTAATACATGTAGCAATTTTAATGGCAATAGGCTTTGCTATTAACTGCTATATTATTGCTAAAGTCAGCACTAACTTACGTGAAAATTATGCAAAATTATGATTGCTCACAATTACAGAAGTTAATTACGATTTTCCCCTAAATTTCACATGATGATATTGCATATTTCAATGCGAAATTACATCTTTGCAAAATTTGTGCTCATTGCTAGCCATTAACTGTCCCTCAGTGGTTCTCACACGCAAATCCCTACCATTGTCATAGGTCCATCATAGTCTAAGGTCAATATAGGGAGAAGACAATCAACGTTGTGTTTTTGGAAGAAAGAAACCCACACAGACATGGAGAGGACATACAAACTCCGTCAAAATAGTTCCTGAGCAGGGATTTGAAATGGGGATGTCGTAGGCGAGAGTACTAGACAGTACGTCACCATGCAGCCAGCAGTGGCCTTGTGGTGCTACTGAGTGTCTGGGGGTAGTAATTGGAAAAATTGGGAGACCAAAAACCATATCCTCAATGGTGCGCCACAACACCAATAACAATAATATAACCATATAAGTACAAGGATATATAGTAAAAAAAAAAAGTATTTTTGAAGAGACAAAAAAGTTTCAAGAGTATCTTAATTTTTAATGTATCAAAAAGTTATTTTGTAAAAACAGAGTTCACAAATCTTCAAGCGAATTCATCTTTGCAAACATCATCCAATTATCAAGTACCAAAAACATACGTTGAAATATGCAATTGTTTAAAAAGGCGACTTGTTTCGGAGTAACCTTCTTCAGGCCTTCACAATAAATTGTAATCTAAAATGTAATATATAGAAAATACAACATTAAGTTACAGTAATTACCAATAAAGCAACCAAACTGCATCAAATACATAAAAATAAATATGAAAATTAAAAAACAACAATGGTAACATAATCAAAAATAGCAAGATGAGAGCAGACCAGAAAAAAAATAAATAGACCCAACAGAGATAAGCCAGGGTTCCCAAAGAGGGACTGTCCCTCCAAAAGAAGGAACAGTTGTGAACTATGGAAACAGTGCATAATAAAAGGTTTAGTACACTAGAACCTGTAGGAAGGAAAAGGGCAGCATGTAATAAGTACACTATTGGAAGCAACATTACCTCTTTTAGCCATGACATGGCCTCCCCGATCTCAGGGTGATCCCAGTTCTCTGCTGTCAGATCCTCAACTATCGTTTCAAAGAAGCTGCAGAACTCCTTATGCTCTGACGAGGCCTCTATGCTGCACATTCTGATGTCCTGTCAAGTTAAAGGTACGACTTACATTCTGATAGAATAAATCACAGCAGAGAATATATAATAATCCAGGATGTATGCTCAAGAATTATGACAAGTCTTTGGCTTTCACTACTGTCTTCATATCTACAAAAATGATACATTTATCACTTGAAAGTAGGTGCTTTCATTCCCTTGATTAAAGATGCAATCTGTTCAAGGCTGTTTTTGAGCAAAGACATTCCAGGCCATTGCCTGGAGCACCATTGTTCTCAGGGGATCATCCATATGATCATCATCATCAGCAGCTCCCTGCGAATCTGTTTACCCTTCACCTCTTTCAGCGCCAGTAGTACAGGCCTCTCCACCCCCTTCCCCCTATCAGTATCTGGCTTTTACCTGATTGCACTTCAGAGGGAGAGGAACCTGCATGGTGCAGTCCTGGAGTTTTATTGGCGCCCCGGCAGCTGAAGAGCAGAGAGAGCGGGCCCTTCTTGAAGCAGAATCGTAGGAGCCCCCTTGTGTCAGCCTAAGGATCTGCTACTCACTTTTGTGTAGGAAAGCCTGAGAGGCAGCAACAGCAAGTTTCAAAGTGAGCCTGTAGACATGGTCAATGTCTCACTGTGCCCCACATGACATACTGTTTGTCAAGTGACCCTTGGTGTCCCTGAAGAGGAGTAGTGGGGTGTCTTGTGTGTCATCAGCTCTGCCACTACCACCAGACAATATAAGTTCAAAGATATATAGTAAAAAAAAAAGTATTTTTGAAGAGACAAAAAAGTTTCAAGATGATCTTAAATTTTAATGTATCAAAAAGTTATTTTGTAAAAACAGAGTTCACAAATCTTCAAGCGAATTCATCTTTGCAAACATCATCCCATTATCAAGTACCAAAAACATACGTTGAAATATGCAATTGTTTAAAAAGGCGACTTGTTTCGGAGTAACCTTCTTCAGGCCTTCACAATAAATTGTAATCTAAAATGTAATATATAGAAAATACAACATTAAGTTACAGTAATTAACAATAAAGCAACCAAACTGCATCAAATACATAAAAATAAATATGAAAATTAAAAAACAACAATGGTAACATAATCAAAAATAGCAAGATGAGAGCAGACCAGAAAAAAAATAAATAGACCCAACAGAGATAAGCCAGAAAAAAAAATTAAGCTTAATAAAAAATTAAACTTAAAGAGACTCTGTAACAACAAAAACCTCCCCTGGGGGGTACTCACCTCGGGTGGGGGAAGCCTCCGGATCCTAATGAGGCTTCCCACGCCGTCCTCTGTCCCACGGGGGTCTCGCCGCAGCCCTCCGAACAGCCGGCGACTGTGCCGACTGTCAGTTCAATATTTACCTTTGCTGGCTCCAGCGGGGGCGCTGTGGCGACTTTCGGCACGGAAATAGACGAAAATACCCGATCTCCGTCGGGTCCGCTCTACTGCGCAGGCGCCGGAAACTTGCGCCTGCGCAGTAGAGCAGACCCGACGGCGATCGGGTATTTCCGCCTACTTCGGCGCCGAGAGGCATCAGAGCGCCTGCGCAGGAGCCAGGAAGGTAAATATTGCGTCACGGCTGTACGGAGGGCTACAGCGAGACCCCCGAGGGACGCAGGACGGCGTGGGAAGCCTCATTAGGATCCTGAGGCTTCCCCCACCCGAGGTAAGTACCCCCCAGGGGCCGTTTTGTCGTTACAGTTCCTCTTTAAGATCCAAATCCCTGCTCATAAACAGTGCTCCCCTTCTGGAATTAGGATTCTTAAACTGTATTTTTTGTTTGGACCAATAGCCTTTCCATCGTAAATTGTCAATAATGGCCCATAGCGCATATTATTATCTTTTTATATATTGTATACTAGCTGGTCGCCCGGCGTTGCCCGGGTATGTAATTGGCTAGTGTTAGCTCTGTCCACTTTTTCTAATCCTAACACACAATTACTCAATGATGACCTAGTTTGTGAGGTTTGCGGTCTTTGGCATCAATAATTGGCATTGAAATGAAATAAATCTAATTGGCTGTGGCTCCACTCCTTTGAAAATCAATAGGTGAATTTTGATTAGCTATTGTAGGCTCCACCCACTTTTCTGAATATTAATCCCAGTCACCCAGTGACCAACTGTGCAAAGTTTAAGAACCCTGCCATTGACAGACAGTGTAAGAATGGCTGCAGTTTACATTCTGGCAGTGAAATTTGTATTTTTCTCCACCCACTGATGTCCTAATGTTTCCAGTATATTGGCTGCTGTTGGCTGTGGCCACTTTTTCTAACCCTAACACACACTTGTCAATACTCATTGACCAAGTTTGTGAGATTTGTGGTCTTTGGCATGAATAATTTTCATTGAAATAAAACACATCTGATTCGCTGTTTGTGGCCCCAACCCCTTTTCTAAATATTTAACCCCAGTCACCCAATGATCAACTGTACCAGGTTTGAGGCTTGTGCCATTAACAGTGCAAAAATGGCAGCAATTAAATATTTGCCTTGAAAATCAATAGGTGAATTGTGATTGTTTTTTGTAGGCTCCACCGACTTTTCTGAATATTAATCCCAGTCACCCAGTGACCAACTGTGCAAAGTTTTAGAACCCTACAATTAATAGTGTAAGAATGGCTGCAGTTTACATTTTCCCAGTGAAATTTGTGTTTGTCTCCGCCCACTGAAGACTCGGCATTGCCCAGGTATGTATTTGGCTGGTGTTGGCTCCGCCCACTTTTTCTAACCCTAACACAAAATTACTTAATGACCAAGTTTGTGAGCTTTGCGGTCTTTGGCATCAATAATTTGCATTTAAATAAAATAAATCTGATTGGTTGTGGCTCCACCCCTTTTCTGAATTTGAACCCCAATCACCCAATGGCCAACTGTACCAGGTACAGGTGATTAACAGTGCAAGAGGCTTGTGCCATTAACAGTGCAAGAATGGCATCAATTAAATATTCCCCTTAAAGATTAATAGGTGGATTTTGATTGGCTTTTGTAGGCTCCACCCACTTTTCTGAATATTAATCTCAGTCACCTAGTGACCAACTGTGCAAAGTTTGAGAACCCTACCATTAATAGTGTAAGAATTGCTGCAGTTTACATTTTCTCAGTGAAATTTGTATTTGTCTCCGCCTACTGATGACCCAGCATTGCCCGATTATGTATTTGGCTGGTGTTGGCTGCGCCCACTTTTCCTAACCCTAACACCCATTTACTCAATTACTCAATGACCAAGTTTGTGAGCTTTGCGGTCTTTGGCATCAATAACCTGCATTAAAATGAAACAAATCAGATTGGCTGTTTGGGGCTCCACCCCCTTATATAAATTTAAACCCCAGTCACGCAATGATCAACTGTACCAGGTTTGAGGCTTGTGCCATTAACAGTGCAAGAATGGCAGCAATGAAATATTCCTCTGAAAAATCAATAGGTAATTTTTGATTGTTTTTGTAGGCTCCACCCACTTTTCTGAATATTAACCCCAGTCACCCAGTAACCAACTGTGCAAAGTTTGAGAACCCTACCATTAACAGTGTAAGAATGGCTGCTGTTTACATTTCCCCAGTAAAATTTGTATTTGTCTCCGCCCCCTTATGACCCTGCGTTGCCCGCTTATGTATTTGGCTGGTGTTGGCTGTGCCCACTTTCCTAACCCTAACACACAATTAATCAATTACTCAATTACCAAGTTTGTGAGCTTTGCAGTGTTTGGCATCAATAATTTGCATTGGAATAAAACAAATCTGATTGGCTATTTGTGGCTCCACCCCCTTTCTGAAATTGAACCCCAGTCACCCAATGATCAACTGTACCAGGTTTGAGGCTTGTGCCATTAACAGTGCAAGAATGGCAGAAATGTAAATATTCCCCTTGAAAATCAATAGGTGAATTTTGATTGGCTTTTATAGGCTCCAACCACTTTTCTGAATAATAATCCTAGTCACCCAACGACCAACTGTGCAAAGTTTGAGAACCCTACCATTAACAGTGTAAGAAAAACAAAAGTTTGCTTTCTTAAAACAGAAAGAATTTGCGATAATTCAGGTTAGAGTGAGCTTGAGATGTCTCCCAGTGCATCACTGCTGAATATATGCAAATTAACCATTGTTACCCTTAGAAGCTAAACACACCTCCAGAACTGCTGGAATGCAATGATATGTCAGCTTGTTAATTTGTACAGAGCCATAGTAATCCAACATGCATACGGACTGTTTTGGATTGTTTGATCCTCATCAGTGCATGGCACGGATTAATTTGGCTCTATGCAGTAGGGCTTGTAACACCGAGAGGTACAGACTAATCAGCGAGCTCATGGTGACCCAGAACTCATTGGAGTGTGTAAGGGACTACAATGGTCCTAAAAGCCCCCTTACTAAGATGTTAAGAAAAACAAAAGTTTGCTTTCTTAAAACAGAAAGAATTTGCGATAATTCAGGTTGGAGTGAGCTTGAGATGTCTCCCTGTGCATCACTGCTGAATATATGCAAATTAACCATTCTACCCTTAGAAGCTAAACACACATCCAGTGTAACAGTGTAGGAATGGCTGCAGTTTACATTTTCCAGTATTTGTCTCTTTTTGGTTATGGGAATAAAAAGTATCCTATACTTTATTCCAGGTAATATACTATGTGTGTGCCAAATTTCATTCAAATCCGTTCAGCCATTTTTGCGTGATTGAGTAACAAACATCCAAACATCCGAACTTTCCCATTTATTATTTTAGTAGGATTGTGTCATTATTTTAGGTGGTGTTTCCTTCTTGATTTTGTCCAGATGGTACCCGTCCCAATTTTTGTCCTGTATATTACAGGTATTCTGATTTTTACCTGTATCTCCTCCTTTCCCTTCATTCAGTGGTGAGCTAGATTTGTTTGCTCTCTTTTCCTTCCAATTTTCTATAGGATCTATGATTCCTACACAGTTTGGTTATTTATTTATTTTTTTCAGGTAGCTTATGTTTATTTTTTATTTAGATTTTTTTGATTTTCTGGCTTATATCTCTTGGGTCTATTTATTTTTTTCTGGTCTGCTCTCATCTTGGTAATTTTGATTATGTTACCGTTGTTGTTATTTAATTTTCATATTTATTTTTATGTATTTGATGCAGTTTGCTTGCTTTATTGTTAATTACCGTAATTTATTGTTGTATTTTCTATACATTAAATTTTAGATTACAATTGTTTGTGAAGGCCTGAAGAAGGTTACTCCGAAACAAGTCGACGTTGTCGCCTTTTTAAACAATTGCATATTTCAACGTATGTTTTTGGTACTTGATAATGGGATGATGTTTGCAAAGATGAATTCGCTTGAAGATTTGTGAACTCTGTTTTTACAAAATAACTTTTTGATACATTAAAATTTAAGATCATCTTGAAACTTTTTTGTCTCTTCAAAAATACTTTTTTTTTTACTATATATCTTTGAACTTATATTGTCTGGTGGTAGTGGCAGAGCTGATGACACACAAGACACCCCACTACTCCTCTTCAGGGACACCAAGGGTCACTTGACAAACAGTATGCCATGTGGGGCACAGTGAGACATTGACCATGTCTACAGGCTCACTTTGAAACTTGCTGTTGCTGCCTCTCAGGCTTTCCTACACAAAAGTGAGTAGCAGATCCTTAGGCTGACACAAGGGGGCTCCTCCGATTCTGCTTCAAGAAGGGCCCGCTCTCTCTGCACTTCAGCTGCCGGGGCGCCAATAAAACTCCAGGACTGCACCATGCAGGTTCCTCTCCCTCTGAAGTGCAATCAGGTAAAATCCAGATACTGATAGGGGGAAGGGGGTGGAGAGGCCTGCACTACTGGCACTGAAAGAGGTGAAGGGTAAACAGAGTCGCAGGGAGCTGCTGATGATGATGATCATATGGATGATCCCCTGAGAACAATGGTGCTCCAGGCAATGGCCTGGAATGTCTTTGCTCAAAAACAGCCTTGAACAGATTGCATCTTTAATCAGGGGAATGAAAGCACCTACTTTCAAGTGATAAATGTATCATTTTTGTAGATATGAAGACAGTAGTGAAAGCCAAAGACTTGTCATAATGCTTGAGCATACATCCTGGATTATTATATATTCTCTGCTGTGGTTTCTTCTATCAGAATGTAAGTCGTACCTTTAACTTGACAGGACATCAGAATGTGCAGCATAGAGGCCTCGTCAGAGCATAAGGAGTTCTGCAGCTTCTTTGAAACGATAGTTGAGGATCTGACAGCAGAGAACTGGGATCACCCTGAGATCGGGGAGGCCATGTCATGGCTAAAAGAGGTAATGTTGCTTCCAATAGTGTACTTATTACATGCTGCCCTTTTCCTTCCTACAGGTTCTAGTGTACTAAACCTTTTTATTATGCACTGTTTCCATAGTTCACAACTGTTCCTTCTTTTGGAGGGACAGTCCCTCTTTGGGAACCCTGGCCCTCTTTCTTCCTTATTTGTCCCACTTCTGATGTACAGATTTATTGTAAATATATGTATTTCTCTACAGAAATATGTGTTTAACTGACTTTAAACTTTATTCTCATCAATTAAATTGATTTATTTCTTATTTTCAAATGTTAAAATGAATTAAAACTACTGATGATAGAAAGGACCAGTGTGGTTTGAATGATAAAACTACATCCTTTGGCTCTGAATACTTTGTGATATGCATGGTGAGGGGTGTGGTAGGGCGTGGTTTGAGGTGTGGCAGGGGCGTGTCTTTTATCCGAAAATTACCTTGCCTCTCTTATGTCCATAGGAGTACAATGATGCTAACCTGCCCCACTTCTGCCTGTAGGACTGTAAAGCATTACCCTTGAGATCAGGGGTGCCTTTGTCACTCCAGGCAAGAAAAGCTGTAACCCCCCACCACCACTACCCCGTGGTGCCCCCCCCCCCCCCCATGAAATTTTAATGCGGCAGCGTTTCACCCAAAAATAATCGTAATGCGGCAGCGTTTCCCCAGAAAATAATCGTAATGCGACATCATTTCACCAGAAAAATAATCATAAATGCGGCAGCGTTTCACCAGAAAATACACAATGTGGGCAGTGTTTCACCAGAAAATACACCTAATACAACCAAAGTACAGTTTTCAGAAGAAGGCAGGCCTGCCCGAAGACAATCCCCACACACAGCATCTCTGCCTGCACGCCATGTGACTGCCTGCCCCAAGACTAAGTCAGTCCCCACACAGCATCTCTGCCTGCACGCCGCTTGACTGCCTTCTCCACCACCACCAACAGGGTCCAGGACTCCAGGTGGATTCCTGAATTTTTAAGGCTGCTGCTAGCAGCGACCGCTATAATAATTTTTCTGGTGCGTGTACATGTCTGCCTAATTGACATGTGTCAATTCCCCTTCGTGATCGTTACCTTGCCGCGGTAAAGGGGCTTGCGTATCACAATGAAGCAATGACTATATGAAAGTGTTGGGGGGCACACACAAGATAATAAGGTCGTTGCTTCATTGTGGACAGACCAAATTTGATCAGCTGGACAGTCACTGTTGTTCTGTCATTGAGCTACCTCAGCCTGGCGACTATATGGACTTGAAAACCGCTATCGCCTGCACTCTCGCCATGGTGCGCACCAGTCCAGCACGGCCGTCACTACACAAACAGCTGTTTGCAGTGCATTACACAGTGAGTTTGGTCTGTCAGTGTGAAGCAGTATGTTAATTACACTACCTGATTGATGTATACACATGCAAGATGTTTTAAAGCATTTTATGCCTCCAATTTAGCATGCAATGTGATATCTGCCCTTAAAATGCTGCTTTGCGTCAAATCCTGATTTTTCCCTGGGACTTTTGGCATGTATCCCACTCTTCCATGCCCCCCTCCAGGTGTTAGACCCCTTGAAACATCTTTTCCATCACTTTTCTGGCCAGAATTAGCATTTGAATTTCTGAAAGTTCTCCTGCCCATTAAAGTCTATTGCGGTTCGCAAAGTTCGCGCGAATGCAAACCTTTTCGGAAGTTAGCATTTGAGGTTCACGAACCTAAAATCAGAGGTTCAAGCCATCTCTAATGTTAACCCTGATTGCCCCACCTGTCATCCCTCCCAAAGGGTGTATAGTGTTGCCCTTTGGACTGTCCTGCCCATCTTCTGTCCACAGGAGTGTCCAGTGTTACCATCAAATCACTCTGCACCTCTTCTGCCTGTCATAAGGCTTGATGGGTTGTCCCAGAGCTCCCAGGATACCGAAAAGATACAAAGGAAAAAAGGCCAGGAGCCAAAAATACAAACTGAAGACGAAGCACCCTCATGTATTTTACCATATATATCAGTGGGTACGTTAGAGAAAAAACCTACCCTGCTCTCGGTTTTATCCTTCACTGCTCAGCCTGCTTGTTATCAGCCCTGATAAAATCCCCAACTGAGCATTCAGTCTGGCTTTGCTCAGGAATCATTATAGCTGATTCATTATAGCAGAGCCAGAAGGGGACAGGCTTGGGCTTAAAAAGACATCAGAAAAGACAGACTCAGCTATAATGATTCCTGAGCAAAGCCAGACTGCTCATTTGGGGATTTTATCAGGGCTGATAACAAGAAGGCTGAGCAGTGAAGAATGAAACAGAGAGCAGGGTAGATGTTTTCTCTAATGCTACCACTGATATATATGGTAAAATACATGAGGGTGCTTCGTCTCTGGTTCACATTAAGTGTTATACTCAAGTATTAAGGGTTGCTACAAATGGCAACCACTATCAATGTGTATAGAAGGTTCCGCTCCGGTTGGGGTATCCACCCATTGCGGTCGCTCTCCAGGTGATTATTCTCCTCTATATACTGAGTAAGTACAGACTGATTCTCAAACAGGGGGTGAAACTAAAAATTGCAATCATCCAACTAAAGTGTACTATGAAACAACTGGTAGGAGGAGGCGCCCAGGACAATAAAACACATTAAAAATACTAAAATAGAGAAAAGGTTGTCCCATACCTCCCAACTTTTTGAGATGAGAAAGAGGGACACTTAAGACACACAATCCTGCCACACCTCTGATCACGCCCCCATCACACCCCCTAGTCATGCATACCATTAAGATTTCATAAGAAAAATATGTTGTTTTATAATTCAAACCACACCGGTCCTTTCTATCCTGGTTAATTTTCCTTCATAGTAACAATTTACAATTAGTAATATATCAATTTAAAGGATGGAAATAACGTTTAGAGTCAATCAAACACATTTTTTAGTAAAGAAATATATATATTTACATAGAAAGAAGGACAAAGTCCTGAAAGAGGGACAAATGAGGAGGAAAGAGGGACAGTTGGGAGCTATGGTTGGCCTACCTCTCTAAGTCAATGAGCCAGTCAAACATTGACTAATGAAAAGTATTTTTTATTGCACAAAGGAAGACTGCACGTTTTGCAGGTTCAGATCAATGACAAGTTGTATCAGGTGGCTGAACTCTTCTGTCTGTAGAAATGTACAGTGTTGCCCTCTAATCACCCTCTCGCTTTCCTGTCTGCAGGTTCTGGAGTACAACACCCCAGGGGGAAAGTGTATTCGGGGAGTGACAGTTCTGACATCTTACCGGAAACTGGCGGCATCAGAGTTACAGAAGGATGACAACATTCGAAGGGTCCTGGCAGTGGGCTGGTGTATAGAGCTGGTGAGTCTTGTTGCATCTTCATTTATGACCTGTAGGAGTGACTGTGTGTAACTGACCACTTTAATCCTCCTCTGCAGCTTCAGGCTTTCTTTGTGATCTCTGATGACATCACGGACCATGCGGTGATCCGGCGTGGTCGGCTACCCTGGTACAAAAAGGTGACTTCCATGACTTCTATCTGTCTGTATCTATATTATAAACAGGGAGGGTATATGCGGCTGTTAACCATAGATGCAAGGCAGTCCTGAAGTTCTGATTTATGTATTCTGTTACAGGATGGCATTGGAATGAGTGCGGTCAATGATGGCTGCCTGCTTGAATCCTGTTTGTACCAAATCCTGAAGAAGTACTGCCGTGGGCAGCCATACTACCTGGACTTGTTGGAGCTCTTCCTGGAGGTGGGCTTCCTTTGTAGAGTGATTGAGGATTCAGAAATCAGCCATTCAATAAAAGGCATTTTTTATGGCCGATTCTACCGCAATATTGTCAGACCCCTGACCTGCTGCATGCTTGTTCAGGGTCTATGGTTGATAGAATTAGAGGCAGAGGGCCAACACGGCAGCCAGGCAGCTGGTATTGCTTAAAAGGAGATAAATATGGTAGCCTCAATATTATTCTCACCTCGGGTTCCCTTTAAAAGTGCAACGCAAAGACAGAGGGCCCAAGTTTTGGTGACCCTTTCCCGAGAAAATTCACATAATTGTGCAGGTTTTCTCAAGAAAATACACGTAATGTGAGCAGATTTGAACAAAAAACACGTTCAATAACCCCAATATGCACAATCGTTATCAGATATGACCCCAATATGCACAATCGTTATCAGATATGACCCCAATATGCACAATAGTTATCAGATATGACCCCAATATGCACAATCGTTATCAGATATGACCCCAATATGCACAATCGTTATCAGATATGACCCCAGTATGCACAATCCTTATCAGATATGACCCCAATATGCACAGTCGTTATCAGATATGACCCCAGTATGCACAATCGTTATCAGATATGACCCCAATATGCACAATCCTTATCAGATATGACCCCAATATGCACAATGCTCAGCAGATCTGACCCCAATATGCACAATGCTCATCAGTTCTGACCCCAATCAGCAGCACCACCTGAAAAAGAAAAGAAAAACCCATTTACTCACCTACAGTCAAAAGACCTCCTGTCCCGACCTCCTCCTCGACCGACCTCTTTGTGGCACGCAGCTCCCAGCTCTTCACGTGACTTCCTGCCTGCAGCTTGCATTACCCGGTGAGCAGGGCTACGGGAAAATGGCCGCCCGAAGCCCTGCACTGCAGACTCCAAGTCTGCAGAGCAGGGCTTCGGGTGGCCATCTTACCGTAGCCCTGCTCTGCTGCTTCGGGCTGCTATTGTGAACTGACTCGGCGTCTCTTAGACGCCTAAAGTCAGTTCACGCCAGGGGGTGCTTTGGGGGTGCTTGGACAATTCTAGGGGGTGCTTGAGCACCCCCTAGCACCCTCCTGGCGCCGCCCATGCTGGCAGCCCTGCTGATCCTCTGTCTCTAATACTATTCGCCATAGCCCCTGAACAAGCATGCAGCAGATCAGGTGTTTCAGACTTTAAAGTCAGATCTGACAAGACTAGCTGCATGCTTGTTTCTGGAGTTATTCAGATACTACTGCGGAGATATAGACCAGCAGGGCTGCCAGGCAACTGGTATTGATTAAAAGGAAATAAATATGGCAGCCTCCGTATACCTCTTACTTCAGTTCCCCTTTAATGTCACCAGCGCCCGCTACATACACGCGGTAGTGCAGCATAGCATGCGCTCCTAAATAACGCGCGCTACCTTTAATTTATGGCCGTTTCTACTGCAAGATGAGATTGGCCCAAAATGTTGCCTATATACCACGTAGGGGCTTTCTGTAAGCCCCTACGTGGTATATGCTGCATGACAGGTAGCATTTTGGGCCAATCACATCTCACAGTTGGAGCAGCCATAAATTAAAGGTAGCACACGTTATTTAGGAGCGCATGTTACGCTGCACTACCGCGTGTAGGGTGTGGCGCTGTATTTAGCGGGCGTTGGTGTCATTAAACCTGCAATGCTTTAGCAGTGCAACTTGATGAATCAACCCCTTTGTCTTTAAATTACATGTGTCCTTCAGACATTCTTACTTTTTTAGGTTTTTTAGGTTTTTTTGTGTTTTTAACCAGTTATGCCTAACTGGATGCATATATTCGTCCGGAAGGCGCAGCTCAGAGGCATTCTGGACGAATATATTTTTCCAGCGGTGTTGCGCCGGTTGCTGGGAACGATTGCGGAAGGGGAATGAGTGTTCCCCCGAAGCAACTGATCCCCTGTGAATGAATCAACAGGAGGCATCTTGATTAATTAAAATAAAGCACTTCCTGGTAACTTCCAGGAGAATTCTTAGCAGGGATGCTCTTAACTTCGAATTTGGATGAAATTCAAATAGGGTTATTCGAATTTCATCCTACTAATTACAGCAGCTGTGCGGGTGGCCAAAGGGGGGGGTTAATATTACCCATCAGGCGTCTTCTTCGCTCATCCCTCGGCGCCTCCCAAGCTGCGTTCAAATCCGGAGTCACGTGACTATACACTTCCTCCTTCAACCCGGAAGGAGGAAGTGTATGTAATCACGTGACGCTGGATGTACCACCCAAAGAAAGTCTAATTTGTGGTGGAAAAAAAGAAGATATAGATTGTATCATTGTGATACGTAGTAATGAAGTTATAGGTGAATGAATGGGAGGAGCGCTGAAAGGTGAAAAATTGCTCTGGTACAGAAGGGGAAAACCCCTCCGTAGTGAAGTGGTTAAAGAGAGTCTGAAGCGAGAATAAATCTCGCTTCAGGCCTCATAGATAGCAGGGGCATGCGTACCCCTGCTAAAACGCCGCCTGCTAAAACGCCGCTATCCCACGGCTTAACGGGGGTCCCTTCACCCCCAAATCCCCTCCGTACAGCCGGGGAGTGCTTCCGCATTGGGGCAGGGCTAACCGCCGCAGCCCTGCCTCCCGCGCTTCTATCAGACGTGTACCTCCGCCTCTCCCCCGCCCCTCTCAGTCTTCCTTCACTGAGGGGGGCGGGGGAGAGGCGGCGATGCGCGTCTGATAGACGCGACTAGAGGCAGGGCTGCAGCCGTTAGCCCTGCCTCCAGGAAGAAAAAATTCACGACCAAGTTGACGACCAAGTCTTGCGGGGGTGGGTTTGGGGGTAAAGGGACCCCCGTTTAGCCCTCGGGATAGCGGCGTTTTAGCAGGGGCACACATGCCCCTGCTAACTATGAGCTCTAAAGCGAGATTTATTCTCGCTTCAGAGTCTCTTTAAAGGGTACAATATGTCAAAAAAAAACGAATATGCAATGGGTAGAGGAGTATGAGCTAATACTTACCGCACCTTCCATTCCCCTCTGTCAGCCGCCGTTCTCCTGTAATCAAACCCGGTCTTCTGGCAAGTCAGACGACTCTCCTGGCCTGTAATCTGGACATACTGCGTCATGCATGGGCAGTATGTGCTTTCTGCTCCTCCATGGTCGCTACGTCATTATGCATGTAAGACCATGATGGATTACAGCAGAAAAGCGAAAACGGTTTTTAAAAAATCTGCATCGCCATAGATTTACATGACTTCCAGTCTGCCGTACCTCACCAGACATGTGATACTACCAACGTATTGCATCGCATCCAGTGTGAAAGACCCCATAGACTTTCATTGCCCTAGCACCACCCTGCGGTAAAAAAAGAGAAACGCACCACAATTAAAACGCGTTTCACACTGCTGCAAGGAAAGGAAAAGCCCACCCCTAGCATCAGAGAAGACCTTATTGGCTACTGTAGAGTTACTCAGACAACTGGCATCAAACAAGTGACAGCGCTCCAGACTGAAAACTGAAATGAAAGCCAACAGAGGCATGCAGAGCCTGCTCTGGGGTTAAATACATGCCTTGGATGCAAATCAGATGCAAATTATGTACTAATTCCTAATCTAAAAATTTGAATGCAGATTGAAGCACATGAATGCAGGTAGCCAAAAAGTATATTTACGTCAATTTTGTACAGCAGGAGAAATTGGCAGCACTTTTAGACAGAGGCTGTACCCAATTTAGCTTTTTGCAAAGATGTGCAGAGCTCCAAAATATGGACAAAATTACACAACATGCATTCAAAACATGTACAGTAAAGGAGGGTGTTAGCTTCAGTATAAATAATACAGTATGTGCACAAATTATTCCCACTAGACTTCCCCATAGCAATGACGGGCCCTTTGCTGTACCTGTTTTGAATGCATGCTATGTAATTTTGTCCATATTTTGGAGCTTTGCACATCTTTGCAAATAGCTAATCCGGGTACAGCCTCTGTCTGAAAGCGCTGCCAATTTCTCCTGCTGTACTCAGGCAACTGGCTAGAGAGACACTTTGGGGATCTTAAAGGACGACTATTACAAAAAAAAAAAATCAAATACATGTGTATGCATACGTATAAAATGTACATTTGCCCTAGCGTCCAGCAGGACGTTAGCAATCAAATTATATAATTTTCATAATCATCATACTGTAAGTATGGTATCTTTTAAAACTGCAAAAATCATGCAATACAGCTATTCCAAATCTGACAGTCTAGTCTCTTGCTGACTTAACCCTCCTGGCGGTAAGCCCGAGCTGAGCTCGGGGTAAGCCGCCGGGAGGCACCGCTCAGGCCCCGCTGGGCCGATTTGCATAATTTTTTTTTTCCTGCACGCAGCTAGCACTTTGCTAGCTGCGTGCAGTGTCCGATCGCCGCCGCTACCCGCCGATCCGCCGCTACCCGTCGCGCCGCAGCCGCCCCCCCCCCCCAGACCCCGTGCGCTGCCTGGCCAATCAGTGCCAGGCAGCGCCGTGGGGTGGATCGGAGTCCCCTTTGACGTCACGACGTCGATGACGTCGGTGACGTCATCCCGCCCGTCGCCATGGCGACGGGGGAAGCCCTCCAAGAGATCCCGTTCTTTGAACGGGATCTCTTGATCTCCGATCGCCGGCGGCGATCGGAGGGGCTGGGGGGATGCCGCTGAGCAGCGGCTATCATGTAGCGAGACCTCGTCTCGCTACATGAAAAAAAAAAAAAATTTTTTTTTAAAAACGTATTTGCTGCCCTCTGGCGGATTTTGTCAAACCGCCAGGAGGGTTAAGCTAAGTACTCACGGGGGACAATTGTAGCTGTCGCTAGCACACGGGAGCGTGTGCGCGACAGTTCGGCGACAGTTCGGCGACAGTTCGGCGACAGCTCGTCGCCAAGTCCCTCTGCATCCACATGGCAGCAGAGGGATTAGCGATGCGGCGGAAGCTGTCGCCGAGGTTCCTCCCCCCCCCGCCGGAAGCTCCGTGTGCTGTGTGTGGGTAGCTGTCGCTAGCCCGCATACACATGCGGGACTAGCGACAGTTCCGGCGAGGTTGCGGCGACGGCTGTAGCCGGCGATTGAACATGTCAATCGCCTGGCGACAGCTCCGACAGGCGACGGTTCGGGGCGCGCGCGTCATACACATGGGCGAACTGTCGCCACAACATGCGCGTGCCACGCAGTTGCGTCGACGGCCGTCCCCCGTGAGTATGGACCTTAAGATGCCCTCTATGGCAGTAACAAGCCAAATGTTTCTATTCAGCTGATGCTGACACTTCTGTGTGAGCTGCCTGCTAAAGAGAGATTCTTTTATTCCCAGTAATTAAACAACACATTGTCAGCTCGGGGTGACAGCTGCAGCCACATGAATAGGCTGACCCCAGAGTTTTTTCGCTGTGCTGTCCCTAGATGGGCAATTTGGATTGTACTCGTGAAACACAATCAGAAAATTGATTGATTGCGTTTTTTCACAAATTGTTCATGACAACCCTCTCTAAAAACTGAGCTCTCTTTCCACGTCTCTCATCTGTCATCTGCAGATTTCATATCGAACAGAATTGGGTCAGGCGTTGGACCTCGTCACCTCTCAGCCAGGGAAAGTGGATTTGGAGAGATTTACAGAGACCAGGTGAGAGATATTCCTTTGATCACTAGTGACCTTTCTGTAGACCTTTTGCCATGTCCACCAGAGCTGACCACGTGTGAGTTCTATGGGGATACTGTGACCTGGACTGTGTATTTATTCTGCAATTCTCACCTCTCCTGCAGGTTTAAGGCCATTGCGAAATTCAAAACTGGATTCTATACATTCTATTTGCCTGTTGCTGCAGCCATGTATATGGTAAGTTAAAGGAAATCTCCAATAAAAAAACACT